>NW_023276806.1:219236018-219586939 GCF_003668045.3 Cricetulus griseus
ACATAATTTCAAATGATGTATAGAAAGATACAAAGCTCTGGTAAGAGAAATTAGGTATTGTTAGCATAAATAAATACTTCATCAAGATTGAAAGAATAAGAAAAAACAAAAATATTTTGGCAAAGGATAGTCTTAGTAGATTTATTCTGAGTTCACAACATACCCAAGAGGAGTAGATGACAAGAATAATCAAATTGAGGGGAAAATCAATAAAATAGAAACAAAGAGAACGATATAAAGAATCAACGAAACAAATTGTTGTTTCTTTGAGAAATTCAACAAGATAGACAAACCCTTACAAAAACTTACCTAAACTTACGACAGAGAGAAAAATATCCAAATTAACAAAATCAGAAGTAAAAAAGGGGACAAAACAGCAGACACTGAGGAAAACTAGAGAATCATAAGGACATGCTTTAAAAATGTGTACTCAACCAAATGGAAAAAATCTAAAAGAAATGGATAATTTTTCCCTGTAGGCACCAATTACCAAAGCTAAATCAAGATCATGTAAGCAATTTAAACAGACCCATAACCCCTAGTGAAATATAAGCAGTCATTAAAATTTTCCCGACCAAATAAAGCCCAGAGCCAGAAGACTTTAACACAGAATTCTACCAGACTTCCACAGAAGAGTTAACAACAGTACTGCTCAAATTATTCCACAAAATAGAAAAAAGAAACATTGTCCAATTTATTTTATGAGAACAAATTTACCCAGATACCCAAATTATATAAAGACTAATTGAAGAAAGAGAATTACAGACCAATTGCTCCTATGAATATAGATACAAAAATACTAAAAAAGCACTTGCAAACTGAATACAAATATACATCAAAAGATCATCCACTATGATCAAGTAGGCTTTATCACAGCGATGTAGGGGTGGAGCAATGTATGAAAAATCAGTCAATGCAATGTGATCTACTACATAAATAAATAGAAAGAACAAGACCACATGATCTTCTTATTAGATGCAGAAAAAACCTTTGACAAAATCCAACACTTCTTCATGATTAAAGTCTTAGAGAGATTTGGGATACAATGGACATACCTGAGATAATAAAGGCAATTTACAGCAAGTTTTAAGCCAACATCTTATTAAACAGAGAGAAACTCAAAGCAATGCCACTAAAATCAAGAACAAGACAAGGTTATCCAACTTCTCCATATCTATTCATTAAGAAACGTGAAGTTTTAGCTACAGCACTAAGTCAACTGAATGATCAAGGGAATACAAATTTGAAAGGAAAAATCAAAGCATTGTTATTTGCAGTTGATATAATAAAATACATAAGAGACCCTAAACATTCCACTAGAGAACTCCTGTAGCTGATAAACTTTTTCAGCAAAGAGACTGAATACAAGATTAACTAAAAAAAAAAAAAATAAGTAGCCCTCCTATATACAAATGGATTGAGAAAGAAATCGGGGAACCAACACCCTTCACAATAGCTTTAAATAATATAAAATATATTCAGGAAACTCTAACCATTTAAGTAAAAAATTGGTATGATAAAAACTTCAAGTCTTTGAAGAAAGAAATTGAAGAAGATATCAGAAGATGAAACAAACCCCTATGCTCATGGATCCATAGGATTTACTAGTAAAAATTGTCATTCTACCAAAAGCATCTACAGACTTAGCACAATCACCATCAAAATTCCAGCACAATTATTTTCAGAGCTTGCAAGGATAATGCTCACCTTCTTATGGAAAAACAGAAAGCCCAGAATGGCTAAGATAATCCTGAACAATAAAAGAATTGCTAGATGTAGCATGAGTTCTAATTGGTCTTAATAATTAAAACCCAGAGTCAAATATTAGGAGGTGAAAGTTCAGAGAAGCAGAGCAGCAAACCACTAGAGTTCTTACCTCTATGAAATCCTTAGACTGAAAAGAGACTGGGTTGCTGTCTTCTCCTGCTTATATTCCTCTCTCTGTCTACCCATGTCACTTTTTGTCTGTCTTTACAGACTTCTATGGTTAACTAGTGGCTAGCTCTTCCCTTTGATCTTTGGGCAAGCTTTATTTGCTAGAGTGCAAACACAATATCACCACAGCTGGGGGTATCCCCATACTTGATGTCAAATTGTACTACAGAGCTATAAGGATAAGGATAAGGATAAGCTATAAGGATTCATGTGGAAATGGCATAAAACCAGCACATTGATAATGGAATTGAACAGAAGACCCAGACACAAATTCTATGAATACCTGATTTTTGATAAGGTGCCAAGAACACACACTGGAGAAAAGAAAGCGTCTTCAACAAGTGGTGCTGGTCAAATTAGATGGATGCATGTAGAAGGATGCAAATAGATCTGTATTCATCACTTTTCACAAAACTCATGTCCAAAGTGGATCAGAGACCTCAACTTAAAACCGGATACACTGAACCTGATAGAAGAGAAAGCAGGGAGTAGCCTTGAAAGCACAGGTACAAGGATCGATGATTAATAAATGGGACCTCATGAAACTAAAAGGCTTCTGCATGTCAAAACCATTAATCAGACAAAGAGGTAGCCTATAGAATGGGAAACTTTTTACCAACTTCACATCCAATGGAGGTCTAAAATCCAAAATATTTATAAAGAACTCAAGAAATCAGATATCAAAAACATAATAATCCAATTTAAAACTGGGGTGCAGTTCTAGATAGAGGATTCTCTTTTCTAATCTTTTTTTTTTCATTTTACACACCAACCACAATTTCCCCTCCCTCCTCTCCTCCTGCTCTCTCCATCTGTCACCCCCCACACCCAACCCTCCATCCACTCCTCAGTAAGGTAAGGCCTTCTGCTGCAATCAGATTGATGACAACCCTAATTGTCATCATAGAATCCAGTAACTGATGGAATCAGATGCAGAGATCCACAGCTAAGCAGTGGGCTTAGCATCCAGAGTCCAATGGAAGAGAGGAAGGAGGGATTATATGACCACAGGAGTCAAGTTCATGATTGGGAAACCCTCAGACATCTGACCCAAGGTAGTGGGAGCTGATTGACTCTGGACTGATAGCTGGGAAACCTGCATAGGACCGAACTAGGCCATTTAAATGTGGGTGACTGTTCTGTGGCTTGGGCAGTCAGTGGGGCTACTGACAATGGAACCAGGATTTATCCCCAGTAAATTAACTGACTTTTTGAAGTTCTTTCCCTATGGAGGGATACCTCAATCAACCTTGATACGGGGGGGTGGGGGAGGGCAGGGCTTGGTCCTGCCTCAAATTGATATGCCAGACTTTGTAGACTCCCCATGGGAGGCTTACCCTTACCGAGAGAATCTCAAATGGCAAAAAACAAAAACAAAAACAAAAACAAAAACACTTAAATAAATGTTCAACATCCTTAACCATCAGGGAACTGCAAATCAAAACTACTTTGAGATTCTATCTTACACCTGTCTGAATAACCAAGACCATTAGCACAAGGGACAGCTCATGCTAGTGGTGATGTGGAGTAGGGGGAAGACTCCTCCATTGCTGGCGGAAATGCAAACTTGTATGGCCAATATGGAAATCAATATGGCAGTTCCTCAGAAAATTAGGAATCAATCTACCTCAAGACCCAACTATACTACTCCTGGGCATATACCCAAAGGATGCTCAATCACAGCACAAGGACACTTGCTCAACTATGTTCATTGCATATGTTATGGCTGTTAGCTTGGGGTTTTGTGGGGACTCCTAACAGTGGGAGCAGGAGTGTCTCCCTGATCTTGGGACTCTTTTCTCCTTATCAGGTTTCCTTGTTCAGCCTTGATATGAGTGCTTTCGAATTGTCTTATTGTATCTTGTTTTGTCCTGTTTGGCTGTCATCTCTTAGAGACTTACTCTTTTGTGAAGAGTAAATGGAGGGAGAGTGAATCTGGGGGAGAGGAGAGGAGAGGCTAGGGAAAGCTGGAGAAATGCAGTGAGGGGAACTATGGTCAGGATGAGAGAAGGAATTTCTTTTCCTTTTTTTGTTGGTTTTTTGAGACAGGGTTTCTCTGTGTAGCTTTGGAGCCTATCCTGGCACTCGCTCTGGAGACCAGGCTGGCCTTGAACTCACAGAGATTTGCCTTCCTCTGTCTCCTGAGTGATGGGATTAAATGCATGGGCCACCAACTCCCGGCTGAGAGAAGGATTTTCAATTAAATTAAAAATAAAATGAAAAAGCAATAGTAAGTAAAAACCTTACTAAATTAGACTTTGGAAAAACAAAAACATCATCACAAATCATCATTTAGTATTAAAAAATGAGATCAAACCATAGATTGAGAGAACTTTTTTGCACTTCATGTACCATAGCTCCTGAATTCAAGTGAAATATATAATTTCTCTATATAATGACAATTCAAACAACACAGTAAGAATGGACAATATATTTCCTGTATTTTTATTTCACGACAGGGAAACGTGAATATCAATAAACACATGAAAAGGTGCACAATGTTCTTGAGAAGTGAGAACAGAAAACTGAGACCATAATGGGATGCTACCATATACCATAGAGTGACTACAGTTACTGACAAGCAATGCTCCCTTTTGGCAAAGACTATGTATAGCTAGCTGACTTTATCACTCTGTGTAATGGTATAACCATATGAAACTTCATTAAGCCTGTTTCTCATATAATTAACCATATCCCTTGTATTAGTAAGAGTTCTCTAGCAGATCAGAACTGATGATATTCATATATATATATGGTATTTATTAGAGTAGCTTACAGGCTGTGGTCCAGCTAGTCCAAAACCACTGTCTACCAACAGAAAGTCTAAAAATCTAGCAGTTGTTGAGTCTATGAGTTTGATGTCTCAGCTGGTCTTCAGTATACAGTGGGATCCCAAAGCAGACTCTAAAACCACTGAAGGAATGAATTTGCCAGAAAGATCAAGAGTAAGCAAGTAGAGAGCAAAAGCTTACTTTTTCTATGTCCCTTATATAGGCTGCTGCCAGAAAGCATGGCCCAGATTTAAGGTGGATCTTCCCACCTCAAAAGATCTAGATTAAAAGGTGAATCTTCCCATGTCAAATGATTTAACTAAGAAAAATCCTTCACGGGTATACTCAACCACTAGGGTTTTAGTTAATTCTAGATGTAGTCAAGTTGACCAACAAGAATAGATGTCAACATTCCTATTAAATATTTCTCTGATGTCACTAGGCATTTCGTCTCCCCATGAAAACATGCATTTACAGAAACAAGTATAAAAAAAGAAAAAAGAAAGAAAGAAAGAAAGAAAGAAAGAAAGAAAGAAAAAGCATTTTTTGTAATGCCAGCTTTGCACATAGTAGCAAAACATTGGAAAGAACCCAAATGCCAATCAGGAGAATGGATAAACAAATTATGGTTTATTCATACAATAGAATGCCAATCAGCAATTAAGGGAGTAAATACTGACTCATGCAGCAATAAAGATTAGATAAATTTGAAATATTATGTTGTAGAAAATAAATGACACAGAAAAGAAATCCTGTTTAGTTTATTTCTATCAAAATCAAAGTTTATTTAAATCAAAACACTGTTTTGGCCGTGCATTGGTGGCTCACGCCTTTAATCCCAACACTCGGGAGGCAGAGGCAGGTGGATCTCTGTGAGTTCTTGGCCAGCCTGGTCTCCAGAGCAAGTGCCAAGGTAGGCTTCAAAGTTACACAGAGAAACCCTGTCTCAAAACACCAAAAAAAGAAAACAAGCAAACAAACAAACAAACAAACAAACAAACAAAAAACCAATGTTTCGCTCTGGGCATGGAGGATCAAAAAACTAGAAAGCAACTTTGGAAAACTATGACTAACACAGTGTGTTCACATTCTTGATTATATTATCTATAATTATTGAGGTTAATAAATTATGTAATATTAAAACATTTAAGCACCATCCAGTGTAAGTCACAATATCAATAAAATACATAATAAAATTACGTAGTTATCTAAACTGGTATTCAAAAAGTGATATAATTCATTCTAATTCATGTTAAGAAAAAACTTGCATCAGGGACTAAAGAGATAGTTCTGTGCTTAAGAGCACTTATTTATCTTGCATAACACCCAAGTTAGAATCCTAGCACCCACATGGTGACTCATGACTTCTTGTAACTGGTATCCAGGGGATCTGATGCCTCTTCCGACCTAGAAGACAAGAGGATTCCAGAATGGCAGTAGTGATAAGCAAGATGGTCCTGACAAGACAAAGTATGCAGGCCGTTCGATACTTGGCCTAGGGTAGGCAGCTAGTCTCACCCTCAGTGCTGGGAGCAGTTCTCATCAACAGTTCTCATCAGCAGTTCTCATCCTGAGGCTGCTCTGAGCCTCAAGACAAAGGTGTCATCTCTCTGTCATTCACAACTATGAGGCCTGCGAACTTTGAAGCGCCAGTGTGTACTGGATACCCAAAGCCACACCCCTCCAGCAGAGTGGTTAGTACTCAGGAGGCCTTGAAAGCTCAAAGTCTAGTGGATGGCACTGAATTAAAATGTTTCTTTATCTTGTATGATTGAATGTTTTTACTATGATAGCAGTTTGTTCCCTCCTCTTTGAATGTGGCTGAGAATCAAGGTTTGAAGAGCACATTGATTGGTAAGAAGATCTCCAGCTAAAAATACAAGAGATTTCTAAGCAAACAAACGTGGGAACAGAAACCAAGGAAACATGAGAAAGCAAGGCAGTGTGCCATCACAAAATATCGTCACTCTCCAACTACACAACCCAAAGATACGGGAAATAAGCAACTCACCAGACCAAGATTCCCAAATGTTTCTGGTATAAGTGATCAGTGACCAACAGAAGATACAAGCAAGCAGAGGATTTCAATATGGGACCTAGAGCGGGAAGACAATAGTAGAGGAAATGTCAGCAAAACGGAGGAGAAAATCAACAAGAACAATAAAAGTAAGCAATGTAAAAAAAACAATATCAGCAAAGAGTGGTAGTATTTGCAAATGAAGAAACAATATCAGCAAAGAGTGGTAGTATTTGCAAATGTATCAGTCACTTTTCTGTTGCTGTGATAAAACACAATGATTAAAACACAACTTAAGGGAAAAAGTTTGTTTGGCTTTCTGTTCTAGATGCAGGGTGAATAACAGTAGCAGGAAGCGTGACAGCAGGGGACCAGAGCAGGAAGCTGACAGACAACATCTTCAGTCACAAACATGAAGCAGTGAGAGTGAACTGGACATGGAGTAAGGCTATGAACTCTCAGTAGCCATCTCCAGTGATGTATTTCCTCCAGGCCGGCTGTACCACCAAAAGGCTCCATAATATCCCCAAACAGCACTGCCAACTGTGGACCAAGTGTGCAAACACCTGAGACTGTGAGGGTATTTTTTCACTCCAACAACTACAAAAATAGAACCATTGGAAATCAAAAGCCCAATGACTCAAATAAAAAAGCATCACCAACAGACATGATAAACCAAGAGGAAAAAAAAGAAAAAAGGAGAGAATTTCAGGGATGGAGGAAAAGTTTTCTGAAATAAGGCATCCAATCATCAATGGGGCGGGCACAATGGCATGATCGTGATGTCCAAGAACTCTGAGATATGATAAAGAAACCAAAACTGAGAAATATAAAGTGTAAAGACCTGAGAGAAACACTATTCCCTAAAATTATAGCAGACAATTTCCAAATCTAGAGAAATAGTCATTCAAACACAATAGGCACTTCAAACCTCAAACACATTTGAGAAGAACTTTCCATATTATAGTCAAGATATAAAACAGACAAAGCAAAAACCATATTAAACAATATTAATTAAAAGCTATAAGGAAAAATGTCAACTGGCCCACAAAGGCAGAACCATAAGAATAGCATCAGGTCTCTCATCAGTATCACCAATAGCCAGGAAAATATGAAAAGATCTATTTCAACCAAGAATGCAAATAATTGTCAGTTAAGATTGCTACATCTAGGAAAATTATCTTTTTCAATTGATGGAGAAACAAGTACATTTCAAGATAGTCATAAATTAAGGTGGTTGTGGCTTTTATTTTGTTAACTTGGCACAAAATTGAGTCACCTGGAAGGAGAGAACCTCGGTTGGGGAATTACCTCCATCAGATTGGTCTGTGGGCATTCTCTTGATTGATGACTCTAGTAGAAGGGCCCAGCCCACATCACCACCTCTGGCAGGTTAGCTTGTGTTTTATACTAAAGTAATCTGAGAAATCCATAGAGAGAGCCAAAAACAGAATTCCTCCATGATCTCTGCTTCAATTCCTACTGAGGTTCCTGCCTTGACTTCCCTCAGTGATGGATCGTGGTCTGTGTAAGGATTCAGGCATTATGCTGGCCTGCCCCTGTCACTGGCAGAATGCACTCAGGCAGTACTGTGGTCAGCCCAGGGTTCCATGAGTACAAGTCTGGATGCAGATGCAAAGGACCCCTTTAAAAGAAAGACCCCCGCCCATTTACACTCTTTTTTCCCTCCCTCTCTTTCTTGCTGTTCTTCTCGAGTAGACAGGACTTTCTCTTTTGTCCTCTGTCTGTCTCCGTGTCTCCTTGCCTCTTTTCTCTTTCCTTCCTCCTTTCCCTTTCTAATAAAACTTCTCACTAAGCTCTGTCTGCCTGGAATGTTTGTCCTTCACCTCGGTCACACGGCCTGCCATGGAATCCACCAAGGACCCCCATGTGCTTTATCGTAACAGTTTGGAAATATAAGATGAAATAAATCCCTTTTCCCTAAGTTAGATTTAGTCAGTGTTTTATCCCAGCAACAGAGAAGCTGACTAGGATGGAAGTCAGTGCCCACCAGGCAGAAAGCAGAAGATACATTAAGGAGTACTACATACACAGAACAGAAAAAAGTCAATCACAGTATTACAGGAAAGAAAAACACAGGAGAGGAAGAAATAAACATAGGAGAGCTAGGAAGGAATTTATCATGCCCAATGTAGTAAACTAGGAAACCCCTAATTAATTTGTGTCTCTAATAGTAAAGAAAAATGACCCAACCATCAAGAAAAGGAAGCAACAAAATTGCAGAAATTAGCAAATGGCCTAATTCACTGACAGCTAGATATAAGATGTCTGACTGGATTAGAAAACTAGATCCAGCTACCCTTTGTCTCCAACAATTCAGACTGAAAGTCAAAGGGTGGGAAGAATATCTGCCAAGTATAAGAAGTCCAAAACAAGCTACCATTCTGTCAGACATAGGGAAAGTACAATACCAAACTAATTTTCTATAGCTACCATTTCTTTAATGCCAAAACCAGTAAAGATACAGAAAAAAAGAAGAAAACTATAGACTTGTTCTCCTGATGAATACAGATAAAGAAATTCTCAACAAAATTCTGGAAAATTTTAGAACTCAAGAATTTAAGATCATAAACTATGATCAAATGAGTTTCATTTTAAGAATGCAAAGTTGGTTCAATACATACAAAGCAATGAATACTATATAGCACATCAGTAAGGATAGAAGTTACATAATCATTTCAGTCAATATATAAAAGGCAGGTGATAAAGTACAACATCCCTTTGTGGTAGGAGCCCCAAAGAAACTAGGAATGGAAGGAGCATATGCCAACATAGTGAAAGCTATTCATGACAAACACACAGCCATCGTTACACCAAGTGTGGAAACTGAAAGCATTTTCTCTTAAACTTGAAATGAGACAAGTGCTCATTCTCTCATTCTTACTCAGTGCAGTGCTCAAAGATTTTTTTTTGAAGCAATATGACAAGAGATAGGGGAAAATGTGACGTACATTGGAAAAGAAGTCAATTATTTATATTTTCAGATTATATAATCCTTTATTTAAAAGACCCCAAAGAGTAGAAAATTCACAGGCCCAAAAATCAATTTCAACAAACAAATGCTCAAAGAAAACTGGATTTTCACATGTAAAAGAATGAAACCAGATCCATACCTCAGATGCTGCACAAATACAGGCATGAACATAGAAACAATCCAGAGAATTAACAAATGAGATTACAATAAGTCAAAAAGCCTTCTGCACAGTAAAAGGAAACTATTAAAGGAGTGGAGATCTCGTTGGGGATGGGATGGAGACGCCGAGTATATGTCAGATGGGGGACTAATACAAAGAGTACATAAAGAGCTGAAAAAAGTTAAGTAGTAAAAAGTCATATCCACTGAGTTGGTGGACTAATTAACTCAATAGACAGTTCTCAGAAACAATGAATATAAACACCAATAAACATCTGGAACGATGTTCAGCATCCCTAGCCAATTTTTAATTAAAGTTACCTTAAGATCTCATATTACTGCAGATTCTATCTCAGTGACAGAACAGCTGTCATCGAGAACACCAATGACAACAGATACCAGTAAGGATGTGAAGAAAGGGGAAGTCAGTGTCAAGGCTCCTCAGTGTACAGGATATAGAACAGCCTTCCCTCTCAGCTCTAGTATGCTGTGCACATGCCTAAGTCAATATATCACAGAGGTACTTGCAATTCATTTTTTACTACTGTGCTATTCACAATAGCTGGGAAATAAAGCTATCCGGTGTCTGCCAGTGAACAAGCGTGCAAAGAAAATAGGGTACGTATGTTTTATGCAGCCATAAAGAAAGATGAAATTATGATGTATGCAGGAAAATGGAGGGAACTGCAATCACTATACTGGCAGAAATAATTCGTACTCAGAAAGGCAAACATCTCTCTGATATAGAGAACCTTGATTTAAAATTCTGTGTGTTCACACAGTAGAGCGTAAAATAAAAACAGAATTCAATGAGGTTGTGAATGAAGCTCATGCAGCAAAAATCAACACAAAATTTGATGCATTGAAAATTGGTAAATGGATAATGAGAATTAGGAAGGAACAAGTGTAAGAAGACTGCAGGGTCACTGGAGATGCCCTGGTCACTAGAACTATAGATAAGAACTGTTAATATATTAGAACGCGTTTATAACAATGCATACAAAATAAAGGCAATGCAGCTATAGTTCTGCAAAATACAACTTAATGAAGTTAACAGAAAAAGTAAATGTCTAAGTAGGTCTAGAAGGCCGAACTCTTCCCAGTTTCCATAGTGATAACTTAAATAATAAATTACATAAATCACTTATGTGAAACCTTCATACAGTGATTCCAGGTTCTGTTGGATATATATAGTTATACTTTTTAAAAGTAAATAACACAATAAGGAGGAGATGGGTCATCAGTCAAGTGCTTCTTGCAAGCATAAAGACAGGAGTGTGAGCCCTCACTCCCAAATACGTACTTGGTTAATGCCAGTGCTGGTGCAGTGGAGACAAAGTCCAACTGGCCTAGTGTAATCACTGAGCCCCAGGACCCTGGTCCCAGGTCCCTGTGCAAAACCCTGTTTCGTAGAAACCCAAGATGGAAGACTCCTCAAAATGACTTTTGAGTTTGACTTTTTACTTCCACATGCATACAGAGAGGAAGGGGGAGAGGAGGAGGAGGTGGAGGAAGAAGAGGAGGGAGAGGAAGAGGAGGGGAGGAGAGGAGAGGAGACAGCTGCAATGTTTCATAAGATTCTCCCCTAAGTTATAGGAAGAAGAAAACACACGGGACCTGAGGCAGCCACTACAGCTACAAGAGTGGACATTTGCCACTGATCTTTGGGTGTCAACAAATAATATGACTGATAATGTTAAAAGCAAAACACCACAGCATGTGAGTCTTTGTGTGAGACAGACTCAAATTTTACATGAAAATTAAAGGACGGGGCTGAAGAGTTGGTAATGGGCCTGCCACACAAGCATGAAGAACTGAGTTTGGATCCCCCAAATCCCGGTAAAATGTTGGGTGTGGTAGCATAGGCATGGAAGCCCAGCACTATGGGAGCAGGAGCAGAAAGATCTCTTAAGCTCTTTGCTCCAGACTAACTGAATTGATGAATATCTGGTTTAATGACAGACACTGTCTCAAAAGCAGGTGCAGGGTAATTATAGCATGGTAAGCACTTTACTAGCATTGACTTGTTAACTCCACAAGCATAAGCATACATACACACACACAGAGAGAGAGAGAGAGAGAGAGAGAGAGAGAGAGAGAGAGAGAGAGAGAGAGAGAGAGAAAGAGAGGGGGGCACATGTGTACATACTAACACGCACATATACCACAGCATGCACACACTCATACACACATGAAAGTCTGTAGTGTTGTTGTTTCTGTTCCTGGGTTTTTAGTTGTGGAAGAAAAAATGCAAAGGCAAGGAGGCTTTAGAAATAATTTGCCATGAGGATTGCAGTGACATGCCCTAGTACTGGGATTGAGTGGGCATTCCTAAGGTACAGCTGTAGATCTGTTATCTGCTTCCATGTACACGGAAGCCTACCCATTGTCTGAGACTCACTCTTCAACTTTCCTGTCAAATCTGTGAGCTGCATAATGGCATTTAATGAATTTCTTTTCTGGTTACTTTAGCCAGAGTTCAGGGAAAGTCATTCTGCATCCATTCCTCATTACTCTGAGGTGAAAATGCTGATGAAGCATTCGCTCCTTTCACAGCAAACCTGAGGCATGGAGTACCTTCAAGAAACCCTCATTAATTGTGTTCGTTTCTACCTCTCCATTTAGAATGAGGTCACTCGTCCATTGTGTCTTGAAGCTCCCACTGTTTTGTGTCACCCTGAATCTCTCCAATGTGTTCTTGGCCAGTCATCCCACTATCATTTGGGATGACAGCAAAAGTTGCCGGTTCCTAGATGCATAGTTGTGGATAGATGTTGTAATCTTTGGAATGCAAGTTTGTTTTTTTTTTCCATCACAAATGGCAGGTACTCTCTCAGTTGAGATTTGAGCCTGGCAACATGTAATGGGTCATCTGTATTTCTGTTTCGCAGGCATGGCCAGTCAAAACTGCAAGAATGGCAACTTTTGAGTCACTGCCCAACCCTGTATGAGTGGGCACAGGAGAGGATATTAGTAGGGTATGACATTACTGCATATTGAAAAGGTTATGCAACCACCATATCTCCGTGGACATCTGGTTCTATGGGTTCTTTTATGTAAGGGTCTGCCTGTTATAACTGCACTTCAAGGCTCCCACTGTTCTTTATGGAAAACATTGTAAGGGCAGAGAAAATTCAGTGTGTGTCCTAAGCACTCAGCATGGCTTCTCCCAGGCTTTCTCTCCTTAAAAAAGCCAGACACACTCAAGCCCCAGCACACTGAAGTTCCCTGGCTCTGAGCTCATCCCCTGCTGGGACACAATGTGTTCTGGGTATGGCACGTAGTTGCACAGTGCCAACCCTGACAAGGTCGGTTCCATATCTACCTTCATTGGTCATGTATATCCATATTCCTTTTGAGGACATCAGCATTTCTCCTCCCCTGCTCCTGCACAGAAACACCCGAGTCATTCCCCTACACCAGACACTACCAGGCATGGTATCTCTTCTCCTGACTCTCTGTGTTCATGAGAATTTAATGATAGACACACACAAAGCCATTTTCCTGACATGACATTCTATGACACTTGTAATTTAGAATACAATTTCTTTTATTTAGTTTATGGTCCTTACAAAACTCTTCTCTAGAGTTCATGTTAGTAGCAATGGAGTCTACATAAGAATTTTAAAGCAATCAGCCACACTAGTGTGTCAGCAGGAGAGGCTCGTGAGGCAGGTGGCACTAACACTGGCCCCACTGGACCCTGTAATCTACAAGTCCCACTCTGACTCCAAACCCACCCATCTCCAGAAACTTTGGTGACTTCCTGAGACACAGACAACCACTGCACAGACAGGACTAAGATGTAAGTGACCAGCTTCCCATGTGAACCACATAACCTTTAGACCCTAGGTCCAGGGGCAAAACCCTGAGCCCCTCCCCTACCCATCTCAGCTTCACTAGGAAAGGCTCCTGCAGGCAGGCTACACCAACACCTCCCCCACTGGACACTGTAACCTTCAAGTCCCACTCCACCCCCAAACCCACCCATCCCTTGTAACTTCAGTGGCTCCCCAAGACACAGACATCAACTGCATAGAGAAAACTAAGATAACTAACCAAGAGTGTCTCCCTGAGACACGGACAGCAACCACCCCAATCGGTCCAACTGGGGATCCCCAAGACACTAACACTGTAATGATCAGATCAAGAGGCAAAGACACTGCCTGCACCAACTGGAGGAAGAGATGGGTAGACACCCGATGCAAGAATACGGTCAACAACCTGGAGAGCAATATGGCAACACCAGAACCTAGTGGTAGGTAGGAGCTAGAACCTTTGCAGGAAGACCTGAACTTCCCAATGCATAAGAGGAAGAAGAAAACAACTTCAAATATAGCTTTATGAAGATGATAGAGGCTCTTAAAGAAGAAATGAAAAGTTCCCTTAAAGAAATGGAGGAAAAGACAAGCAGAAAAAATGGAATAAATCAATAAATCCCTTAATTAAAGCCAACGAAATCAAGAAAAAACAATCAAACAAGTCCAAGACTTGAAAATTGAAATAAAGGTAATAAAGAAAACACAAACTGGGGGAATTCCAGAAATGAAAAATCTGGGTAAAGGAACAGGAACTACAGATGCAAGCATAACAAACAAAATGCAAGAGATGGAAGAAAGAATCTCAGGCACTGAAGATATGATAGAGTGCCATACCAAATCCAGTAGATTCTGTGTGACAAGTTCCACAGACTGACACAATAACTTCAAAAGAAGGAGGTCTCCTGGAAATGGTTATGGAACTTTCAGACAGAGAAAAATATTGGGCTCCTTTGCTTATCCCTCCTCCCTCTCCACAACTGGATTCTAGGAGTATAGCCCAGTGTTTAGCTGTGGGTGCCTGTTTCTGCTTCAATCAGTGACTGGGTGAAGGCTCATGTCTTTTGTGACTGGGTTACCTAGCTCAGGATAGTTTCTTCTAGTTCCATCCATTTGCCTGTGAATTTCAAGATTCCACTGTTTTTTTTGTTTTGTTTTGTTTGTTTTTTTTTTCCTGCTGAGTGGTACTCCAATGTGTAAATTACCACAGTTTTTTTTTTTTTTTTTTTTTATCCATTCTTTGGTTGAGGGGCATCTGGGTTGCTTCCAGTTTTCTGGCTATTACAAATAATGCTCCTATGAACATAGTTGAACAGATGTCCTTATTGTATGAATGTGCCTTCTTTGGGTATATGTCCAAGAGAAGAATTTCTGGGTCTTAAGGTAGACTGATTCCCATTTTCCTGAGAGACTGTCAGCCATACTGATTTCCAAAGTGGTCGTACAGGTTAGCACTCCCACCAGCAATGGAGGAGTGTTCCTCTTTCTTCACATCCTCTCAGCATAGACTGTCATTGATGTTTTTGATTTTAGCCATTCTGGATGGTGTAAGAGTTGTTTTGAGCTGCATTTCCCTGATGGTTAAGGGTGTTGAGCACTTTCTTATGTGTTTTTCAGACATTTCAGATTCCTCTATTGAGAATTCTCTATTTAGTTCTGCACACCACTTTTTAATTGGATTGTGTGGTGTGCTCTCTGCCTTCAACATCTGTCACCCCATTGTCACCAAGGTTGATTTGGCTGGTCTGGCTGTCTAGGCAGGTGTCCCCTTCTTCCCTCACTTCTTCATGTGCCATGTGCTCAGTCAAAGAGGACCACCTCTCCTGAATTGAGGAGGACCGGTCTTCAGTCAAGGGTATATGAGTAGCTACACTCCCCTGCTAGAACCTCCAAACAAGCTGTCAAGGATCTAACAGATGTTATGACTCACATCTATCACAGACATCTATAGAACATTCCACCCAAAGACAAAAGAATCTATGTTGTTCTCAGCACCCTATGGAACCTTCTCTAAA
This sequence comes from Cricetulus griseus, assembly GCF_003668045.3. Classification (NCBI taxonomy): domain Eukaryota; kingdom Metazoa; phylum Chordata; class Mammalia; order Rodentia; family Cricetidae; genus Cricetulus; species Cricetulus griseus. The sequence continues at coordinate 219,251,729 of NW_023276806.1, forward strand.
ACTGACCACATACACAGTCACAAAGCAAATCAGAGCAGATACAAAAAAAATTTGAATAATTTTTTATCAGATCACCAAGGCTTAAAGTTAGAATTCAACAACAACAAAAGTTCTAGGAAGTCTACAAACTGAATGATGCCCAACTGAATCATTCCTGGGTCAAGGAAATAAAGAAATTAAAGATTTCGTAGAATTCAATGAAAATAAATGTACAACATATCCAAACTTATGGGACACAAAGCAGTGCTAAGAGGAAAGTTCATAGCACTAAATGCCTATATAAAGAAGTTGGAGAAATTTATCACTAGCAAATTAACAGAACACCTGAAAGCTCTAGAACAAAAAGAAGAAAACTCATCCAGGAGGAGGAGATGGCAGGAAATAATCAAATTGAGGGCTGAAATCAGTGAAAATGAAACAAAGAGAACAATAGAAAGAATCAACAAAACAAAGAGTTGTCTCTCTCAGAAAATCAACAAGATACACAAACCCTTATCCAAACTAACAAAAGGCAGAGAGAGAAAAGAGATAGAGAATATCCAAATTAACAAAATCAGAAATGAAAAGGGGGACATAACAACAGACACCATCAGATCATACTTCAAAAACATGTAATCTACAAAGTTGGAAATTTTAAAAGAAATGGACAGTTTTCTGGAATATCAAAATTAAATCAAGATCAGATAAACAATTTAAATAGACCTATAGCCCCTAAAGAAATAGAAGTAGTCATTAAAAGTCTCCAAACCAAAAAAGCCCAGGATCGGATGACTCCAGGCAAATGGATGGAACCAGAAAAAGCCATCTTGAGTGAGGTAAGTGAGTGAGCCCAGACTCAGAAAGACAGACACAGTATGTGTTCACTTATAAGTGGATATTATATGTAAAGCAAAGCATAAGCAGACTAAAATCCACAGCTCCAGAGAATCTGGGTACCAAGGAGGACCCTAAGAGGGACACATAGATCACCCTGGGAAGGAAAATTAGATGAGATTTACTGGGCAAACTGGGGTAGAGGAGTGGAAAGGGGAGGGGAGGGGAGTGAGAACATGAGGGAACAGATGACCAAGGGGGACACAGTGGAAGAGCAATGAAAGATGTCTTAATAAAGGCAGACACTATGGGATAGGGAGAAACCTGGTGTTAGGGTAATTCCCAAGAATCCACAAGGATGACCCTAGCTCAGACTCCTAGCAATAGTGAAGAGGATGGCCAAACTGGCCTACCCCTGTAATCAGATTGGTTAATACTCCAACTATCATCACAGAGTCTTCTTCCAGTAATTGATGGAACCAGACTCAGAGATCCACAACCAAGCACCAGGCAGAGCTTCGGAAATCCAGCCAAAGAGAGAGGGGGGAGGGAATATATGATCAAGGAAGTCAAGATGGAGAAATCTACAGAGACAGCTGAACCCAGTTCATGGAAACCCATGAACTCTAGAGCAACAGCCATGGAGAGTCCATGGGACTGAGCAAGAAATGCATTGATGAACATGGAGATGCAGACACAGCTGTGACTTAGTGGCCTCAATTCCTTTGAAAGCATAATTGGATTGATTCAAAACTAAAACCTTACTGCAGTTGTTTGTCCCATTTCATAAATCTGTACGCATTTCCCCCTCAAATGTCATTTTATCTCTAATACTTTTCTATTTTATTTTAGGCCTTGAGGAATTAAGGACATAGAAAACTAAACTACTGTCTGAGCCTCCTCCCCAGCCTGCCAGCTTTCCCTTCACTTTCTGCATGACAGGACACTCTTACCCAGAAAGTTTTGAGACTGAGGCTAACAACAGGGAGAGGCTAATAGCTAATGGCATTTACCAGAGGGACAGCCTGAGAAAATGTTCATGTGCCAATACTCTATTGGAGAATTGACCCAGGGAGTGAGGACTGGGACAATGGTAACAAAACAGGAAAAAACAGGAAAAGAAATCAGGGACCTGCTTATGCTACTGCTTGCTCAATTCTATGGGATCACTTGAGATATTGTGTTTATTTTGATTCACCTTAAATTTGAAAATCTTATCTTACCAGAGTGATATTAAAAAATCAATAACAAAACTGGAAATAACCCAAATGTCTTTCAGTAGGTGAATTGCTCAATAAACTATAGCCTGTCAATCTGATAAAATAAACAAAATATCATGCCTTCTATGCCATGGGATGCTACTCATCAATACAAGGAAACAAAGTATTGGTATATGGTAACAACTCAGAAGATTCTCCTTATAGATATTGAGTGGGGAAAAATCTCCAATTTAATTTGTATAAGCTTAATTGACAAATGTACATGAATGGATAACAGATTGATGGATGTAAGGGAATAAGAAATGTAGATGTAGGAGAGAAATGGGTGTGACTGTAAGAAAGGAGCAAGAGGGTCCATATGATGATAGAAATACTCAGTAATAGTAACTTGTACTTACTGATGTCAGAGTGATGATTGGGATGCTGTACTATAGTATGAAAGACTACTGTTGGGTGATAAAGGATACATAGGATCTCTCCCTGGCTCTCTATCTTTCCCCGTCTTATTCCCACCTCTGCATTTCTTACAACTACTTGTGAATCTATGATTATCTTAAAATAAAAAGTGTAATTTTAAAAAATGAAAATGCCTTCCCCAGCATTCAGGTAATCATTATTATTCACTATCACTTAAGTGTCATAAGTAAAGTATAACCCATAATTTTGTTTCTACCTGTTTCTCACTCCATCAAAGCTCTGATGACAACTTCAGTAATTGACAGGCCACTGGATTGTGCTTAACTCAAAGAATGTTCACTTTCTTTCCATCTACCTTCCTTTGTGCTTGGACCAGTTTTAGGATCTCATTCCAAGAGTATATTTCCAGGGAACACTGTGGATATTGTAAGCTTGTTTGCCAATATGTGGCATCTGAGACAAAGTTTAACTGCCATACTTTATTGAAGATTATTTAACAAAGCTAAATGATAACATGATGACAAAGCAGATAAAGATAATCTAAAAGGGCATTGCTAGGTTGATCGCCACTATAGGGGGCTGGTTATATTATTATTGGAAATAAAAAGAAGTATCCCAGAGTCCCCACTCCTGATTATATAAGCAAACACTAATCTAAGTACTAATGTGAAGATTTAGGAGACATAATTAAGGTTATAATATAAGCTAATTTTAAAGTGAGATGATGTGACATATTATATCATATTTGTATCATATGAGTCAGCTGAGTCCACTTTTATCACATGCACAAGGGGCAACTTTCCCTGGTGAAGATGGGAGAAAAGAGATTAGGAAAATGTGGCAAAAAGAAAGTCAGTTAGATCCCTAATATGAGAAGGATTTAACTCTTTCCTACTCTTCCTCTGAGATATAGAGACTAATAGACAAAATCTAGAAAGAAAATAAGGGAACCCTCAACTGATATCCCCCAGAGAAGAGGGAAACTCAACACAGTGCCCACAGAGAACTGGAACCTTCTACTAACCCAAGCAATCAGAGTCTTTCTAAAGCATTATGGAGACATCAAGTGCCCATGAAGCCAATATGGACTTGTACCTTAGAGAACTAGAGATAGTAATTGACATTGTTTCGAGCTACTATAGTCAGGGCAATTTCTTTACCAGTAATGAAATGGATACACCTTGCTTGCACAGAGACTAAAGACTATCTTCTCAGAGAAAGACAGGAAGGCACATTTACCCATCAGCTCTTATCTCCCCCCAAATAACTGCCTACATTAACTATTTTTACCTTTTCTGTTACAAAATACATGGCAAGCAGCTTAAGGAAGGTAAAGTTTATTAGAGTTCATGATTTCAAAGACATTTTAGTCCATCACTGTGGGAAAGACTTGGTAGAGCTTATGGCAGAGAAGAAGGATGGGGAGATAGCTTACATCTTAGCAGATCAGGAAGCAGGTAGTGTGACTGGTATAAGCCAGAGATGATATGACCCCCAAAGACCTACCCCTAGTGACCTGCTTCTTATAGTTATGTGCACGTCCAAAAGCTTTTATAGCGTCCACAAACAGCACCACAAGACAGAGAAAAAGTTCAAACATACCAGTTTGATCACCACACACACACACACACACACACACACACACACACACACACACACACACACACACACACACACTTAGAGTCAGCCTGGCAAATCCAGAGTCCCAGAGAGAATTGCTGTTGCAGTTTGAGTTCCAAGTCATTACCCCTTTTCAGGAGTAGAGTCTTTTATTTAAAGCCCTTCAACTGAGTGGATGGACAACAGCTTTAGATAAAAATTGACTGACTTAAATACTAGTCTTGTCTAACAGATAATATCTCAGGAGAAATATGTAGAAATCTAGACTCATGTTTGACAACTTGTCTGGACATCACACTGTAGATGACACATAATTAACCAGCTCACTGCCCCACATTCAATACATATGCAAGAGACCAGCTGCTTCCCCTCCACTCCCTAGATCAATGAAGAGCCTTGGGAGAGGAAACTGCTGGATGTGAGGAGCAGCCCAGGCAAAGTCACACAGGATGCAAAGGTAGAAGCTGGCCAGATCACAAGGTAGTTCTCATGTCCATGCTATAAAAAGCACAGCCATCGATTCCACTGCACTTCTCAGAGACACCTGACCCCAGAAGTCTGCTCATGGAATCCAAACTCAGCAGGAACAAACACATCCAGAGACTGCCAAGGCCCCAGTAACAGTCCCTCCTCCATTCACGAGAAGATGACAGTCATCAGAGTATTGGTACTGATTGCATCTACCAGAAGGGAACCTTGGTCCCATACCCACCAGGAGAGGAAGAGATTCATGCTACACCCACTGGAAGAAAGGATGGGAAGAAGACAATATAAAAGCACATTCAACAACAGAAAAACCAATATGATACCACTGAAGACTGGGGACCATACACCAGGAAGACCTGGACATCATAATGCAGATGAACCAGAAGAGAATGACCTTAAAAACATCTTCATGAAAATGATAGAGGACCTCAAAGAGGATGTGAGAAAATCCCTTAAAGACATGGAAGAAAAAATAAACCAAAAAATGCAAGATATCAACAAATCTTTCAAGGAAACACTTCAAGACCTAAAAACTGAAATAGAGACAATAAAGAAAGCACAATCTGAGGGAATGCTGGAAATAGAAAAGTTGGGTAAATAATCAGGAAGTACAGATGCAAGCATAACCAACAGAGTACAAGATATGGAAGAGAGAATCTCAGGAGTTGAAGATACACTAGGAGAAATAGACTCATCAACCAAAGAAAATCTTAAGTCCAACAAATCCCTAACACAAAATATCCAGGAAATATGGGATACCATGAAAAGACCAAACCTAAGAATAATAGGTATAGATGAAGGTGAAGAAATCCAACTCAAAGGTACAGAAAACATATTCAACAAAATCAGAGAAGAAAACTTTCCCAACCTAAAGAAATACATGCCAATGAAAGTACAAGAAACCTACAGAACACAAAATAAACTGGACAGAAAAACGGTCTCCTTGCCACAGAATAATCAAAACCCCAAACATACAGAATAAAGAAAATATTAAGAGCAGCAAGTGTATAAGTTCAAGTAACCTATAAAGGCAAACATATCAGAATTACACCTGACTTTCCCATGGAAACTCTGAAAGCCAGAAGGTCCTGGATAGATGTTCTACCTACACTAAGAGACCATAGATGCCAGCCCAGACTACTATACTCAGCAAAGCTTTCAATCAATATAGATGGAGAAAACAAGATAATCCATGACAAAACCAGATTCAAACAATACATATCCACCAATCCAGCCCTGCAGAAAGTCTGGAAGGAAAACTGCAATCCAAGGAAGTTAACAACAACCAGAAAAACATAGGCAATAGATAATCCCACTTTACCAACAGCCAAAAGAAAAAAGGGATGAAAACCCACGCATAATTTCATTACCATCACCAAATCCAAAACAAACAAGAATGAACAATCAATGGTCATTAATATCCCTCAATATTAATGGTCTTAATTAGCCTATAAAAAAAGGTTAGCAGAATAGATAAGAAGATAGAATCCATCCTTCGCTGCATACAAGAAATACACCTCAACTTCAAAGACAGATGGTACCTAAGAATTAAAGGTTGAGAAAAGATTTTTCCATACAAATGGACCCAAGAAACAAGCGGGAGTAGCAATCCTAATATCCAACAAATTGGACTTTAAACTAAAATCAATCAAAAGTGATGAAGGAGGTCACTTCCTACTCATCACAGGAGAAATCCATCAGGATGAAGTCTTAATTCTGAACATTTATGCCCCAAATACAAAGGCATCCACTTTTGTAAAAGAAACATTACTAAAACTCAAATCACACATAAAACGGCACACACTTATAGTGAGAGACCTCAACACCCCACTCTCACCACTGGACAGGAACACCAGACAGAAACTTAACAAAAAAACAAAGGAACTAATAGAAGTTATGGCCCAATTAGGCTTAACAGACATCTATAGAACATTCCATCCAAATACAAAATAATTTACCTTCTTCTCAGCATCACATGGAACCGCCTCTAAAATCTACCTCATACTTGGCAACATAGCAAACCTCAACAGGTACAAAAATTAAAATTACCCCCTGTTCCTTATCAGACCACCCTGCTTTAAAGTTAGAATTCAACAATAACACGAATTGCAGAAAACATACAAACTTATGGAAATTAAGTAACGCCTAATTGCACAATTCCTGGGTTGAGGAAGAAATAAAAAAAGAAACCGAAGATTTCTTGGAATTCAATGAGAATTCAGACACAACATACTGAAACTTTGAAAGCAGTGCTAAGAGGAAAGTTCATAGCACTAAGTGCCCACATGAAGAAAGAGGAGAATAATCACACTAGATGATTAACAGCACAACTGAAAGCTTTAGAAAACAAAGAAGCCAATACACCCCAGAGGAGCAGATGCCAGGTAATAATCAAATTGAGGACTGAAATCAATAAAGTGGAAACCAGGAGAACAATACAAAGAATCAATATAACAAAGAGTTGGTTCTTTGAGAAAATCAACAAGATAGACAAACCTTAACCCAAACTACCAAACAGCAGAGAGTGAACATGCAAATTAATAAAATCAGGAATGAAAAGGGGGACATAGCAACAGACACAGAGCAAATCCAGAGAATCATCAGGTCATACTTCGAAAACCTATATTCCTCAAAATTTGAAAATCTAAAGGAAATGGACAATTTTCTGGATATATTTCACTTACCAAAATTAAATCAAGAACAGATAAGCAACTTAAATAGACCTATAGCCCCTAATGAAATAGAAGCAGTCATCAGAAATCTCCCAACCAAAAAAAAAAAAGCACAGGGCCAGATGGCTTCAGTGCAGAATTCTACCAGAAATTCAAGGAACAGCTAATACCAATTCTCCTCAAAGTATTCCACACAATAGAAGCAAAAGGGTCATTGCCAAACTCTTTTTATGAGGCTTCAATAACCTTGATACCCAAGCCACACAAAGACGCAACTAAGAAAGAGAACTACAGACCAATATCCCTCATGAACATTGATATAAAAATACTCAATAAAATACTGGCAAATCGAATACAAGAACATATCAGAAAAATCATCCATCCATAATGATCAAGTAGGCTTCATCCCAGGGATGCAAGGATGGTTTAACATATGAAAATCCATCAATGTAATCCACCATATAAACAGACTGAGGCAATAAAACCACATGATCATCTCACTAGATGCTGAAAAGCCTTTGACAAAATCCAACACCCCTTCATGAAAAAGGTTTTGGAGGGATAACAGGAACATACCTCAACATAATAAAAGCAATATACAGCAAGCTGACAGCCAACATCAAATTAAATGGAGAGAAACTCAATGCAATTCCTCTAAAATCAGGGACAAGACAAGGCTGTCCACTCTCTCCAATACCTCTTCAATATTGTCCTTGAAGTTCTAGATAGAGCAATACGACTACAAAGGGTGATCAGGGGGATACAAATCAGAAAGGAAGAAGTCAAATTTTCACTATTTGCAGATATATCACTCTACCAGGGAACTCCTACAGCTGATAAACACCTTAAGCAAAGTGGCAGGATACAAGATTAACTCAAAAAAAATCTGTATCCCTACTATATACAGATGACACATTTGTGAAGAAAGAAATCAGAGAAACATCATCCTTTACAATTGCCACTAACAACATAAAATACCTTGGGGTAAGGCTAACCAAAATAGCAAAAGACCCACACTGTAAGAATTTGGAGTCTAAAGAAAGAAATTAAAGAAGATACTAGAAAATGGAAGGATCTTCCATGTTCTTGGATAGGTGGATTAACATAGTAAAAATGGCAATCTTGCCAAAAGCAGTCTTCAGATTCAATACAATCCGCATCAAAATCCCAACACAATTCTTCACAGACCTTGAAAGAACAATTCTCAACTTTATATGGAAAACAAAAGACCCAGGATAGCCCAAACAACCCTGTACAATAAAGGAACATCTGGAGGCATCACTATCCCTGACTTCAAGCTCTATTGCAGAGCTATAGTCGTGAAAACAGATTGGTATTGGAACAAAAATAGACAAGTAGACCAATGGAATAGAGTCGAAAACCCTGATATTAACCCACACACCAACAAACACCTGATTTTTGACAAAGAAGCTAAATTTATATGATGGAATAATGAAAGCATGTTCAACAAATGGTGCTGGCATAACTGGCTGCTGGAATGTAGAAGACTGTACATAGGTCCTTGTCTATCACCATGAACAAAACTTCAGTCCAAATGGATCAAAGACCTCAACATAAACCCAGCCACACTGAGCCTATTAGAAGACAAAGTGGAAAATACCCTTGAATTAATTGGTACAGGAGACCGATTCCTGAACATTACACCAGTAGCACAGACACTGAGATCAACAATTGATAAATAGGACCTCCTGAAACTGAGAAGCTTCTATAAGGCTAAGGACACAGTCAGTAAGACAAAAGGGCAGCCCACAGACTGAGAAAAGATATTCACCAACCCCGACAGAGGACAGATCTCCAAAATATACAAAGAACTCAATAAGCTAGTCACCAAAACACCAAACAATCCAATCAAAAAGTGGGGAACAGAACTAAATGGGCAATTCTTAATAGAGAAATCTAAAATGGCTGAAGGACACATAAGAAAGTGTTCAACATCCTTAGCCATCAGGGAAATGCAAATCAAAACAACTCTGTGATACCATCTTACTCCTGTCAGAATGGCCAAAATCAAAAATACCAATGACAGTTTATGCTGGAGAGGATGTGGAGAAAGGGGAACACTCCTCCACTGCTGGTGGGAGTGCCAACTTGTACAGCCACTTTGGAAATCAGTATGGTGACTCCTCAAGAAAATGGGAATCAGTCTACCACATGAGCCAGCAATTCCACTCTTAGGCATACACCCAAAAGAAGCACATTCATACAACAAGGACATATGTTCAATGATGTTCATAGCTGCACTATTTGTAATAGCCAGAACCTGGAAGCAACCAAGATGCCCCTCAGCTGAAGAATGGATAGAGAAAATGTGGTACATTTACGCAAATGGAGTACTATTAAGTAGAAAAAAAGCGATGGAATCTTGAAATTTGCAGGAAAATGGATGGATCGAGAAGAAACTATTCTGAGCGAGGTAACCCAATCGCAAAAAGACAAACATGAATGTACTCACTCATATGTGGATTTTAGACATAGAGCAAAGTATTACCAGCCTACAATCCACACTGCCACTGAAGCTAATAAACAAGGAGAACCCCAAGAGAGAAGAAATACATGTTCCCCCACAGATGGGGAAAGGGACAAAGTCTCCTGAGCAAATTGGGAGCATGGGGGAAGGCGTGAGGGTGCCGGGAGAATAAGAGGAGAAAAGGAGGGTGAGGAGGACATGAGGGAGCAGAAAGTTTGAATTGGGGGAAGAATAGAAGAAAAGAAGAAAGGAGATACCATAATAGAGGGAGACATTTTAGGTTTAAAGAGAAATCAGACACTAGGGAATTATCTGGAGAGCTACAAAGATGAAACCAGCTAACAATCTAAGCAACAGAGGAGAAGCTACCTTAAATGCTCTCCCCTGATAATGAGATTGATGACTGATTTATATGCCATCCTAGAGCCTTCACCCAGCAGCTAGTGGAAGTAGAAGCAGACACCCACAGCTAACCACTGAACTGAACTGGAATCCAGTTGCAGAGAAGGATAAGTAATGAGCAAATCTGTCCAGACCAGGCTGGTGAAACCCACAGAAATCACTGACCTGAACAAGCGAGAGCTCTTGGTCCCCAGACTGATAGCTGGGAAACCAGCATGGGACTGATCCAGACCCCAGGGATGTGCGTTTCAGTGAGGAGACCTTGGAAATCCATGGGATTTTCTGTAGTAGTTCAGTACTTATCCCTAGCATAGGTGTGGACTTTGGGAGCCCATGCCACATAGAGGGTTGGCCTAGGCCCTATCCCAAAGGATATGATAGACTCTGATGACCCCCTATGGATGGCCTCACCCTCTCTGGGGAGCAGAAAGGATGTGTGATAGGTAGGGTTCTAGGTGGGTGGGGTGGTAGGGGAGGAGGTGAGGGAGAGGGACTTGGGATTGACATGTCAGACAATCTTGTTTCTAATTCAAATAAAAAATACACCTGAAGAAAAAAAAAAAAGCACAGCCAATGAAGGGAAGTGGGGAATGGCTTTCTTTTTCTGGATATGGACCTAGAATGCAGCTAGCTGTGACTGCCATTTTCACTGGGACATCACACAGAGGAGAATCCTGAGCCAGGACTGACCTCTTTTAGCCCTCTCAGGAGAGTTGAGAAAGAGTGGGTCCTTTATGAAATGTCTTTCAGCTACGTAGGATGCATCTCTCATCAGCATCCATAGCATTTGATGAGTGACACTAGGCAGCGTCTTCTGAGCCCTTTACAAGTTTATGTCTTGTTCTATGAATCTCTGCTTGCTCTTGCCACTTTGCTTTGACACACCTAGCATGTGTGCTCTGGATCGTGAGGTCTGGAAACCCCAGCTTACAGGAACACCCTACTTATTGTGAGGCAGGTTATTCTGTGCTAGGTAGTGATGGGAAGAACTGAATACCTTCTGTCCCCAACCCCATGCTCATTTGAAGCATAGCTTGGCAACAGCCTCCAACTGGTCCTGGACCCCTGTCTTCTCTTTGCTAATCTAGATCGGCTACTTGGGAATCTTACATAAGTTTGTGTGCTTTGCTTGCTTTTCTTCCTCCAGCTACAAATGATGATAACAAAAACTCTAGTTTTTTAAGGATTATAACTGATTTAAATGGGTTAACAGAAATAATGTGGTAGAAATAGTGCTGGATACAGAGTACCACCCCCAAAACAATCACCTTCTTCTCTATCTCCTCCTCCTCCTTCTTGATCATCATAAGCATCATTTAATGGCAAAAGAATAAAATCAGCCTAAAATATAGAGAACAAATTTAATGAATTGTAATGTAGTCATAAATGAAATGCCATATAACTATTTGAAAAATAAAGAACTCAAAGATATATTAATTTGGGGCCAGTGTGTTGGCTCAGTGGGTAGAGGCACTTGAGGGCAGGCCTGATGACCTGAGTTTGATCCCCATACCTCAAAGAATAACACTGGAGCATCAACTTCCAAGTGCTGTCCCCTGACCTCCACACAGGTGACAAGACCTGCACGCCTTGCACTCAGGAGCAGGAGCACACACACACACACACACACACACACACACACACACACACACACACACACACACACACTCATATAACTAAATGCGTGATTTTAAAAATAGATGATACAGAGAAACTGAAGAACAGGTTGTATAGTATCTAAATGAAACAATGTGGCAAAGTAGCATGTTGTCTCATTTGCATATGCATAAGATGTCTGCAGGGAGTGTTTGAGAGAAGCTAACAATAGTTAACTGCTTTTCTATTTACGGCACAAAAACATGACAGAAGGGGCAGGGACTGGAGAAAGCTATTTTACTGCGTATTTGCCATTTCAGAACTATACAAATGTAGTATCTGTTTACAGAGGAAGACAATACAGGAAACACCTTACAAAGAAAATGTAAAAGAAAGGAAATATCTCAACAGGTTCATTGGAGCTAAGGATCTCTGAATATACTAGGGAAGAGAAAATGTGTTCACTGAAAATAGGATTTGATAAAGCAGCACCCTTGAGACAGCGAACGAGGCAGGAGTGGGGTTGGGGAAAGACTTGGCTCAGGGCAAGGGTGACACCTGCAGGACATCCTGAGGATTTCTTCATTTGCTTATCTCTGCTGGGCAGGATTTCAAACCGAGAATGATAGGACACAGCTTAAAATGAGGGATCTTAGATTCTGTGTTGTAATTGCTGAACCACAGAATTTCAGGGAGACTGAGGAAACATGGCAAACCTGGGTGTGCTTTATCTGGAGTCTTCAGGGAAGCCTCTTCTGAATTGCTAGTTGTATTCCCTTGTTGAAGCATCCCAGGACCCCCAGGGTCAGAATCCATCAAGTGCGATGCCTAGGTGATGAGACCCAGCTTTTGGGTGTGGGTTTGAGTGAAGTATGTGGAGTTTGTCATTCAGATCATGGAACACTTCTACTTCAGTGACTGAGTGAGTGCTGTGGTTGGGCTCCTATGGCCTGCCTTGTCAGTTTCCCGCCAGAAGGGCCAGCTTGATACAAAGCAGCCGATGAACAACTTGCTGGGAGAGATCAAGGTATACAAAGGTTTAATTATTTTAATATAAAATAGATGTTTTATAAATATATTCTAATTATGTTTTCCATTCCCCTCACCCTCCCACCCTTTCCCCCCTCCCATCCCCTCTGGATCCACACTCTTTCTGTCTTTCCTTAGGGAAAAACAAAACAGGCATCTAAGGACTAATAATAAAATAAAGTATAGTAGGATAAAACAAAGAGTCAGAATAGGACAAAACAACTAAACAAGAACAAAGAATCCAAAGAAACGTACAAGAAGCGTGTTTATATGCAGAGTCACGTAGGTTTGCACACACAGACATCCCCATTCAAACACAAACCAAAAACCAAAATAGATACCACAAAGGACCTGTAAGGTTAAGAGAAAAGGAAAAAGGGGGAAGCTCTGACTTAATACTATAAGACAACCTCTAAAGAAGCTGTTGAGTTCATTTTCTGCTGTCTATCTACTACTGAGAATGGGGCCTGCCCATAAGAGTGGTTTGTTTTCCCAGTGAGACTCCCTTGGAGAAAACTAAGTTTTCATTTGCAAATGGCTTTCAATTGGAGACAGCTTCTGAGTGAGGGATGGGGGTGTGTTCACTTCTCCTTCCAGCTCTAGCAGCCCATCTGATGAAGACCTACGCAGGCCCTATGCACGCTGCCAGTCTGTGAGTTCATCTGTGCACCGTCCCTGCGCTATCTAGAAGGCTTTGATTCTTTAATGTCTTCCAATTCCTCTAGCTCTTACACTCTTTCTACATCCTCTTCTACAAAGTTCTCTGAGAACTTGGGGAGGAGGCATTGATGGAGACTTCTCTTTGGGGCATGAGTAGTCCAAGGTCTCTGTATTTGTTCCCGTCTGCTGCAGGGGGAAGCATCTATGAGTACAGCAGAATGTCATTAGGAGTCTGTTATGATAAATCTTTCCACCATAAGCTGCCTGAGCCCCACCGCCACGTGTGAGCTTTATGCCAGCCGCATGCCCGAGTTAGGCCCAAATGAATACACAGAAACTTGTATTAAGTACAGTGCTGCTTGGCCAATGACTAGGATTCTCATCTGTTAGCTCAGTCTTAACTATCATAAATCTATATATTTTATAAGACTTATCTTATCGGACGCCTTATTGGCGTCTCTCCTTGTCGGTGGATCACATTGTTCCGATGGAGGAGGCGAACGGGAAAGAGGGCCTGTTTCTCCTTTGCTTAAATATGAGTCTCCTTGCTATGTCACTTCCTGCCTGGATCATCACTTCTCTACTACATTTCCCAGAATCCTCCCTGACTTCCAGTCCCATCTAACTTGCTGTCTCATTGGCCAAACAGTATTTTATTCAACAATCAATAAGATAAACATACACAGTACATTCCCCACCAGGAGTCACTTTATTGCTGTATTTCTTTAGAAGAACAGTAGTATTTGGTTTTTCCTTAGGTCCTTGGCCTATCTAGTCTTAGGTTCTTAGCCACCCAAATAACATTGGGTATGGATCCCACCTCATGGAGTGAGCCTTAACTCAAGTAAGATATTGCTTGGCTACTCCCACAATGTATGCCATTATTGCTCCAGCATATCTTGCAGACAAGTGACCACTGTAGACTGAAGGTGTTGTAGCTGTAATGGTCTTTACTTTTCTCTTTGGTAGCATGGAGTGCCTTCCAGTACCATGAATACTAGTCCATGGAGGTGAAGGCTCTATCTAGGCAGCAACCAACTCAACTTCTCCATGTTCAATGGGTTGTGTGAGTGTTTCCTTCAGCAGTAGGGACTTACCATCATTCTCTGGAGAGCAAACAATGGCCTTGGCAATAGCCAGAGTTGTTTGATGGTTTCTATGGGCCATCTTTGTCAAGAACATGATTAGATGTAAACCATTCCTGGTATTGGGAACTTGATTTTTGGAGTTACGCTATGGAGTCACTCAGACGTGCCTTTCAAGCATCACTCATGGTCCCCTCAAGGGACTTCTAGCCATCATCTTGAGTTCTGGTGTCCTTGCTCCAAGGTTCCTTGATCCAAAATTCCCTGTCTGTGTATTTTCCCCCTTCTTATTGACATGGCGTCCACTTTAGCTATCGGTCAAATCAAAAGTTCATCTTGACCTATGTACACAGACACTTGATTCTAAAAGACTGTTGCAACAGGGGAGTTCCCCATTTCACCAGAGAAGATAAAAAGCATCTTCATGGCCAAACACAAAGGCCTTAAAAATTGTTCTGAAGACCAGGGTATGCTCTGCAGCCTCTGCAGAACTTCTCCCACGTGCTGGGCTTATAGGTGTGCACAGGGGATGCATCCAGGTTTGTCTGTACAGTCAGAACTGAAAAGGCTAGCATGAACTGGGAGCTGGAAAGATCTTCTCTGAGATTTTAGGGAAAGCAATTCTGCATTCCAGTGTTTGCTCAGTCTCAAGAGCCAAGGTTCAGAGATCTGTTTCTGCAGGTCTCTCCATCCCCGTCTTCACTCCTTTGATCAACCCTCCTCCCTCTCCACAACTGAATTCCAGCAGTATGGTTCAGTGCTTAGATATGGGTGTCTGTTTCTGCTTCGAACAGCAACTGCACAAAGACTCTCCTTCCTCTCCATGTCACCAGGCTCCCGTTTGGTCAGGGGTTCTTGTCCCCATCCCCTTCTTTGAGAGACTATGCAATCTTCTCTTGGGGTCCTCCTTGTTTCCTAGCTCCTCTGGCAGTGTGGAATGTAGGCTAGTGATCTTTTGCTCTATGTCTAAAAATCAAAAATGAGTGAGTAATACTATGTCTATCTTTTTGTGATTGGGTTACCTCATTCAGGATGGTTTCTTCTAGGTAACCTGAATTTTTATCAAATTCAAAGAATATCAAAGAATAAGGTAATGTCTGGGGTGGCAAAGCTTTTTAAAATGGAGTGGATGGATGGAGAGATGGTTCAACTGTTAAATGCTAGGCTCACAATCAAAATTATAAAATGGAGTGAAAAAAAAAGAGGAAAATCAAAACTGAGGTAAAACAGTACCGTTGTAGGGGCAGTGTCAGCAGCTGCCAGCGCCGATACCTGCTGGAGGAAGATTCTTATTAACATGACTAACAAAAGAGCAAATGCATTCAGAAAATAATATGATGTCACTGTAAAAGTGCAAAAAATTCCGCTTGGAGAATATTGAATTTGACAAGCACTGGAAGATTTCATTTCTCGTTCCACAAGAAAGCTTTGCTGATTTGCTTGACAATAGCGCCCTCTGGGGAACTCAGGCTAGAATTGCAGGGAACTCTTTTTGACCTTCCTTTTTCCTTCTTCCTTTATTTCTCCCCTAAAAACTGATTTGAGAGAGTATCCCTCTATGTGGAATGGGCCTAGGCTCTGCTCCAAATGATGTGACAGACTTTGAAGATGCGCCATGGAAGGCCTCACCCTCCCTGGGGAGCAGAAAGGGGATGGGATGGGGGTCTGTGGGGGGGCAGGGGAGGAGGAGAGGAGGGGAGGGAGAGGGAACTGGGATTGACACGTAAAACAAGATTGTTTCTAATTTGAATAAAAAGAGAGAGAGGAAAAAAGAAAAGACAGGAAAAAATGTAACAAAATTGAAAAAAAGAATTGATTTGAAGTGATGTCATAGCTCTATAGAACAGTAAGGTGCTTTACTGTTGGTGATTTGAATATATATATATATATATATATATATATATTATATATATATATATATATATATATATATATTTCTGTATCCTTTTGAAATATGTTTTTATTAATATATGTTAAGCGATCTACAAATATGTATAATTTTATTTTGGCAAGTGAAGTAGATTTTTCCTCCATGGTGTGTGTGTGTGTGTGTGTGCAATTACAACCTGTCAAGTCTGTTAACTGGGCTCATATGTTCATGCTTGGTAGTAACCATTGGCAGTCTGGTAACCTAGCAGGACACCTGTCCCTGGAGATTGATACTTTTTCCTCTCTCAGAGGCCATTAATTACTTGCAGCTCTTCATGGGTGGTGGTGGTGGGGTCATGAGATCCCCTTAGTCCATGCTGACATGTTAGCTGGGGTTGTCAATATTCGGGTCTTGTTTGGGTGACCATATTGTTGAGATTCTCATGGTTGGATACATGACACTATCTTGTAGCAGATATCCTGGTCCCCTGAGTTTTAGAATCTTTCCATCCCCTCTTCTGTGACATCCTCTGGGTGCCTGGCCACATAGTCACAAAGGGCACAGACCAGCCTAGTGTAGCTCATCTTCACTTTATTGTCTTCCTCTTTCAAACAACTTAGTGACACTGCCTAACAGGGTGTGGAAGGACTCTAGGTCCTTGGAATTATGATTAAAAGACACAGTACGACAATTACCTAGGAGAAAAAATAAGCCTTAAAATTCTAGATAAAAACAAATATTTTAAGATCGGGAAGATTAATTTTCACAATTTGTAGGGAATGAAGCTAAGGCAAGGGACTACCAGCGCATTAGAAGAGTAATGGAGTAGCTTAATCATGAAGGTGAGGATGGGTCTCCCATCTAGAATACACAAAGCCTCTCTCCAGCAATGTGATGACCTCATGCTTTCTATCATGGTGCTATCAAGGGGTACAAGCAGAAAGCAGATCTTCAGAAATACAGAAAGTCAGAGCACCATTTTAGAAAGTGGGAAGCCTCAATTGAGAATGCAAGTCACTCAATGATGAGAAAGGTAGAGGGGATGTCTTAACTTCATCTTGATGTTGGACAGAATAAAGGTCAGGGAAATTTCTGTAATTAGAAAAAAATCAAGTTTATTGAAGTACAATTTCTATGAGACATATTTCAGTCTTCCTTGGCATACATGCCTATAAGTTTTGAAATCACTACACTTTGTGGTGAGATTGTATTCCCAATCCCTAGTTCATATTATAATGTTTATAGTCGCCATGTTTTCCTTATGTCTCGAGCTATGTGTAAGTGCTGTCTCTAAGTGACTGGGTGCTTCAAGTTAATAAAACTGCTCTCTGACATATTTCTTGTTCTCTTTTACACTCATCCCACTGGGCTGCCAACTCATGACATTCAACCTTACCAGAGAGTCCCTTTTGCTCATACTTCACTTTAACCCTCCCCCAAAACACTTGATAAGTCTCTCTCTCTCTCTCTCTCTCTCTCTCTCTCTCTCTCTCTCTCTCTCTCGTGAATGTATGTGGGGGGGGAGATGGTTGGTTGAGTAACGTGAGATTTCCTGCCCGGTTTTGCAGCCACCTCAGAGCCCCCAAATAAACACACAAGACTTATATTAATTATGAAACTGTTGGCTGCTTGGCTAGGGTTTCTTATTTGGCTAGCTCTGTCTAAATTAACCCATTTTTAAGAATCGAAGTATCTCCATATGGTCTTAACTGACTGGAGAAAGCTTGGGACCTCTTATTCCTCTGGTGTCCTATATCTCAACTGTTCAGCTCTCTTCTTTGCAGAGAAGAGAGCAATTTTCTGTTTGTACCTGCTTATATTTCTGATTCTGCCCAGCTACATCAGTCCTGCCTGGCCAATCAGCCAATCAGTGTTATATTCATTAACCAAATAGAGAAACATATACACAAAAGGACTTCCCCATCAGACAAGCCACCCCTGTGGTCCCTGTCTTATCATTCATCTCTAATCTGATAGGCCTTTCTGACTGTAGTTTCTATGGTCCTGTTGGAGTGCTGCTTAATGTCTCTACAGAAAAAATATTCTACCCTACTTAGAATAAGGGCCGTATTTATGGTACTTAGCTTGTTTCTTGTTTTCTTAGATTATAAATAAAGCTGCCATAAATGTGAATGGTATGTTATCGAAATAAGGAACAGAAGTGTTGGGCTGCACATTATTTCTTTATTTTTGCAGGAAGTTATCTAGAATGCCTTCCAATGAGTCTGTCATTTTTTTACCACACCAGTAATGACAAGAGTTCAAGGAAATACCTCAGCAGCATGTTCCAGTTTTAAAATCTTAACCATTCTGCAATGTATGCCAAGGCATCTCATTGTGATTTCAGTTTAAGATTCCTAAATGAAAAATGAAATCAAAGGTTTATTTTCATGGACTTTCCACCTACCTCTATGTCTTCTTTAGTACAGTGTTTGCTAAGTTCTTTAAATAATATTGATTAGTGATATTTGCTTGTTATTTAGTTTTGTGAATTGAGATTTGTAATGAAACTTCATTTTGATACAAGTTATTAAATCCACAAGTTGTGTAAATGGTATACACGACAGATTCTGTGCATGGTTTATTCCATTTCTCCCAACTCTAACATTCTACAAAAATATAGTACAGTACAACAACCAAGGCTATGAGTTTGATGTAGTTAAACTACAGAATATCCCCCGAATACCTTTCTAAACAAATGGATTCTTTATGGGCTCTTCTCCAGCTTCACTCACCTCCTGAGTGACACTCTCTCACTGAGCACTCACATTCATTGTTGTCTTTGTCTTTTAAAGAACGATATG
This sequence comes from Cricetulus griseus, assembly GCF_003668045.3. NCBI lineage: Eukaryota > Metazoa > Chordata > Mammalia > Rodentia > Cricetidae > Cricetulus > Cricetulus griseus. Next base: position 219,270,891 of record NW_023276806.1, read on the forward strand.
TAAGTTTATATCACTATGCCAACTGCTTACACTGATTTAAATGAAGACTTGTTTCATCTCACTTATTCAAGTGTTTCAAGGCATGGCTGCTCTGCTGTTCTTGATCCGTGCTGACCCAGGTCATCAAGACAGTAGTTGCCTTGGCATAGGTGAGTACACTCATGACAGGCAGGAAACAGAGACAGAAACAGGAAAGGGCCAGGGAAAAGCTTATCACTGGCCCACCCTCAGAGGTCTACTTCCCTTAATCATAAATTTCGAGAACCTACTACCAATATGCCATAATGTGAGCTACAGTTTTCCTTGTCGATGAGATCTGTTGAGTTGGTGCTGTTACTGAAATTGATACTGTGTTGAAAGGAACCACAGTCATCAGATATTTCAAGTCACAAATAGGAACGATGTTCAAAGTAAACAGAAGAGCAGCAAACCGTCCAGCCCTCAACAGCATAAAGTGCACAGTGTGTGAGATCCAACACATTGTCGACAATGCAGACAAGCAGGAAAATAAGATCAGGAATGGAGGTGGACTTTGATGAGGTAAAATGAGCCCCACCCACTGAATTAGTATACACACAAAGCATCAGGTTCAACAAAGTGTGAGGCAGCCAAGTGAGGCAGCCATGTGAGGCTCCCAACACGGCCATTGCTGTCAAGGCAAAAGGCATACAGGTGCCGGGTAAACAGAGGAGGCTCCTAAAATAGTCAGTTTTCCTTTTCTTCATTGTCCCACTGTTCTCACCAGACCCATTCACTCTTTCCTTATCTTTTGAAGGACTGCCAGAGCCTATCTATCACTGATCACTTTGAGATGAGGGACACTAATAGCCTTGAACAGAGGAAAACAGGCCATTTGATTGACTATTCATGTCATAGCATCATGGCACTGTACCTGACCTGAGAGTTAAATTTTATAGAGAAAAGAATACTATTTTTTAAAAATTTTCTCAGGTGTCCGCAAGTCAGAAATTAGCAGCCTCATGGACTAGTAAAAAGGTCAACTGGAGACCTGGCTGCTGGGTAGCTTATGACAGATAGACTGCCCAAGGGGAGAATCTCCTATATTCTTTGAAGGAGTGCCGGATACATGTGGTCCATCTTTCCCCCATGCCATAATGCAAGGCTCTAGAAGTAAACCTGGGTGCTTCCTCTCTCTGATGTATTTGTGATCAACCCAAAAGTGCATCTTTTTATTTTTTTTTATTTTTTGCCTTCTTGCTTGATAAGCCAATCACAAGAGGCTGTCATAATGAGATAAAGTATGGGACACACTGAAATAGAACTTGCAAAATTCGTTTGGTGTTTACAAACGGAACCCTGGCGTAATGGGCCATCCAGGGCATGACTGAGCTGACTGGAGCGAGTTAGAAATTAAGTTGCTACCAGGTAATGAAGTGTGAAGATGTGTATGCAGCTGGTGGATATTCTGCACGTATCCGTCGGTACTGCCATGAGCAATAATGAAGGCTAATCAAATTGAGTCAGAATGCACTAGAATTGAGTTTTTTGGTTGTATTTTGATGTAAATAACCTCGATCAGCACAGATACCTAATGAAGCCAACGAAACCTGAGAAGGATAGTTGTAACAGCAGGACGGAAGAAGTTACACTTCGGTTTGGAAGTTAACCTGGAGCGGGCAGAATAAAATGATGGCTGAGAAAGATTCCCCTGGCAGTTTGCACAAAATCCTGCAGTTTCTAACCACAAGCCAGTCACTGTGGATGAGGCACAGACTTGTGCAGGCCTCAATACGAGTTTTTGGAGGATGTGGAGGCACTTTTGCTTCTTTCAGAACAATCTATCAACAGTGTTATTTGGGGCAAGCTGGCTTTGATTGTCCTTTAGTGCTGAGTGATTCCAGGACAATCTGGACATGGGCGCCATCTAGTGTTCAAAGAGTGGAAGTGGCCGCTGTTTTGAAGAAAATAAAAAGCTCATGGAATCTTGGAAAGACTAGACACAAAGACAGACGAGGGACTAGAAAAAAACAAACAACAACAACAAAACCCAAAACACTTGGTCAGTAAATGCCCAAGTCATATCACACCCCAATAAACATCAAGAGTTTTTAGGAAGTTATAACCTCAGTTGGACCTAAAGCGTGACAGATGAACCCCTGGAGAATGAAAAACTGTTAAAGGAAACTCAAGAAGTCGCGGGGGTGGGGGTGGGGGGTTCCAAACTTAACAGAGAGGTGGCAATGGCATGAAAAATTACATGCAAATTCTTGATCTGAAAAAAAACGCACTTGATGGAATTAAAACACTATAGGAGGTGCAGATAGCAAGGTGGAGCCGACGGAATAAAGAGCAGCCTGGAGACGCTTTGGAAACAAGCCAGAGGAAGAAGCAGAAAGAGAAAATGATTGAAGACTGAAAGGAATGCTCGACTGAAAGGGGTGTGATCAGTCTGTTGGGTTCAAGGACTTGAGAAAGTGAAAGAGTGAGAAAGTGCAGGAGGCAGGAAGTTCATTCAAAGATACAATAGTGTAAAACTTCCCAAACTAGAGAAAGACACAAACATCCGTGTGCCTGAAGGTCACAGGTCACCAGTCAAATTTAACTCAACCAATCAAACTCACAGGTGACAGGGAAAGGAGAGGCTGTCCAGGATAACAAGAGAAAGGGCACAGACAGCCCATAGTGGGAATCCAGTTCACCCCAGGGTGCTATCTCTGCAGAAACTGTAGAGGCTGGGGCAGTGAGACACGAGGTTTGCACTGTACGGAAGAATCCACCTGCCTCTGCCTCCAAAGACCTGAGACGAACGGCTTGCACCACCATACCCAGCTAGAATCAATGTTAAAAACGTTTTTTCAGGTTTTTTTTTTTTTAATTTTACGTGTGTTCATCTTTTCCTCATACACCATATGAATGTATGCAGTGTTTGTGGAGGCCAGAGGAGAGCTGTGGATCCCCTTGGAAATGGAATTACAAAGGGTAGTTACCCTTCATGTGGGGGCTGGAAATTGAACTCAGAACCACTGGGGAAGCAGTACTCTTAACTTCTGAGTCATCTCACCAGCCCTAAAATCAAGTTATTTTTGAGCCACCAAATAACAAGAAATCAAGAAAGAAGTTCAAACATTTCTTGAAATCAGTCAAAATGGCAGCCTAGTATGTCAAAACCTGGACAACACAACAAAAGCAGTACTAAGAGGTAAGTTTGCATCAACCCATGGCCATATCAGAGCAACAGATAGAAGGCTGGGGATGTGGATGAATGGGGAAGGCACTTGCTGGAGCCCAGTATCCCAGCACCCATGCAGGTGCTTGGTGGGATTTGTGGCATCCCACTTGTAGTCCCAGAGTGAAGAGGGCAGAGACAAAGGATCCCCAGGTGTAGGGGAAGCTGTAGCCAATATTGTTTATAAATATTTGTTTTCATTTAAATGGGGTTAGTTATAAATGATAATGAGCATTGTCAATCTCTTTTTAAAGAAAGAAAAGGGGAATAGGATATAGGAATGAATACTTTGCATTGGTTTTCATTTATTGATTCAACTTTAAGGTCAATTTTGTGATATGTATATGTCTCCTCTTGTTTAGATACTGTGTTTATACAGATCTTTTACCTATAATACTCAGAACTTATAATTAGGTTAGTTAGGTTTTCTAGATTTACAGAGATGTATTTGAGATGGTTAGGTATTCTTCAAACCTTTCAAAGACCTACAGAAATATGGCATTTAAATGGTTTAGGGTTTTTCTTGGCAGTGAGACACAACTGCTCCTGGCACACCAATTACATCAGAAAGAAAGATGGGCATCGAAGAAACTTGTTATGGAGTTTGCTTTCAACATGGCAAGATTAGCCATTTGGGCAAGAAACTGCTCTTGCCTGGACTGTTTGTTGCTGTATAAAATGGACATACAGGACCCACAAAAATGTGACTGCTGAACTTACAAACAAGACAGTACTAAAGGGCTCCTGTTAAAATAGAGAAGTGTGCTAGACACACTATGGCCTGTGGACTGAAGATGGATGCCCCAACTTTACAGAGGAACTTTGGGTGACTGTCCAGGTAGCAAGAAGTCTCTGTCAATTCTAGAGTTTATATATTATCCTTCTGTGGCCTTTGATAGAGTTAAAGACAGATAGTTATGGTTATAGTTTTCTTCAGTTATTATAAAAGATAAGTTATCTTTCTTTTTATTTAGACAGAAAAGAGGAGATGATGGGGAATGTACTGTGTATGTTTATCTTATTGATTGTTAAATAAAATACTGTTTGGCCAATGAGACAGCAAGTAGACAGGACTAGGAGTCAAAGAGGATTCTGGGAAATGTAGTAGAGAAGTGCTGATCCAGGCAGGAAGTGACATAGCAAGGAGACTCATATTTAAGCTAAGGAGAAACAGGAAGGGCTCCTTTTTCCCCTCCGCACCTGCTCCAGTGGCAAGATGTGATCCCAGCAAGGAGGGACGCCAATAAGGTGTCTGATAAGATAAGTCTTATAAAATATATAGGTTTATGATAGTTAAGACTGAGTTAGCAGATGAGAAGTCCTAGTCATTGGCCAAGCAGCTTTGAACCTAATACAAATTTCTGTGTATTCATTTGGGCCTAACTCGGGCAGTCGGCTGGCGTAAAGCTTACACGTGGCGGTGCAGCTCAGGCGGCAACTGGCAGAAAGATTTATCATAACACCCAGGACAGACTGCTAGCCAGACTGGCTGGATTGACAAGATCTGGGTTCAAATGAGAGAGTTCTTGCTTCAATATAAAAAGAAAGAGTAATAGAGGACGACACTTCATGTCAACATCTGGCCTCTACATACACCCACATATGCAAACATGCGCCATAAATACACATGCCAACAAATGGAGCAATACCAAATAGCCAATTACCGAATCTCAGTGAACTAGAAAACAATTAGAATCTGAATCCAACATCAGCAGAAGGTAATACACAATGAAAACCAGAGCAGAAAAAAGACAAAGTATAATCTTAAAAAAAAAAAATTCAGCTGGGCAGTGATAGTGCATGCTTGTAATCCCAGTGCCCAAAGGAGCTGTTGGGACCCAGGGAGCATATGTTATTAGTTATGTGGTATTACTTAAAGTACAGAATCTAGGAGACAAAGCCTAGCTGGACAAAGTGGGTCACTAAGAAGGGATGCCTTCGAAAGTTATTCCAGATTCCTTGACCCTTTCCTTTCTCCCTCATCTTTCTGTTGCCACATATATGGCCTCTGCCACGTATTCTGCCATCATGACACACTGTCTCGGTTGAGGCCCAGAAACATGGAGATACGTGACTATAGGAGACAGGTAGAGATGTCTCAGTGGTAATGTGCTTGCTTCAAGAGCACGAGGGCTGACTTTGGATCCTGGGAACCCACGGCAAGCCTGATATAACAAGGTGCATCTGCAATCCCAGAATTCCAGGGACAAGGTGGGGAGCAAAGACAGAGAGGTCCTTGGATGCTCATGGGTCAGCTGTCTGGGAATACACAGCTGTGGACAACAAGAGGTCACATCTCAAACAAGGTAGAAGGAAGCAGGGGTGGGTTGTCCTGTCACCTTCACACACAAGCGTATGTGTGCCTGGCATGCATCTGCCCCCCCCCCCATATACAGGTCTATGCACTTCCACGTGCGAGCAAATCCATTCGCTAACCTAATTCCTTACTCCCTTAAATTGTGCACTCAGATATTGCTGACAAAACTAGTCAGAGGTAATTACTACAGTATTCTTCACAGAGCTCCACAAGCTAGAGAAGAAGACATTCTCAAATGTACATGGAAGCACAAAAGTCTCTGGATAGTCAAATCAATCCTGAGCAGAAAAAGAAAAAGTAGTGTACTTTACACTATTCACTTCAAAGCCCATGACATTTTAATAATTCATACAGCATTGTGCTGACATAAACACATGGCCAGACCAAAAGCATACAATAGAGCCTTGTAGCAAACCTGTCTGAGGGGTTTGATGACTGTGCTAAGGGCACACATTGAAGAGAGTCTTTCAATAGACAGAGATAAGTGGGCCAGGGCCAGGACCTCTGCAACTGTCAATTATAAAAAAAGGCCCAAAATGTGTAGATGATTTATATGCAAAACTGCAGACCCTGAAACTTCTAAAAGTAACTTTGGATGAAATACTTCAAGAATTGTAATGGGCAAGGGTTTTGTAATGACTTTTTTCCCAAAAACATGGACAATGATTTTAACAAATGGAATTGTCAAACTAAAAAGCTTCTCCACAGCAAAACAGAACAGAGATGCATTCCAGGGTCAAGGAGCATGTGTGCTTCTGACAAGGGGCTGACAGGCAGAGTATGCAAGTGCCTTAGTTAGGGCTTCTATTGCCATGAAGAGACATCATGGCCATGGCAACTCCTGTAAAAGAAAACATTTAATGGGGTTGCTTAAAGCTCAGAGGTATAGTCCATTATCATGGTGGGACATGGTGGCATGCAGACAGACATGGTGCTGAAGGAGCTCAGAGTCCTTCAGCTTTACTTGTAAGCAACAGGAACTGGTCTGTGACAGTGGTAGCAGTTTGAGCGTAGGAGACCTCAAAGCCCACCCCACAAAGGCACACTTCTTCCAAAAAGAGCACACCTCATAATAGTGTCATTCCCTATGACCTTATAGGGAACAAATTACATCCAAACTACCATAACAAGGAACTGCCAAAATTCAATTGCAGCAGACAGACAAATTAACTGTGTGTGTGTGTGTGTGTGTGTGTGTGTGTGTGTGTGTGTGTACATGTGTGTGCAGTCATGGGCTTGTTATGATTTACTTGTGGATGTCAGAGGACAAATTCTAGCATTAGCCTTTGTCACTGTTCTATTGCTGTAAAGAGTCACCAGGACTACAGCAATTCTTATTAAAAAAAAAAAAAACTATTAAGTTGGGGCATACTTTAGTTTCAGAGGTTTAGTCCATTTTCATCATGGTGGGAAGCAAGGGAGCACATAAGCGGTCTTGGGGCTGAAGAAATAGCTAAGAGTTCCACACCCAGACCTACAAGCAGCAGAAAGACAGCAACGCTGAGCCTATTTTGGGCTTCTGAAACCTCAAAGCCCACCCCCAGTGACACGCTTCCTCCAACAAGACCACACCCTCTAATCCTTCTCAAATAATGCCACTCCCTAATGACTAAGCATTCAAGTAAATGATCCTGTGGCTCTATCCTTACTGAAGCCACCACTGTCATCACCTTCCACCTTGTTGGGGTCAGGGTGTCCCATGCTCACTGCCATGCACACCAGGCTGCCTGATCTGCCAGATTCCAAAGATGCTCCTGTCTCTGCCTCCCATCCTAGTGGTACTCCGACTAGAGGCAGGTACTGGCACAGCCAGCTTTTATGTGGTAACTGGGATTTGAACTCAGGTCCTCATGCTTGTGTCCCAAGCACTTCACTCACTGAGCCATCACCTCAATAACCAGATTGTATTTTTTAAATTAGAAACAAGATTGTTTTACATGTCAATCCCAGTTCCCTCTCCTTCCCCTCCTCCCCTACTATGCTGCCCCCCAACTAAAACCCTACCTATCACATATCCTTTCTGCTCCCCAGAGAGGGTGAGGCCTTCCATAGGGGTCATCAGAATCTATCATATCCTTTGGGATAGGGCCTAGGCCCACCCCTGTGTGTCTTGGCTCAGCGAGTATCCCTCTATGTGGAATGGGCTCCCAAATTCCATACCTATGCTAGGGTAAGTACTGAACTGCTACAGGAGGTTCCATAGATTTCAGAGGTCTCCTCACTGAAACCCATGTCCCTGGGGTCTGGATGAGTACCATGGTGGTTCCCAACTATCAGTCTGGGGACCAAGAGCTCTCTGTTGTTCAGGTCAGCTGTTTCTGTGGGTTTCACCAGCCTGGTCTGGATCCCTTTGCTCATCACTTGTCCTTCTCTGCAACTGAATTCCAGTTCAGTTCGGTGATTAGTTTTGAGTATCTGCTTCTACTTCCACCAGCTGCTGGATGAAGGCTCTAGGATGGCATATAAATCAGTCATCAATCTCATTATCAGGGGAGAGCATTTAAGGTAGCCTCTCCTCTGTTGCTTAGATTGTTAGCTGGTGTCATCTTTGTAGCTCTCCAGACATTTTGCTAGTGCCTGATTTCTCTGTAAACCTAAAATGTCTCCCTCTATTATGGTATCTCCTTTCTTGTTTGTTTCCTTCTATTCTTCCCATGACTCAACATTTCTGCTCCCTCATGTCCTCCACATCTCCCCTTATCTTTATCCTAGCTCCCTCTCCCCTTGCCCCCATGCTCCCAATTTGCTCAGGAGATCTTGTCCCTTTCCCCTTCTGTGGGGGACCATGTATGTCTCTCTTGGGTTCCTCCTTGTTTATTAGCTTCTCTAGCAGTGTGGATTGTAGGCTGGTAATCCTTTACTCTATATCTAAAATCCCCATATGAGTGAGTACATACCATGGTTGTCTTTTTGTGATTGGGTTACCTCACTCAGAATGGTTTCTTCTAGTTCCATCCATTTGCCTGCAAATTTCAAGATTCCATTGTTTTTTTTTTTTTTTTTTCTGCTGAGTAGTACTCCATTGTGTAAATGTACCACATTTTCTCTATCCATTCTTCAGTTGAGGGGCATCTAGGTTGCTTCCGGGTCCTGGCTATTACGAATAGTGCTTCTATGAACATTGTTGAACAGATGTCCTAGTTGTATGAATGTGCTTCTTTTGGGTATATGCCTAAGAGTGGAATTGCTAGATCTTGTGGTAGACTGATTCCCATTTTCTTGAGGAGTCGCCATACTGATTTCCAAAGTGGCTGTACAAGTTGGCACTCCCACCAGCAGTGGAGGAGTGTTCCCCTTTCTCCACATCCTCTCCAGCATAAACTGTCATTGGTGTTTTTGATTTTAGCCATTCTGACATGAATAAGATGGTATCTCAGAGTTGTTTTGATTTGCATTTCCCTGATGGCTAAGGATGTTGAACACTTGCTTATGTGTCATTCAGCCATTTTAGATTCCTCTATTGAGAATTGCCCATTTAGTTCTGTTCCCCACATTTTAATTGGATTGTTTGGTGTTTTGGAGACTAGCTTCTTGAGTTCTTTGTATATTTTGGAGATCATCCCTCTGTCAGATGTGGGGTTGGTGAATATCTTTTCCCAGTCTGTGAGCTGCCCTTTTGTCTTGCTGACTGTGTCCTTTGCCTTACAGATGCTTCTCAGTTTCAGGAAGCCCCATTTATCAATTTTTGATCTCAGTGTCTGTGCTACTGGTGTAATGTTCAGGAAGTGGTCTCCTGTACCAATTAATTCAAGGGTATTTTCCACTTTGTCTTCTAATAGGCTCAGTGTGGCTGGATTTTTGTTGAGGTCTTTGATCCATTTGGACTTAAGCTTTGTTCATGGTGATAGACATGGATCTATCTGCAGTCTTCTACATTCCAGGATCCAGCTATGCCAGCACCATTTGTTGAAGATGCTTTCTTTATTCCATCATATAAATTTAGCTTCTTTGTCAAAATCAGGTGTTCGTAGGTGTGTTGGTTAATATTGGGGTTTTCAACTCTATTCCATTGGTCTCCCTGTCTATTTTTGTGCCAATACCAAGCTGTTTTCAGGACTATAGCTCTGCAATAGAGCTTGAAGTCAGGGATGGTGATGCCTCCAGAAATTCCTTTATTGTACAGGGTTGTTTTGGCTATCCTGGGTTTTTTGTTTTTCCATATAAAGTTGAGAATTGTCCTTTCAAGGTCTGTGAAGAACTGTATTGGGATTTTGATGGGGATTGCATTGAATCTGTAGATTGCTTTTGACAAGATTACTATTTTTACTATGTTGATCCTACCTATCCAAGAACTTGAGAGATCCTTCCATTTTGGGGTATCCTCTTTAATTTCTTTCTTTAGAGACTCAAAATTCTTATGGTACAGGTCTTTCACTTTTTTGGTTACTGTTACCCCAAGGTATTTTATGTTGTCTGTGGTGATTGTAAAGGGTGATGTTTCTCTGATTTCTTTCTCCATCATCTGTATGTAATAGGGCTACAGAATTTTTTTTTGAGTTAATCTTGTATCCTGCCACTTTGCTGAAGGTGTTTATCAGCTGTAGGAGTTTCCTGGTAGAATTTTTCGGGTCACTCAAGTAGACTATCATGTCATCTGCAAACAGTGAAAGTCTGACTTCTTCCTTTCCGATTTGAATAACCAGATTATTAAATGGGCAAACATCTTAAGACATTGTTCAAAAGAAAACATACAAATAGCTGGTAGGTATGTTTAAACAACAACTGACCATCACCAATCAAAGAAATGTGAATCAAACCCCAATGAAAACTTCTCCCCAATAAGAGTCTCCATCATCAGAAAACCTTAAGATAAGAAATATCCCTGGGGATGTGTAGAGGAGTAACCAACACATGCTGTAGGTGGGAGTGTAAAATAGTACTGCCACTATGAAACAAAGTATGGCGATTGCACAAACATTAAAAATAGAGCTGCTACATTATTGACTATATAACACTACTTAGTATATGTTCAAAGGAAATGAATTTAGTAAGTGAAAAAACAGATCTCCATTCCCATGTTCATTGTAGTTTTGTTCACAATCACTCTAAATGGAATCAAGCTGAGTAGCCAGAAATTGATGGAAACGCAGAGAAAATAGTTGCTTATACATGACGGAGTACTATTTAACAAAGTAAAGGAATAAAATCCTGTCATTTGTAACAACGTGGATGAAAATAGAGATCATTGTATTAAATGACCTGTTAGTCATAGAAAGACAAATACCACTTGATATTATTCATAGGTTGAGTCTAAACAAAGTAATCTCATAGAAGATGAAAATAGAGAGGTGTAGGAAGTACCTCAGTTGAGATAATACTTACCTAATGTATGTAAAGCCCTGGGTTTGATCTCCAGCACTATGTAAAAAGCAGGCACGGTGGTATACATATGCCTGGGGTGAAGATGGGAAAATCTTGGGTACTCAGTGAGTTCCAAGCCAGCCTCAGGTACATGAGAAGTATCTAAAAAAATGAGGAGAAGGAGAAGGAATGAGAGAGGAGGGAGGAAGGAGGAGGAAAGGACAGCAGAATAAGAATGCTTTTCAGAGGCCAGGCCAGGCAGAGTGAGGGCAGGGTGGGAAACCCTGATCCATGCATTCAGAGATGTAGCTGAAGGCCAAACAGTTCTGCTGGGTTACTGCATAACATGGTAACTATAAATAAAAGTCATGCACTGCACATTTCAAAAAGTTGGGGAAAGAGATTTAAGTTTTCAACATAAAGAATTGTAAACCATTTGGAAATAAGTGCTTAAGATGATTTGCACACTATATAATATAGGCATGCCCTTCATGTCACATGGTATCCCATTAATATGTAGATGTTTGTTTTTATGTATAAGTTAAAAATAAATTTTAAAATTCAAGTGACTCAATACAACCAAGATGTATTTCTTACTTTAAATGTGTGCCTAGTGGCAGATTTGTTTCACATTGTCACAGAGGATCCCCTCTCTCTTTCCACCACCTGGAACATGATCGCTTCTTAGCTTAGCTTAGCTTAGCTAGGAGTTCTGACTTGGTCATTAACTGCTTTGGTCTGGAAATCATGCCCCTGCATTCTGCCCATAGGCTGTGGGTGAAGTCCCCATCAGCTGTCTTTTCTCAGTTTTATTCCAAGGGGGCAGGAAAACAATATTTTTGTGTGCCAAAGGAGAGGGGATCCATGTGGTTTTGAATTCTTTACCAGCCAAATAAGATTCATTTCTTTTCTCATCTCCCTGGGGGCTCATACTATATTAAACAATTTAATTTTAACCCCCCCGGCAATGGATTGCCACATATGCTCATAATCAAAAGAGTAAACGGCATTCAGAAATTGATAATGCAATGACTGTCCCACTGGGATCTCCTTCAGGAGACAGGGCGGGCTCTTTTGCAGATGGTTTGGAAATAGCATTTTGTAAGGAGGGAGCATGTCAGTGCTGTTGTTTTCTCTAAGTATGTTTGGAACTTTGTTCACTAACATAACTGTGAGCATGAGTTTGGCCTGAGGCTACACCATCGATTGCCTCTGCCTTACCCACCCCAGTCATCTACAATGCCTCCGTCATGAGAATACCGGACATCTGCAGACTACCTTCTCTATTTGCCCCTGAACTGAAGCTTCTGGGTGTGAATTGGACCCCAGGAGGTCATGGGTACTCTAGGTACTGGGCAGTGAGGGCAGGTTCAAGTCCATCTGCTGTTTCTCAGAAGCAGAAGCTACATCTTCTGGCTAGAATTCAGAGCCATTGCTGCCATTAAAGTTAGCATTTCAGGCCTTACCCACAAATGTCCTGAGTGCCATCTTCCTGTGTGGCAGGCAATGCCAATGAGAGAAGCATAGGCACCTCCGAGGTTAAGAAAAGACTCACTTCAATAAATTAATTTCTGAAAAATATCAGTATGACGTATGGGCTAGTTAGCAGCTACCAAGGCTAGGAAGCTGTTATCCCAAGATAAAGAAGCCGCTGATGGATTAAGCAAGGAGATGTGAACACATTTCAATAAATCCTTTTCACTAATTGCTATGGAGATGTCTGAACAAACTACATAGTTAACACCAGAGGAATCAGAAACAGAAGAAAAGCACAGGGGCTGGGGAATGTAGGCATTATAATGCTGTGACCTCTCTCTCTCTCTCTCTCTCTCTCTCTCTCTCTCTCTCTCTCTCTTTCATCTCTGGGTACACCCATCTCTGGGTGTTTGGGAAAGAACACCAAAATAACAAATGCACAGCCCAAAACTTCTCCAGAGAAGTCTCCTTTTTTCCTGCCCAAAGGGCTGTCAAAGAAGTAGGCACGTGGGTCGGGACTCTTTTAGCAGCCCCTACCTTATTCCAAACAACACAGTGTAAAAGACAAAACAAAAAAGCACTGCCCTTCCTCAGCCACAAGCCACTGTGGGCAGCAAGGGGACCACAGGATGAGCAAGGTATTCCATCCCCGTCTACACTTAGTGAGAGAGTGCTCGCTCTCCCTACTTAAGGTCCGTTCACTACAAGTGGACAGAATGGGTGGAGGGGAGTCTCACCCTTCCACTCACACTTTTTACTTAGTAGGAAGCACACATCCTCTTCCCAGCTGGAGACTGGTTGAGGAGTCACAGCCCTGGAAGAAGAGAAGCTTGATATATGTATACAAAGTCCTGGGCAGTCCCTCAAGTGTTCTATGCAATCTTAACACAGAAAGTTTAATCTATCTCTGTCTCTGACCACCCCCACCCCGGACTAGCCACCTCCTGTGAAACCATGTACATGGAGGTCAAAAGTGAGTGTTTGAGTCCCCTGGAGCTGGAGTGACAACATAGTAAGCCGTGTGCACCACCCAGTGTGGGTTGTGGGAGGGAAACTCTGGTCCTCTGTAAGAGCAACAAATATTTGTTAACCAAGATAACTCACCAGAGACAAGGCACCATCTGAAGATTTCCACAGCTACCTGGTTAACTGATTCTGAAATTTAAAACTCCAGGGAAAAGGAACAAGATAGTTTAATACTATCTTGATGAAGAATTGCTTGAGAAGTCTAGCAAACATTTACATAAAATTATAATATACTTTTAGAGAGTATAAAGAGAGAAAACATTCTCAGTTTCATAGCAAAAGAAGACAAAGATGCCATCATCTAAGAACACAATACACCAGTGGTTCTCAACTGTCATAATGCTGTGACCTTTTAATACAGATCCCCACATTATGGTGACTCCCAACCATAAAATTATTTCCTTGCTACTTTATAACTGTAATTTTGCTACTGTTATGAGTCATATTGTAAATATCTGTGTTATCAGTTGGCCCTAGATAACCTCTGTGAAAGGGCCATTCATCCTCCAAAGGGTCAGGATCTGCAGTTTAAGAACCACTGCAATAGACAACACAGTCTTCAAAAATATTAGCAAATTATATCTAGAACAAAGAAGTATGTATCACAACTAAGTGGTGAAACATGAGTCTGTAGGTTTAAGATACCTTTATTCAGATAAATACCAGGCTAACTCAAGCCAGAGCGTGCCAGGGGCAGCTGAGCAGTGAGGCCAGGGAGAAGGGGAAGGAGAAGGGGCCTTCCCATGTGCTCCTGTTCCTTAAGAACCTATATCGCGTTTTTCCGTGGACTCATCGCAGACCAGGTGAGCCACCCCCTGCTTTTACCCAATTCTTGTCCTAAGCGCCATCCACCCAGATCCCTCCAGGCTTCGTCCCTGCTTGAAACAGACACGCCCAGGCAGGGTGGAGCTTCCTGAATCTGGCTTGGTTCAGGACACTCTTCCTTCCCTTTCCGTGGACTCATCGCAGACCAGGTGAGCCACCCCCTGCTTTTACCCAATTCTTGTCCTAAGCGCCATCCACCCAGATCCCTCCAGGCTCGTCCCTGCTTGAAACAGACACGCCCAGGCAGGGTGGAGCTTCCTGAATCTGGCTTGGTTCAGGACACTCTTCCTTCCCTTTCCGTGGACTCATCGCAGACCAGGTGAGCCACCCCCTGCTTTTACCCAATTCTTGTCCTAAGCGCCATCCACCCAGATCCCTCCAGGCTCGTCCCTGCTTGAAACAGACACGTCCAGGCAGGGAGGAGCTCCCCGAATCTGGGTACAGGCCACTCTTCATTCCATTCCCGGCGACCGATCCACCAAGAGGCCTAACGCCATCAGAGTGAGGAGGCTACGAGGAGAGGCAAAACCATCCAGAGCTTCGGACATTGAATTCCTGGCCCACACACACTACAGAGTAACAAGAGGAGATAGAGAGATCCTACCTGCACTCACTGGAAAAAGATATGGGAAGAAGACAGAATAAGAACTCGCTCAACAACAGAAGAGACCAATATGACACCACCAGAATCTAGGGACTCCACTCCAGCAAGACCTGAAAAGCCCAACATAGTGCATGAAGATGAGATGGACTTCAAATATTATCTCAGCAAGATGATAGAGACCTTCAAAGAGGAAACAAGAAAATCCCTTAAAGAAATAGAAGAAAAAGCAAGCAAAAAATTACACAAAATGGAGGAAAAGACAAACCAAAATATTCAAGAAATAAACAAATCTCTTAAAGAATCTAAAGAAACCCAAGAAAAAACAACCAAACAAGTGAAGGAAGCTCTTGAAACAGTTCAAAGCATGAAAGCTGAATTAGACACAATAAAGAAAACACAGAATGAAGCGATGCTGGAAATAGAAAGACTGGATCAGGAACTAAAGACGTGAGTATAACTAATAGAATCCAAGAGACAGAAGAGAGAATCTCAGCTATTGAAGACTAGCTAGAGGATATACATTCATCAACCAAAGAAAACCTCAAGCCCAACAAATCCCTAACACAAAATATCCAGGAAATATGGGACACCGTGAAAAGACCAAACCTAAGAATAATAGGTGTAGAAGAAGGTGAAGAAATACTGCTCAAAGGTACAGAAAACATATTCAATAAAATCATAGAAGAAAACTTCCCCAACCTACAGAAAGATATGCCTATGAAAGTAAAAGAAGCTTATAGGACACCAAACAGACTGGATCACAAAAAGAAGTCCCCCCGACACATAATAATCAAAACTCCAAATCTACAGAATAAAGAAAAAAATTAAGAGCTGCAAAGGAAAAAGGCCAAGTAACATATAAAGGCAAACCAATCAGAATCACACCCGACTTCTCAATGGAAACTATGAAAGCCAGAAGGTCTTGGATAGATACACTACAAGCACTAAGGGAGCATGGATGTCAACCCAGACTACTGTACCCAGCAAAACTTTCAATCATTATAGATGGAGAAAACAAGATTTTCCATGACAAAAACAGATTTAAACAATACATATCCACAAATCCAGCACTACAGAAGGTTCTGGAAGGAAAACTCCAACCCAAGGAACATAACTACATGCACAAAAACACAGGCAATAGAAAATCTAATTTTGCCAAACACAAAAAGAAGCAGAAGAGCAAAATCCACACACAACGACACCACCAACAATAAATCCAAAACAAACAAGAACCAACGAACAATGGACATTAATATCCCTAAATGTCAATGGTCTTAACTTACACATAAAAGGATGTAGGCTAACAGAATGGATACGAAGACAGAATCCATCCTTCTGCTGTTTACAAGAAACACACCTCAACTTCAAAGACAGGCGATACCTCAGAGTAAAAGGATGGGAAAAGATTTTCCAATCAAATGGCCTCAAGAAACAAGCAGGTGTAGCAATCCTAATATCTAACAAAAAGGACTTTAAACTAAAATCAATCAAAAGAGATGAAGAAGGGCATTTCATACTCATCACAGGAAAAGTCCATCAAGATGAAGTCTCAATCCTGAACATCTATGCCCCAAATACGAAGGCACCCACATTTGTGAAAGAAACATTACAAAAGCTCAAACCACACATAAAACCACACACACTTATAGTAGGAGACTTCAACACCCCCCCTTGCGCCACTAGACAGGACCACCAGACTGAAACTTAACAAAGAAACAAAGCATCTGAAAGAAGTTATGACCCAACTGGGGTTAACGGATATCTATAGAGCATTCCATCCAAACTCAAAAGAATATACCTTCTTCTCAGCACCACATGGCACCTTCTACAAAATTGACCACATAGTAGGCAACAAAGCAAACCTCCACAGTTACAAAAGAATTGAAATAACCCCCTGTATCTTATCAGACCACCATGCATTAAAGCTAGAATTCAATGCATTAAAGCTAGAATTCAGCAACAATACAAATGGCAGAAAACCTGCAAACTTTTGGAAAATGAATAACACCCAATTGTACCATTCCTGGGTTGAGGAAGAAATAAAAAAACAAATTAAAGACTTCCTAGATTCTAATGAAAATGCAGACACAACATACCCAAACTTATGGGACACTCTGAAAGCAGTCCTAAGAGGGAAGTTCATAGCACTAAGTGCCCACATGAAGAAACTAGAAAAAAGTCACATTAGAGAACTGACAGAACAACTGAAAACACTAGAGCAAAAAGAAGCAAACTCACCAAGGAGGAGTAGACGCCAGGAAATAATCAACCTGAGAGCTGAAATCAATAAAGTAGAAACTAGGAAAACATTACAAAGAATCAATGAAACAAAGAGTTGGTTCTTTGAGAAGATCAACAAGATAGACAAACCTCTAGCCAAACTAACCAAAAGGCAGAGAGAGAGCACACTAATTAACAAAATCAGAAACGAAAAGGGGGATATAACAACGGACACTGTGGAAATCCAGAGAATCTTTAGGTCATACTTTGAAAATCTGTACTCCACAAAATTCGAAAATCTAATGGAAATGGACAGTTTCCTGGATAAATATCACTTACCAAAATTAACTCAAGATCAGATAAACAATTTAAATCGACCCATAACCCCTAATGAAATAGAAGCAGTCATCAAAAGCCTCCCAACCAAAAAAAGCCAGGACCAGATGGCTTCACTGCAGAATTCTACCAGAAATTCAAACAAGAGCTGATACCAATACTCCTCAAACTGTTCCGCACAATAGAAGCAGATGGGATATTGCCAAACTCCTTCTATGAGGCTACAATCACTTTGATACCCAAGCCACACAAAGATAAGAATAAGAAAGAGAACTACAGACCAATATCTCTCATGAACATTGATGCTAAAATACTCAATAAAATATTGGCTAATCGAATCCAAGAACATATCAGAAAAATCATCCACCACGATCAAGTGGGCTTCATCCCAGGGATGCAAGGATGGTTCAATATACGAAAAACCATCAATGTAATCCACCATATAAACAAACTGAAAAAGAAAAACCACATGATCATCTCACTAGATGCTGAAAAGGCCTTTGACAAAATCCAACATCCCTTCATGACAAAGATCTTGGAGAGAACAGGAATAACAGGAACATATCTAAACATGATAAATGCGATATACACCAAACCAATAGCCAACATCAAACTAAATGGAGAGAAACTCAAAGCATTTCCTCTAAAATCAGGAACAAGACAAGGATGTCCACTCTCTCCATATCTCTTCAATATTGTTCTTGAAGTTCTAGCTAGAGCAATAAGACAAGATCAGGATATCAAAGGGATACAAATTGGAAAGGACGAAGTCAAACTTTCACTATTTGCAGATGACATGATAGTCTACATAAGTGACCCGAAAAACTCTACCAGGAAACTCCTACAGCTGATAAACACCTTCAGCAAGGTAGCAGGATACAAAATTAACTTAAATAAATCTGTAGCCCTACTGTATACAGATGATAAACTCAATGAGAAAGAAATCATGGAAACATCACCTTTCACAATATCCACAAGCAACATTAAATATCTGGGGGTAACACTAACCAAAAAAGTGAAAGACCTGTACAATAAGAACTTTGAGACTTTAAAGAAAGAAATTAAAGAAGATACCAGAAAGTGGAAAGATCTCCCGTGCTCTTGGATAGGCAGAATTAACATAGTAAAAATGGCAATTCTACCAAAAGCAATCTACAGATTTAATGCAATCCCCATCAAAATCCCAACACAGTTTTTCACAGACATTGAAAGAACAATACTCAACTTTATATGGAAAAATAAAAAACCTAGGATAGCCAAAACAACTCTTTACAATAAAAGATCCTCTGGAGGCATCACCATCCCTGACTTCAAGGTCTACTATAGAGCCATAGTTCTGAAAACAGCTTGGTATTGGCACAAGAATAGACAGATAGACCAATGGAATCGAATTGAAGACCCAGATATTAACCCACGCACCTACGAACACCTTATTTTTGACAAAGGTGCTAAATCCATACAATGGAAAAAAGATAGCATCTTCAACAAATGGTGCTGGCACAATTGGATTCGAACATGCAGAAAATTGCAGATAGATCCATACTTGTCACCATGCACGAAACTTAAGTGCAAATGGATCAAAGATCTCTCCATAAACCCAGCCACACTGAATCTTTTAGAAGAGAAAGTGGGAACAACCCTTGAACAAATTGGCACAGGAGAACGATTCCTGAACATCACGCCAGAAGCACAGACACTGAGGTCTGCAATTAATAAATGGGACCTCTTGAAACTGAGAAGCTTCTGTAAGGCAAAGGACACAGTCAGTAAGACAAAACGACCACCCACAGAATGGGAAAAAATCTTCACCAGCCCCACATCTGACAGAGGACTGATTTCCAAAATATACAAGGAGCTCAAGAAGCTAGCCACCAAAACACCATACAATGAAATTAAAAAGTGGGGTGCAGAACTAAACAGAGATTTTTCAACAGAGGAATCTGAAATGGCTGAAAGACACTTAAGAAAGTGCTCAAAATCCTTGGCCATCAGAGAAATGCAACTCAAAACAACTCTGAGATACCACCTCACACCTGTCAGAATGGCTAAAATCAAAAATACCAATGACAACCTATGCTGGAGAGGTTGTGGAGAAGAAGGAACACTCCTCCATTGCTGGTGGGAGTGTGAACTTGTAAGACCACTTTGGAAATCAGTATGGCGGTTGCTCAGAAAAATGGGAATCAATCTACCTCAAGATCCAGCCATTCCTCTCTTGGGTATATACCCAAATACTGCTTGTCCATACAACAAGGACATATGTTCAACCATGTTCATAGCAGCATTGTTTGTAATAGCCAGAACCTGGAAACAACCTAGATGCCCCTCAACTGAAGAATGGAAAGAGAAAATGTGGTACATTTATACAATGGAGTACTACTCAGCAGAAAAAAGCAATGGAATCTTGAAATTCGCAGGCAAATGGATGGAACTAGAAGAAACCATCCTGAGTGAGGTAACCCAATCACAAAAAGACAAACATGGTATGTACTCACTCATATATGATTTTTAGACATAGAGCAAAGGTTTACCAGCCTATAATCCTCTACCCCAAGGAAACTAGAAATCATGAATGACTCTAAGGGATAAATGGACCCCAGGAATGGGAAATGGCATGAACTCCCGAGCTAATTGAGAGCATGAGGGTAGGGAAGTGGGTGCTGCCACAATAAGAGCACAAGATGAAGAGTAGAGGAGAAGAAATGGAGGAGCAGATATATTGAGTTGGGGGAAGAATAGAGGAGAGAGAGCAGGATGAGAGATACCATATCAGAGGGAGCCACTATAGGTCCGAGAAGAGATCTGGAACTAGGAAGATCTCCAGAGACCTATAAGGATGACACGATCTGACAGTCCGGGCAGTGGAGGAGAGGATGGCCTAGAAGCCCTTCCCCTAGAATGAGATTGATGAATACTCTCTATGCTATCCTAGAGACCTCATCCAGTGGCTGATGGAAGCAGAGACAGACATCCACAGAAATACACTGAGCTGAAATCTGGAACCTAGTTGAAGAGAGGGAGGAATGAAGAACGAAGGGGTCTGTACCTGGTTGGAGAAACCCACAGAAACAGTTGGCCTGAAAAAGGGAAAGCATATCGACCCCAGATGCTCTTTGGGAGGACAGTACAGGACTAATCCAGCCCCCTGATCATGGATGCCAATGGGGAGGCCCCTGCACTCCTTGGAGCCTCTGGAGGTGGACTGGCGTTTTGTCCTGGTGGGTGGGAGGGACTTCGAGAGCCCATCCCACTTGAAGGGATGCGCTCTGTCTCTGAACACATGGGGAGGGGCCTAGGCCCAGCACAGGAAGATTTGGTGGACTTGGTGGAGCCCTGGTTGGGGGCCCTACCCTGCCTGGGGAGTGGCAGGTGGATGGGGTGGGGGGTAGGTTGGAGGTGGGGGAGAAGGAATGGGGGGGAGGGAGAGGGAGAGGGAAAGTACATGTGAAAATATTAATAATTTAATAAAAAAAAAGAAAAAAAAATTCAACCAGTGAAATAAACCCAGATGTACAAGTCCAAATGCAGGCACAAAAGAAACATGAAAAATCCAGATAAAAGACAGCTCCACAGTAGCAACTTCCAATAACAACAATCACATGAAATGCCAAACGATTCAAGGGCATATGGATAAAAAGGTTTAATGTAATCAAATAGGATACAAGTCAACCCCTAACTGACTTCGAAATGAATACAAATAAACAGCTGAATGAAATGAAGAAATCAATACAGGATATTAAAGAATAATTCCATATAAGTCAAATTGAAATTCTAGAAATGAAAAGCCCATCAAGCCAAGCAAAACTCTCCCTAGAAAGCCTCGCCAACAGAGAGGCTCAAGTGGAAGACTGAACATCAGGGATGGAAAACAAGACAGATAAATTAGAATATTGAGACAGTGACAAAGACAATATGAACAGACATATGAGCTCTACGGGACACCATTAAACAATCAAATTTACAAATCACAGACGCGGCAGAAGGGGAGTGTTGTTAAACAGTTTCCTCCAAGATCGAAACATTCAGTTCCTCTGGGAAGTTCCTTATGCAGGAAGGTAAACAACTCAAAAGAGCTTCAGGAAGTCCCTGAAACTGACCAGATTCACTAAGCCCCTCCCTCCCAGAGTAAATAAGCTTCTGTCCAAAGTCAGAGAGCCAAGCTGCAAAGCCAGGCAAGCTGAGATGCACACTGCCTGAGGAAAAGGCTGGAACCCAGCTAAGATGTCTTGAAGAGGTTCAGATCAACCAAGGCACCTGGAAAGGACTCTCCAACCCATTGAGCCGCCTGCAGGCTGTGCATGAGCAACAGATACCCAGCTTTGTGAGCAGTCACCCATGCTGAGGTGGGCTCTGATGATGCAGCTGTCCTGGAATCATTTCTGCTCCTGTAAGTGACCCCTCACCCATTTATTCCTGTAAGTAACTCCAATAAAACTCATTGATTCGCCAAGCTGAAAAAAAAAAAAAAAGAACCTATATCGCATCATCCTGACCTCACCTTGACCACGCCTTGACAGGTGTGGTCAGGCACACCTGTAGCCAGCCTCTAACAGGCGTGGCTTACTGTCCCCTCCAAAGTGGACTTACTCCAGAAATGCTAGGCTTGTTTAATATTTTAAAATCAACGAAATTCAGCATTGCCCTAGATTAATTTATATTAATTCCTATTACTATTGAAAACAAGGTTTATTTCAACTTCCAGTCCTGGTGTCAGTCCATTGTTGAAGTGCAGTCAAGGCAGCAGGAATTGAAATCATGTAGTCACATCCCATCCACAGTCGAGATCAGAGAGAGACTGAATCATGAGTTTCTACTGCTTAGCTCATATTATCTACTCTTATATGATTCAGGACCCAAACCCAGGGAATAGTGTCACCTATTTTTACGCTGGAACTTCCAATAGCAATCAGGACAATCCTACATAGTTATGCTCATGGGCCAGGCTGATCTATACAATCCTGGATTGTGACCCTCTGTCCAGGTGATTATATTCTGTCATGTTGACAATGAAAACTGTCACAAACATTAACAGGCAAGGAAGCTATATCATAATTATCACAGGAAAATAAGATAGGAAAATTCAATATTAATGATAAAGAGGTAAAAAAAAATCAGGAATACAGTGGAACCTTTTCAGCCTCACAAAGAGCCCCACAATTTACAGCTAACACAGGAGAACCTTAAAGTCATAAAGGGAGGCCACACACAATCTACAGCTGCCACTAGAAGTAAGGGGACGCTAGATCACTTCCCCTCTACAATTATAAACAACGAAAGCATGTACTCTCTCCACTCATATTCACCACAGTACAGGAGTCCTAGTTAGTGCAATAAGGCAAGAAAAAATATACATAGCACATATTTAATAAAAGAAAAATTAAATTGTCCCGTTTATCAATGGAACCATGTTCCACAGCTATCATCAACCTTATTCTGTTAAATATTAAATTATTCTGCTAAATAGTAAATATCAGCTTTATAGTTACTGTGGTCTTTGTTACTGTTATCTGACTATACTTTTGTAGCATACAGAGATCTATGAATGAGCCATAAACTGATGACCATAGTGAAATTACCAAAAAACACAGGGAGGTGAGTTTGTCATATAGATAACAGTCTACAGATCACTAGTATAACTTAAAAATGATTAGAACTAATTAATGATTACAGATAAAAGGCCAACACCTACCAAACATTATTTTACTATAAATGATAAACAATCATTAGAAATCACAAAACTGCTAAAAAAAATTGTACCAGGTATAAGCATAACAAAACACTTAAAGGACTGTTGGCTCTAAAGCACAAAATGTTGACTAAACACAGGAAACAATCTTCAATGCAGTGTAGACACTCTGCCTACCAGTCAAAGGATTTGCCATACTAACAGTTTCTATCTGTAGTTCCAGCACAGTTCCTGTTTATTGTTGGTGGGAAATCACACTGGTGCTGCCTCTCTGGAAAGCAGTGTGGAGAATTCTCAAATATCAAAAGCCCTCAAATCCTGAAAATAAATCTTCCATATTACCCAGCCATATCATTTCTCGGCATATTTCCAGAGGACTCACATTCCTGCTCTACAGATAGTTGTTCATCCATGCTCATTGTTGCTCTAGTCACAATAGTTAGGAAATAAAAACAATCTAAATGTCTTTCAACTGATGGATGGATAATGAAAATGTGATAGATAGATAGATAGATAGATAGATAGATAGATAGATAGATTGTAGTTTTCAGCAGTGTAAATTCTAATGTGCTGGTTTGAGTAAGAATGGCCTCCGTGGGTTCATACATTTGAATGCTTAGAGAGTGGGACTCTATAATAGAGTTAGAAGGCTTAGGAGATGTGGCCTTACTGGGGGAAGTGTATCATTAGGTGTGGGCCTTGAGGTTTGCAAAAGCCCATATAGGGCCCTATGCTTCTCTCTCTTTTGTTCTCTCTGCCTGAAGATCAGGATGTAGCTCTCAACTACTGCTGCAGCCCCAGGCTTTCTATGCTTGCAACCATGCTCACCTCCATGATAATAGACTAAGTCTCCTAAACAGTAAGCGGCTCTAGTTAAATGCTTTCTTTTATAAGAATTGCTTTGAATTGGTGTCTCTTCACAGCAGTAGAACAGTGACTGAGACAAGTTGAGATTGCTGTAACCTAGTAATGGGAGTCTCCGTTCTCTTCTAATACACTTCTTGGCATATTTTCCCTCTCTCCCTCCTTTCTTCCTTTCTCCCCCTCCCTCCCCCTTCCTCCTCCTCTCTTTCTATTTCCTTATACATCCATTTTTCTCCAGGTCACCCCATCTCTATATTTTCCAGTCACCTAATCACAACATTTTAGTCAATGTTTGTCTCAACTGGGACATAATTACCTCCCTGCCCTTTTAGATATTCCCATATTGTACATTTCGTCTGGGGACATGTATTATCAACCCCTGTGTACATGAACAACAATTTGGCTGTGTGTAGTGCTCATGTTCTGTGCTAGTTCCATCAGTGTTCTGTTGTATTTCCACAATCTTTCTATGATTTAGTGCCTATGCTGTTGTTTGATGTTAGCTTTCTGATACAAATTTTTTTTCTTCTCCAAAAATCCATTTTAGTAATGACTTTCATATTTTTGAATTTCTTGTTTTTATTTAATTTGTCTTCTGTTTATGTGTGATGAGCTCATGCCACAACAAGTGTAGGTGTCAGAGGAATGCTTACTGGAGTTGGTTCTCTCTTTCCACTATGTGGGTTCTGTGTATAGAAATCACGCCATCCTATTTAGCACCAGCGCCTTTACCTCCCAAGCCATCTTGCCTGGACCTATGTCCTATATGTTTCTGAATGTCATGGTCCTTTTGTTTTTAACTTCAGTTTAATATTACAAAGGGATATGCCATGTGTAAATCGCTGTATGGTTTCTGATTTCCAATCTGATGCGAGTCCCTTAGTGATATTTTGTGATTATTAATATAATGTCCTATTACTAGGTTATCTACTCATTATTCTGTGGTGGAAACTGTCTTGACCTTAATATTCTGCACCCTTCCATGTGTGTATGTGTATCCATGTGTATGACTGTGTGCACATGTGTGTCAAGGATTCTGTGCAGAGGTAGAGGACAGCCTCAGGTATGAGTCTTTTCCTTCCACATTGTTTGAGACAGGTCTTGGGTTACTCACAGTTGTATGTGCCAAGCTGGCTGCCACGGGAGCTTCTGGGGGATTCTCCTGTCTTTGCCTCCTATCTTGACACAGGAGCATGGGGATTAGAGATGATGTATTTATGTGAGTTATAGGGCCCTGAAGTCTGGTTCTCACCCTTGGTCAGCAAGTGTTTTGCCACTGAGTCATCTCCCTAGCTCCTAAATTATTGCCTGTGCATTATTTTTGTTTGTTTTGCTCTTTCTCATGCTGGGGATGAAATGTAGGGTCCCCACAGATGCAGGGCATGCACTCTAAGCTATAGTACCAACCCTGAACCGCCTTATGCCTTTCACAGAATAGAGCATTTTAGCATAAAGACTGGTCACTCTTTGTAACTTCTGTCATCCAGATTGCTGCTGTCTCCCACTAGACTGCCAACTGGTGGCCTAGAGCCCCTGAGTCATTGTCATCTTCTCTGCTTTTTTTTTTTTAATTGCAAAGCATTTTAATCAAACTCTTCAATTAGATTTAACTGTTTTCCCCTTCTTGAAAGCCTTAAAAATATGGAATGCTTCACGAATTTGTGTGTCATCCATGGGCAGGGGCCATGCTAATCTTCTCTGTATTGTTCCAGTTTTAGTATATGTGCTGCCGAAGTAAGCACTCTTCTCTGTTTTAATGACATGCAGTGTCATCTGCTTGGAGACAAGGGGATTTTTTTTTTTCTGTTTCTGTCTGGATCTTCCATTGTTTCAAATCATAACCACTATACCTACTTATTGCCTACTTTTTAAACTCTCTATTTGGTATAAATATCATGGAATAGAGAATCAATTCACCTGTTTTAAACTGAATCACAACTCTGTATTGTGATAACTGTATAATTAATAATCAGTGAACTACTTTTAAAATTATGTTTTACTAGATAGCTTCCTAATAAATATTCCCTTCACTGAGTTACCAAATCCTTTGAGTTTATTCATGAGTTAAGATTGCTTATAAACTTTCTTTGTTTCTTTTTAGATTAAAACTTAATGGTAAAGAAATAGAAAATAGCCTTTAATTCCAGTACTCGGGACAGAGGCAGGTGGATCTCTGTGAGTTCGAGGCCAGCCTGGTCTACAGAGTGAGTGCCAGGACAGGTTCCAAAGCAATACAGAGAAACCCTGCCTCGAAAATTCCAAAAAAAAGATGAAAAAGAAAAAGAAAAAGAAAGAAAGAAAGAAAGAAAGAAAGAAAGAAAGAAAGAAAGAAAGAAAGAAAAGAAAAGAAATCCATTACACAGTGAGATTAGTATTTTTTCTTGATTGGAAGTTTATCTTCATTTATTTTTAAATTTATTCTTCTTTTAGACAATACATCCCAGCCATAGTTTTCCCTCCCTCTACTCCTCCCAGATCTCCCTACCTCTCCTCTCTGCCAGAACCAATCCTCCAGTTCCCTTTAGAGAAGAGCAGGCCTCCCAGGGATATCAGCTGATCATGGCATAAAAATTTACAATAAGACTAGGCATAAACCTTCAGATCAAGGCTGGATGGAACAACCCAGTAGGAAGAAATGGGTTGCAATAGGAGGAAAAAGAATCAGAGACACCTCCCACTCCCACTGTTGGGAGTTCCACAAACACCGCAAGCTAAACAACCACAGCTGTATGCAGAGGGTCTTGTGCAGACCACGCAGGCTCTGTGATTGTTGCTTCAGTATCTGTGAGTCTCTATGATAAGCCCTGCTTAGTTGATTCTGTGGGCTGTGTTCTCCTGGTATCCATGATCCATCTGGTTCCTATAATCCTTCCTCCCCCTCTTCTGCAGGATTCCCCAAGCTTGGTCTAATGTTTGGCTGTGGGTCCCTTTATCTGCTCCCATCAGCTGTTGGATGATGCCTCTCTGCTGATGACTGGGCTAGGCACCAATCTGTGAGTATAGCAGAAGAGCATTAGGAATAATTTCACTGACTTTTTTTTTCTAGTATTTGGTTCTATATCCAATTTCAGGATCCTGGCCATCTAGGTAGTGTCATGCATGGGATTTCTCTTGTGGTGTGGGCCTCAAATGCCACAAGCAGTAACCATTGACCCAGCACATCTTCCAGGCAGGACATGTTGTGGAAAAATGGTTTTGTGACTGCCTTGATGTCCCAATCCCACCACTGGAAGCCTTGTCTGGTTACAGAAGATGGCCATTTCTTGTGCCATATCTTCCATGATAGGGTCACTCTCACAGGTTCCAGGAAGTTTCCCCTACACTAGGTTTCCACATCATCCCCAAGTGCCCCAAATTCTAGTTATCTCTTCCTGTACTCTCTTCCTCCATTTCTCCTTCCCCAATCTGATCCCTCCTGTTTCTACCCCCACCTACCCACAGCTCATCCACATAATCTATTCCATTTTCCCTTCCCAGGAAGATCCAAGAGATGGCTCAGCCACGAAAGGCTAGGTTCATAACCAAAAATTTTATTTTCTCTAGTCTTATATATACACAGAAATATACACTTTAACAATGCAACACTGTGTGTATGCAAGTGTTCGTGTGTAGATTGGGGGCATTTGTGTATGTCTGTATCTGTTCATGTTTGTGTGTGTGCATGTGTGTACATGTCTGTTCATGTCTGTGTGTGCACACCTGGGAATGTCTGTGTATGTGTGTGCACAAATAGGTGTGTGTGCATATGAGAGTGCACATCTAGACATGTGTGTGTGTGTGTGTGTGTGCACATGAACGTGAGTGCCCAATGGTTAGCCAATCTCTAATTCTGAAGGTGAGTAAGGTCAAGATGAATCCCAGTGATTATGTAGAGGAGAGCATGCCCTGTCATTATTCCTTTAGATATGTGTTATTGTCAGTTGTGCTTTTTACTAAGTTGTCCAAACATAATATGTGACGTATTCTGTAGCAGCCTTTTTCTTTTGGGCCACCAATGAGCTCCCAAATCATGACATTGAGACTTCTTATTGGTTTTTGTATGCTTGGTCTAGCTTAGGCTCCTTTCTGGCTATCTCTCTTTAACTTTGTTGTGCCCAGATTGGGGAACCCCAAAAGAACCTGTCAACAAGAAGAGGACTCACCGAATGCAAGGACAAAGGTTTCTTTATTCACTCAAGGATACGAGCTGCAGCAAGGTCCCCATTCATTCAGGAACAAATGGAGTCCCCACTTTCAACTGAGGGGTGTTTTTATAAGGGGAAATTGTAAGGCTGGAAGCCCCAAGATTACAAAACTTCTGTGGTTGCACAGGATAGGCCAATGGTTGTTTGATTCAGGCAAGGTGCAATTAAGCAGGATGTTGCAGAGGAAATGAGTTTGTTAATTATCTCCTGGGCTGGGGACTTTTACAACTGATAACTATCTGATCCTCCTTAGACTAGAGGAATGTCCACATAGCTCAAGGGTGTGATATCTGGTCTAAGGCCTTGAGTCATGTGGACCTTTGTTAAACCTTGTCTGTTGGACTGCCTTTTGGGACCTCAGAGAAGCTTAAGAGTTTTTCTACTTGGGCTTTGGAATCCGGGTTTTAGACTTTATTAATTTTTTTTCTTTATCTACCTTTTCTTTGGGGTGTTTTACCTTTCTTGTAGGAAGTTGTGTTTGTGGGGCCACAGTTGGAGCCAGTCAAGCAGCCCCAGGATCATACCTGAGATGGAGAGTGTGGATGAGAGGAAGGCTAGCTAAAGGGTTTAAGAATCCAAGATAGAGACACAGGATAGATGTCAGGAGGACCATTCAATCCATATTGAATGAGCCTTAGTTTATTCTTTCAGGATCTTATGTATTCAAACAACAGTGGAGAGAAAATCACAGAAGACGTCTATTATCATGAATAAGGGGCAAAGATACTTACTTCCCTTAATTCTCCAGGTATTGGTAGCCACACCTGCCATCTGGCCTTCAGGGTCAAGAGTAAACACACCTGGGCCCAATTCTGTTGTTATTTAGATAAGAGACATCCAGTACCAAGGCCAAAGCATCCTGTAGCCACCAAACTATAGACTTAAGGACAATAAGACAGATTTGAGCTCCCTGAACTTGTGCCAAGATGGAATGGACTTCTTTCCATTGGTCCTGACTCTTTCTTTCTTTCTTTCTTTCTTTCTTTCTTTCTTTCTTTCTTTCTTTCTGTCTGTCTGTCTTACTTTCCCGCTTCTTTCAGTGTCTGGTCTGACTACCCAACTTCTAGGCCCAGATGTGTCCCTCTCTTTCTCCTTTGTTCTTTCTTCCTTCTTCTCTTTTTTTTTTTTGAGCCTAGATTTCTCCTCCTATTTATTCTTTCTGTCTGCCAGCCCCACCAATGCCTCTCCTGCCTAGCTATTGGCCATTCAGCTTTTTATTAGACCTATCAGGTATGTTAGGCAGGCAAGATGAAACAGCAACACATCTTTACATAATTTTTAAAAACACAGTATAAACAAATGTAACACATGTTTACATCACTGACAAAGGTAACAGAAAAAAATGTAATACACTTTTCCACAGTTAAAGTAGCATTCCACAGCATAAGCAAAATATAACATAAGCAAAATGCCACCAACAACAAATCCAAAGCAAACAAGAATTAACACTCAATGGTCCTTGATTTCCCTCAATATTAATGGTCTTAACTCGCCTATAAAAAGACACAGGCTAATCAGACTGGATACTAAGACAGAATCCATCCTTCTTCTACATACAAGAAACACACATCAACTTCAAAGAGAGACATTACCTTAAAATAAAGGGTTGGGATAAGATTTCCCAATCAAATGGACTCTCGAAACAAGCTGGTGTAGCTATCCTAATATCTAACAAATTAGACTTCAAACTAACATCAATTAAAAGAGATGAACAAGGTCATTTCATATTCATCTCAGGAATAATCCATCAGGAAGAAGTCTCAATCCTGAACATCTATACCCCAAATACAAAGGCACCCACAATAGTTAAAGATACATTACTAAAACTCAAATCACACATAAGACCTCACACAGTTATAAGGAGAGACTTCAACACCTCACTCTCACCACTAGACAGGAACACCAGACAGAAACTTAACAAAGAAACAAAGGAACTAACAGAAGTTATGGCCTAATTGGGTTTAACAGACATCTAGAGAACATTCCATCCAAACACAAAAAAATATACCTTCTGCTCAGGACCACATGGAACCTTCTCTAAAACTGAACACATACTTGGCAACATAGCAAACCTCAACAGGTACAAAAAAAAATGGAATAGCCCCCTGTATCTTATCAGACCACCATGATTTAAAGATAGGATTTAACAACAACACAAATTACAGAACCCCTACAAACTCATGGATATTGAACAACACACAATTGCACCATTTCTTGGTCAAGGAAGAAATAAAAGAAGAAATTAAAGACTTCCTAGAATTCAATGAAAATGTAGACACAACATACCCAAACTTATGGGACACTTTGAAAGAAGTACTAAAAGGAAAGTTCATAGCACTAAGGGCCCACTTGAAGAAACTGGAGAAGAGTCTAGAGAATTAACAGCACAACTGAAAGCTCTAGAACAAAAAGAAGCAATCTCACCCAGGAGGAGGAGGCACCAGGAAATAATCAAACTGAGGGCTGAAATTAATAAAGTAGAAACAAAGAAAACAATACAAAGAATCAATGTAACAAGGAGTTGGTTCTTTGAGAAAACCAACAAGATAGACAAACCTTTATCCAAATTAACCAAAAGGCAAAGAGGGAACATGCAAATTAACAAATCAGAAATGAAAAGGGGGACATAACAATGGACACAGATGAAATCCAGAGAATCATCAGGTCATACTTTGAAAACCTGTACTCCACAAAATTCAAAAATTTAAAGGAAATGAACAATTTCCTACATAAATATCACTTACCAAAATTAAATCAAGAACAGATAAGCAATCTAAACACACCTCTAACCCCTAATGAAATAGAAGCAGTCATCAAAAGTCTCCCACCCCCCCAAAAAAAAACCCAGGGCTAGATGGCTTCAGTGCAGAATTCTACCAGAAATTCAAATACCAATACTCCTCAAAATATTCCATACAATAGAAGCAGAAGGTTCATTGCCAAACTCTTTTTACGAGGCTACAATTACCTTGGTACCCAAGCTACACAAAGGCACAACTAAGAAAGAGAACTACATCCCTCATGAACATTGATGCAAAAATACTCAATAAAATACTGGCAAATCGAATCCAAGAACACATCAGAGAAATCATCCATCATGATCAAGTAGGCTTCACCCCAGGGATGCAAGGATGGTTCAAAATACTAAAATCCATCAATGTAATCCACCATATAAACAAACTGAAAAAGAAAAACTACATGATCATCTCACTAGATGCTGAAAAAGCCTTTGACAAAATAGCGCCCCTCCATAGTAAAGTTCCTGGAGAGATCAGGGATAACAGAAACCTACCTGAACATAATGAAAGCAATATACAGTAAACCAACAGCCAACATTAAACTAAATGGAGAGAAATTCAGTGTGATTCTTCTAAAATCAGGAACAAGACAAGGCTGTCAACTCTCTATGTATCTCTTCAATATTGTACTTGAAGTTCTAGCTAGAGGAATAAGAACAAAAGGAGATCAACGGGATACACATTGGAAAGGAAGAAGTCAAACTTTCACTATTTGCAGATGATATGATAGTTTATATAAGTGGACCTTATAATCTCTACCAGGGAACTCCTATAGCTGACAAACACCTTCAGCAAAGTGGCAGGATACAAGATTAACTCAAAAAAATTGGTAGCCCTGTTATATACAGATGATAAATGGGCTGAGAAAGAAATCAGAGAAACATCACCCTTTACAATAGCCACAAACAACATAAAATATCTTGGGGTAATGCTAACCAAACAAGTGAAAGACATGTATAGTAAGAACTTTTAGTCCTTAAACAAAGAAATTAAAGATACCAGAAACTGGAAAGATCCCCCATGCTCTTTGATAGGTAAGATCAACATAGTAAAAATGGCAATCTTGCCAAAAGCAGTCAACAGATTCAATGGAATCCCCATAAAAAATCTCAGCACAATTATTAACAGATCTTGAAAGAACAATAATCCACTTTATATGGAAAAACAAAAGACTCGGGATAGCCAAAACAACCCTGTACAATAAAGTAGCTTCCGGAGGCATCACCATCCCTGACTCTAAGCTCTATTATAGAGCTATAGTCCTGAAAACAGCTTGGTATTGGCATAAAAATAGACAGGTAGACCAACGGAATCAAGTTGAAACCCTGATATTAATCCACACACCCACAAACACCTGATTTTTGACAAAGAAGCTAAAATTATACAAGGGAAAAAAGAAAGCATCTTCAACAAATGGTGCTGGCATAACTGCATGTAGAAGACTGCAGATAGATCCATATCTATCACCATGCTCAAAACTTAAGTCCAAATGGATAAAAAACTCAACATAAATCCAGCCACACTGAACCTCTTAGAAGAGAAAGTGGGAAGTACCCTTGAACGAATTGGTATATGAGACTGCTTCCTGAACATTACACCAGTAGCACAGATACTGAAATGGGCAATTAATAAATTGGGACTCCTGAAAATGAGAAGCATCTGTAAGGCAAAGGACACAGTCAACAAGACAAAAAGACAGCCCACAGATTGGGAAAATATCACAAACCCCACATCTGACAGAGGACTAATCTCCAAAATTTACAAAGAACTCTAGAAGCTAGTATTCAAAACACCAAATGATGCAATTAAAAAGTGGGGTACAAACTAAAGTGAGGTACAGAACTAAATAGAGAATTCTCAATAGAGGAGTCTAAAATGACTGAAAGACACTTAAGAAAGTGATCACCATCCTTAGCCATCAGGGAAATGCAAATAAAACAACTCTGAGATACCATTTCACTCCTGTAAGAATGGATAAAATCAAAAACACCAATGACAATTTGTGTGGAGAGGATGTGGAGAAAGGGGAACACTCCTCCACTGCTGGTGGGAGTGACAACTTGTACAGCCACTTTGGAAATCAGTATGGAGAGTCCTCAGGAAAATGGGAATCAGTCTACCACAAGATCCAGCAATTCCACTCTTAGGCATATACCCAAAAGATGCACATTCATACAACAAGAATATATGTTCAATTATGTTCATAGCAGCATGTAATAGCCAGAAACTGGAAGCAATCTAGATACTCCTCAACTGAAGAATGGATAGAGAAATTGTGGTACATTTACACAATGGAGTACTACTCAGTGCCGGGGAGTGGGGGGTGGGGAGGAAAAAATGGAACCCTGAAATTTGCAGGCAAATGGATGGAACTAGAAGAAACCATCCTTAGCAAGGTAACCCAGTCACAAAAAGACAAACATGGTATGTACTCACTCATACGTGGATTTTAGACATGGAGTAAAGGATTACCAGCCTACAATCCACACTGCCAGAGGAGCTAGTAAACAAGGAGGACACTAAGAGAGACATACATGGTCCCCTGGAGAAGCAGAAAGGGACAAGATCTCCTGAGCAAACTGGGAGCATGGGGGCAAGGGGAGAGGGAGCTAGGATAAAGAGAAGGGGAGAAGAGGAGGGGTAAGGAGAACATGAGGGAGCAGGAAGATTGAGTCAGGGGAAGAATAGAGGAGAGCAAGATAAGAGATCCCATAATAGAGGGAGCCATTATAGGTTTAAAGAGAAATATGACATTAGGGAATTGTCCAGAGATCTACAAGAATGACACCAACTAACAATCTAAGCAATAATGGAGAGGCTACCTTAAATGCCCTTCCCCAATAATGAGATTGATGACTACCTTTTATGCCATCCTAGAGCCTCCATCCAGTGGCTGATGGAAACAGAGGCAGATACCCACAGCTAAACACTGAAATGAAATCCTGGAGTTCAGTTGCATAGAGGGAGGAGGGATGAGCTCATGGACCCCAGCCTGATAGCTGGGAAACCAGCAGAGGAATGATCCAGACGCCCCTGAATGTGGTGTCAGTGAGGAGGCCTTGGGATAGGGAGTTAATGGGAGGCAGGGGAGGAAGGAAGGGAGAGGGAACTGGAATTGACATGTAAAACAAGGTTGTTTCTAATTTAAATAAAAAAATAGGAAAAAGAGTCACCAATTTCCAGGTTTATCAGAAAAATCAAACAATAAACAGCTCCAATGTGACTGAACAAGCAGAACAGAGTTTTCCCTTCAAAAGGTATCGTACCCATTCACTAACTCTCTCTAGTACCAGATCCTATCTGTCTGGGCTGCAAGGGACAAGAAAATCTAGAAGACATCCAGTTTCTTTTTTTTTTCTCAGATTTTTTTATTTTAATTAGAAACAAGATTGTTTTACATGTCAATCCCAGTTCCCTCTCTCTCCCCTCCTCCCATACCCCCCCCAACTACAGCCCTACCTATTACATATCCTTTCTGCTCTCCAGGGAGGGTGAGGCCTTCCATAGGGGGGTCATCTACTTCCACCAGCTGCTGGATGAAAGCTCTAGGATGGCATATAAGACAGTCATCAACCTCATTATCAGGGGAGGACATTTAAGGTAGCCTCTCCTCTGTTGCTTAGATTGTTAGCTGGTGTCATCTTTGTAGCTCTCCAGACATTTCCCTAGTGCCTGATTTCTCTGTAAACCTAGAATGTCTCCCTCTATCTCCTTTGCCGTTTCCTTCTATGTAAAATGAAATTTTAAAAAATTATTTAATTAATTAAAAATGGAATTGGTTTTAATTTGCTTGATGGAGGATATTTACATGATACACCAGCTAGAAAGTTCTAAAGGGTACATAATTAATCTCCTCTCCACTATAGTCCAATCTGCTCAGTTCTTACCCGTGTTTGCTCAAAGTAGGTTACTTGATTGTGAGTGTCTTATATCTTTCCAGAAACTGTTAACATACACACATTAAACAAGCACAGAAATGCATACCACTGCCTCGTTGATTAGAGACTTCAGAAAAAAAGTTGCAGAACAGCTGATATTTTGCTTTTTTCACATAAAAAACATGAATACACTCAACTTTATTCCTATAAGAAGTACTTTTTTTGTTTCTAAGTTACTACAATGTGTTTTGTCATATGTCTGCACACTATTGTGCTTAGATAGACCCCACTGATGGACATTTAAGTTGCTTTTATTTTTTATTTGTTATTATTTATGAATGATGACAAATATATTAGTCTGCATCAGTTTTCAATTTCTGCCATAACAAGTTACTACAATCTCAGTGGCTCAGAACTCCTGTTTGGTATTTCAGATCTGTTGATTAGAAGTCTGTGCATACTTGGCAAGATTTTGTGCTCAGAGTCTCACAAAGGTAAAGTTAAATTGTTGGCAACTGTAGGCTGTGTTTCCAGGCTCACTGAAGTGTTGGCAGAATTCAATTCTTTGCAGCTGTGGAGCTGTGTTCCTGTTTCCTAATGGCTCTAAGCCAGGAGCTGGTTTGATTCCAGAGGCTGTCTCATTACCACACGCTCCCTCCCTGGGTAAACTAGAGAGGACTCAGGCTTGAGGTTTCTGTGACTTCCTTTCTGCCACAGACAGGAGAAGGCTCTTTGGTGTTAGGATTCACATGGTTAGATCAGGCTCATCCAAATAACCTCTATATTTTAAAATCAAGGTAATGTCATCCCTGGGAATGATAGCTCATCACAAAGACATTTAGAAGAAGTTAGAAAATTCTGCCTATAATACATCATTCATTTTGTACTTAACTCTATTCTGTTGTTACGTCTCAGTTTTTAGTTGCATTAACTCAGTCATCACTGCAATCCACTGAGGGTCTGTTATATCCATCATACAGATGAGTGATCTGAGTCACAGAGAAGACAAATAAATTGCTAAGAGTCACAGAACTGGGGAGTGATGGAATCACTGTCAACTAACTTACGCTCAAGCACTGCTCCTTACTCTTCCAAATGGAGTTGCCCTGGATAGATAATTGTGTCCATTCATCACTGCACCAAGCAGAAACCTGTCAGCAACAGAGGTGATACATTCCAGAGTCAACTGAAGAGAGCATATTAAAGCAACTGTTTCAGAGAGATGGGCAAAGTGATTGACATCCACTAAAGATGGTGACTTGGACAGAATTTAACTAAGATATACCTGGTCTTGCTTCACTATCCCAAAGCTGACCAAAAGGAAACAACTGTGTTACTTGAGACTGGCAAGAGCTGGAGCTGTGGAAGATAATTCCTGTCATGTGACCTACGACTGAGTACCATGTTGCTGGAAACTTAGCGGGAAGGTGGCAGATGGAAGTAGGTGAAGATGTATCTTTGCCCTTTCTCTCTTTCCTATTTTCAATCTCCCTGCATTAGGCAAACTTAACTAGAAGGCTGGATGAGGTCCTCTCTAGAGCCTTATGTTCTGGAGAGTCAGGCATAGGAAATTACAGCATGATAATGACTGGGAGTGGACGGAGAATGGCTGAGTGAGAATAGAGAACAGTCATGAGTGATTAGAAATGATTATAAGTGAAAATTGGCATCATAGCATGTCTTTGAGTCCCATGGTTAGAAATGCAGTTTCTGACAGTACTCACCTCAAAGATATGAGTGTTTCTCAAATAAGTACAGCAGAGACTGTAACTGAAGACCACCTTGGGATACTGGGGTTTTTTAATACTCACACAGTATTTGTGAATGTGTAAGAATATTGCACTGGGTTTGCTGGTTCTGGTTAAGAACCTAAAAGGCAGAGCAGACTGCATATTAGTATGCTACACTCATCACACAGTGACTGGAGAAGGCCAACGATTTGGTGTTCAGAAATGCTGTGAACTGGTTGATGACACAACTTGAACTTGGCAGTGTTTGAGGATATGCTATGCAAAACTAAATAAATGCTACAAACTAGGGTTCTTGTTTTTCTAATGAGTTGGAGGTTGTATACTAGTGTACCACTGTCCTTAACTAGTTTTTTATCTAAGATCCAACTAAACTGTTGGTCTAGGTTTTATCAGGAAAGGAACTGAAGCAACACAACCAAAATGTGTACTATCCTTATATAATTTCTCAGAGAGCTCATTGTAAGCTGCCATCCTTCTTGGTGATAAGATAGCCAGGTAAAACACCGTGTCTGTTATATAGATGCTAAGACTGAAGAGCCCTAGAAATTTCATCAGTGAGGCAGTATTCTGTGCATCTGGAATGTATCTATCATACAGAAACATTTATGGTTCTTTCTACTTCCTGTTTACCAGTGCCAATTAGCATAGTATCAATTTAATGAACCAGTCAAAACACCTTGATTATTATTGTGTCTCTGTGACTCATTAAAATAATCACTCCAGTTTTATCTCTGACAGCCAAGCAGAGACATTTGGCATCTTCTTTCTACTCCTGGATTCTATTACTCCCATTGAGATCAGCCCCCTTCCATGGCAACATATCCCATCATTATTCCAGACCTATTCAATTTGAAACTTTAAATAGAGGATGTCAAGGCATTTCCTAAAATTTTAGTAAACAAAAAGTTTTGAGATCCTTTTGGCAGTTCTGATGGGGGTAGGAAGGTGGCTATGCAATCCATGTATAAATCTACCCACTCTGTCATGTCATTTTAATAAAAATATTTCATTATCATAGCCTCATTAATAGTAGGTTCTCATTTATTGTCTAGACTTCATTCAGTCAAGTACACTCAGTTGTAGTGACACACCAAACCAGCAATCATATGTGGGCCTCCGTATCAATTCATTTAACTTAATTTAACTCATTACAGTCTTGCATTCCACCTTCTATAGTCAGCGTCAATGCCTGCATATGTACCATAGAGCCTACCAGTTTACAGGGCAAGATTTCACCTCTATACAGAAGAAGCTTTTTCCCTTCTCAGAGCCAACCCCACTCTTCTTCCTTTGGGCTGTGCTGACATCAAACTCATATTATAGGTTTGGAGGCAACTGAGAAATGGTGGAGCTTGGAGAGGGAACCATCCTATTTCAAGATGGCTGCCCTGGGTAGGACAGAAAATGTATGTCAAGGAAGTTAACCTTCCTTGGGTAAGAGGGATGATTCATGGGTATTTCAGAGGCTCAAAATACAGCAAAACACACAGCACAGTGTAGTTGTGCATTTTTCTATTCTAAGTCTCAGAATCCCAACCCCTATGCACAATTGCCTGCATGAGAGTCGGCAAGTGATCCCTGGAGAGGTTACATGTTCAATCAGTAATGCTTCTCCACAGCACGTTTAGTGAACACACGACCTAACTTTCAGTCACATCTGCATGCGGGCAAGAGCAGTCAAAGGCCACCTTTTTGGCTTCTTCATTCTCCTTGTGTTTGAAATAGAAGCTCAACCTTTAGACTCTTCCTTCCTTTCCCTTCCCTTCCCTCCCCTTCTGTTCCCTTCTCTTCTCTTCTCTTCCCTTCTCTACCCTTCCCTTCCCTTCCTTTCCCTCCCCTCCCTTCCCTTCTCTCCCCTCACTTCCCTTCCCTTCTCTCCCCTTCCACCCTCCCATCCCCTTCTCCCTCCCCTCTCCTTCTCCTTTCCATCACCTTCTCCCATCTCTCCCCTCCTCTTCCTTTCCCTCCTCTCTCCTCCGCTCCCCTTTCCCTTCCCTTCTTTGTCTATTCTTTTCTTTTGTGAGCCACTCAAGGCAGTTAGGATCAGTCAGACTACAAACTAATCCCAATCGCATTAACCTGCTGTCACATGATGCCTTGTTATTTACTTGCTCTTCATTGCACACCAGTGATAACTTGATTAATCTTAATATTGGTGATGATTAGTGTCCTGATTGTCTCAGGAAGATATCTGTGGACTCCTACAAAGAAACACAACATGGGAGAGATGGCTCAGTGGTTAGGAGTGCTTGTGGTTCTTGCAGAAGAGCAGAGTTCAGTTCCTAGGTGCCTAGGTTAGGTGGCTCACAGTCATCTGTAACTCCAACTCCAGGGGATTAAATGTCTTCTTCTGGCCTCCAAGGGCATCTGCATTTATCCACACATGCATACATGTAGAAATAATGAATCCAAAAATATATAACATGCACAGCAGAACCCCCAAATCCCATTTGAGGGTCTGTTTTCTTTGGCCATTCTTTATACAGATTATAATATCAACTAAGATACACACAAGAAACAAATATGATAGTCATGTAGCTTAACTTAAGAGAACATAATGAAGTCAATACTACAAATATAGGATCTCCTGAGAAGTAGAAATACATACATTTACCACACACACACACACACACACACACACACACACACACACACACACACACACACACACACACTTGGCTAACAAGTTTAGGGAGGCAGAAAAGTTCAAAACTTGCAGAATTCATATCTTAGTTTGAGTGTGAAGATTGACTAGGATGGTGCTCTGCTCTGTGTGGTGGTTTGATGAGAAATGCTCCCCCATAGGCCCAGGTGCTTGAACACTTATTGCCTAAATGGTGGTACTGTATGGGGAGGCTTAAGCGGTTTAGCCTTGTTGGAAGCGGTCTCTGAGACTTCAAAGCCTTCTGGCACTTCTGATCTGCTTTCTCTGCTTTGTGTGTGCTTTTGACAATGTGAGCTCCCAGGTTCCTGATCCTGCCACTGCCTGTCACTTTCTGCTCCTCTTTCCTGCTGTTATCCTGCTGTTATCCAGCAGGCTGTTATCCTTCTGGAACCGTAAGTCAAAACCATCTCTCTCTTCCTTAAACTGCCTTCAGTCACGGTGTTTTACCTCAGCAGCAGAAAAGTAACTAATACACCATAGAGGCAGGAGGGGATATATACATACATACATACATACATACATACATACACACACACACACACACACACACACACACACACACACATATTCCTTTAGCTAATTGGGTGAAGTTGATCTGTAATTATAAGGACAAGGAGGCAATCTGGTCTACCTAGTCTCCTAATTTGAAAGCAATCTCATCCAAAATAGTCTCAGAAACCACCTGAGTGTTGAACAAATGTAGGTACTCCATGGGTTAGGCAAGTTGACACAAAAAAGCTTACGGAAATGTATTTGCTATGTTAAGTGAACAGACCTCAATATACTTATGTAAACTTTAAGTTGACACATAAAATGCACTCATGTTTGCTGTATATCACAGTTATGAGGGGATCTGGAGCCCAGAGATGAGCTGCAGCACAAGTCTGTTACCAGCATTCATCTAGAGGAACCATGGGGGAGGACCAATGTCATCAGCCTGGAGATGGGATGACAACAGCCACTGGACTCTCCAAACTCCATCCAACTCCAGCTGTGACCACAGAGAAGCACAATTTCTATTAGAACCACCCTTGATACCTCAGGGATGGCTCTCTTCTACTCTCTCATGGTGTGCCACCTTCCCACTCGTCTATCCTGTAGGGAGAGTTAAGGGCAGAGGAACCTCCAGTGTACTCAATAGGCCAGGTCCTGGAAGACAAAGCATGGCAAGGAAGAACTGAGGCTAGGCACAGAGAACACCTGAACTCCAGTTTCTCTCCTGTTCCCAGCACAGTCCCCCATTACCCACGGGGGAGGTGCCTGGATGCACAGACGGTAAGGACAATTGCATATACTGTATTTTCTTTCCACACATGCATCTATGGTAAAGTTCAATTAACGAATTAAGCACAGCATGAGACTAGTGATACAATATGCTAAATAATATACTCTAATAAAAGTGCTGTGGCTGTTCTCCCTCTTTCTCTTCGTCTCAAAACATTTCTCTGTGCTCATCTTTTGTTTTGTGATGGTGTGAGAGGAGACAATGCCCAGGCGACGACGAAATGAAGCGAGGTGAACAAAGCAGGCACTGCCCCATAGAATTAGGCCCCTATTAACCTTTGGATGACATCCAGAATGAGGAGTGTCAAGCCATAATGATGATGTCAAGGGTTAGATGTAGGAGTGTGCGGTCTCACCACTAAGAGGGTTTTGAAATGGGTAGAGGGCAGGGGGTGTGTACAATGCAGACACACTAGACAAAGGGATGGTTCATTCTCTGGGCAGGATTAAGTAGAGCTGTATGATGCTTTATTATGCATCTCGGAATAGTGTGTGATTTCAATTTGAAGATGTGTTTCTTTCTGGAATTTTCCGTTTAATATTTTGGAATCGGGGAGGACCACTGGGAACTAAAACCATGGACCACTATGAATAAGGGGGCGTCCATGCTGCAGGTGCACCTTAAGTTCATAGAGGTGGACTTGCTCAGTCAAAGGGGAGATACATTCATCCTTTCCATAGCATTCCCAGAGCTCACTAAAGCCCGTGTGGGAGCCCCTAACCCACAGCCTGTCCAAGTTAGAGTTTTTGTCAACACTGCTCCATGTAGCTTCATTTTTACATTTCTCTTTTGTATGAGAAAGCTTAATATCCTTTCATATAAATTCAACTCCAAGCTACAGAACAAAACTCAATTCATTTTGACAGTAGGAAGAAAGGCAGCCCACAATACCACAACATAAACAAAGCAACACCACCAACATTAAAACACCAGTGGGTCTGTCTGGATCCACAGTTTTGATCTAAGGACTTAAGATATCACCACTTTGGACTCTGTGTTGCACCTACTCTCAGTACTGGGCTTTCATTCTCACAGCTCCAACTCGTTCCCTTAGTGAGGCCCAGCTCTGCAGTCTTCACCTGCACCATGCCCTTGTCTGTGATGCATTGCTGTGCACAGGATGTCTACAGCTTTCACTGGGATAAACAGCATACCCTTCTACCTGTGCATACGTCTTCACAAATGTCCCTGTCACCATCACTCAATTAAACTCCACACGGTGTTCTCCTCTACATTCCAGGAGGAGCCAAAGTGCACAAGCCCGAACAACACCAACAAGCCTGGTATTGGTCAAAAGTTCAGAATCTCCAGGAGATGGATATTCTTCTTGGTTAGGTATTAATGTGATTTGTCAAAATCCAGCAAAGTGATTAAATGAAGACCATAACTCACACTATGCTTGCAGGGAGATGATGACAACTGAGATTAAACCATTCATATGGAGAAATGGAGAAGCGAAAACAGGGCCCAGTGGCCTCTGACCTCCAGCAGCTGCTCACTTATCAAGGCCCAAACCCTTAGGTGAGGCCAACTCTCTAGTCATAAACTTTCAGCCATTTTGGAAGGTTGCCTTTTTTCCCTTTACTCTTTCATGGCCCCATCAGAGGTAAGCACCTTTGGTGAGGGTGCCTCTTCTGGGCTGTGTCTGTTCAAGGTCTTGTTCCCTGGGGGAAGGCATTTGGTGTTCTGAAATCACCCCAAAGGCTGACAACAATTGCAAGAGACTGTTGGATATGGCGTTTCTCTGGATATGGCATTCTTTTGTAAAGTTTCAAGGCAACAACCTTGTGAGGCCATCTCCCAGTAGCTAGGGAAGTCTGTTTACCCTTCTCCTCCACAGGGCTTCCCGGGTATCCTAATGAAAGTAGATTTATTTGTAATTTCTCTGTAATTAGAAACAAACTGTTTGTAACAAGCCACTCTGAGTGAGAAATTCATACTTACTCCCCCCCACCACTGCACACTGTGTTAACTTCCTTTACAGATCAGAAAAAAACACACACTGAGAAAGCAGACATAGTCTCACTTATTATAGGTGCCACCTTTATCATAGGGTATCTATTTGTGTACCAGGCTAGACATTCTAGAAGACGGAAGAAATTAGCTCACTCAGTCTATGTGGTGTGGGGTTCTGATAGACCAGATTTGAATCAGCGCTCTTGAAGCCAGGCACAGGGGCAGAGTTGCTCAATTACATGGACTGGGTGATAGCTAAGATATCACAGCTTTATAGTGAGAGACCAAAATGGTATTATATGAAGATGGCTAACTGTGACTAGTGGGTATATACCATACCACAGGTTTGTTTTTTTTTATAACCCATGACTTAGACAGCCCAACATCACACGCATGTAATTGCCATCTTGTACACCCCTTCAAGAATACTTGTATCTACTCAATCAAGCCATCAGGAGATGCTTTAGAAACTACCCATCCCTCTTTTTGATGGGGACTAAAATAGATCCATCTAACTATTGATGTAAGCCTGGGCTTTCTACATGATTCTTCCTGGACAGATCCTAGTGTGACCCCCTGCTGGCCTATTCTATTTTTGCAGTATAACCACAGAATGAAGAGACAGGGGAAGAATAAGGTAATTACGGAGGGCATCCACTTGGCTAACAGGAAAGTGGGAAATTGTTCAAATGTGGGCTTCGGTCCATTAGGAGTTTGGCAATTTGCAGCAAAGAGCATCTCTCTGGCCTGGCACTGAGGAGAGCACCCTAGCCAACTGGAGACCCTGCTGTCTGCAAGGATCTCCTTTGTCTTTTACCTTAGATGGCCCCTAGTGGCTGGGGCCTTGAGTCAGGAGACTTTCCTGGAGCCCCATCTCTTGTCTCTTTGGCAAATGCCCACTGTGGGGACAGGCTTGAAATGGAGGGGTTGTCTTAGGATTGAATAGTAGTTTCCTGGTTTGGAGTTTCTCTGGACAGATGATGTTTCTAACACACTCAGAGGCATTAACCTATGGCATAGGAGGCACGACGCATGTTTCATGTCTACACACAGTATAGCGCAGAAATATTAGGCTTC
Source organism: Cricetulus griseus (assembly GCF_003668045.3). Lineage (NCBI taxonomy): Eukaryota > Metazoa > Chordata > Mammalia > Rodentia > Cricetidae > Cricetulus > Cricetulus griseus. The sequence continues at coordinate 219,314,327 of NW_023276806.1, forward strand.
CTTCTATTGATTCTAGTCATGTATCTTGAATGGCAAACTAATGTTTGAAAACGAGTATCAGGCCTCCAATTGTTTCCATGAAAACTGGGCTTGCAATAAGTAGCTACTCTGAGGGAAATGGTTGCTCCTCGTGCCCTGCTGACAATCCTCCAGTTCCCCTCTGCCTCAGCTGGAAATGAACGGAGGCATCCGCAGCTTGTCCTGTGAGGGTCACTGTCATCACGGGACATTTCTTTCCAGCTCTGCCTCTAGTTCTCTCAGGGATTCCAGACAATGGAGGCCATTCACATGTTATTCAGTCTGAGTGCCTTTCCCACCCCACATGTGTGAGTCTAGAGTTCCATGTCTCCAGCACACAGCAGCGATCGTCCCATTCTAGTTTGTATTTACATTTTCTTTTTCTCTGTGTAGCTTTGGAACCTCTCCTGGAACTCACTCTGTAGACCAGGCTGGCCTTGAACTCACAGAAATCCACCTGCCTCTGCCTCTGCCTCTGCCTCCTGAGTAATGGGATTAAAGCCATGCTCCACCACTGCCTGGCTGTATTTACACATTTTAAATGTGTTGCACTAGAACAGATTCGAACATGAAACCTACAAAAGTCTTCATTAAAAACAAGTTCCTTTCATGACTGTCAGTTACCCACTAATTTCCCCTCCCTAACCTAGACCACAGTAATTCATTCTTCTATTCTTCTAGAAGTCTATGCAAGTAAATGCCAGCACAGAGCCTTCTCCATCCCTTTTGATTACAAGTGATAGCAAGCTGTTCATAGTCCTCTATTCTTTCTCTCCCTGCAGCTATTCATTGTGTGGGCCTTTCTGTCATCAGCTCCAAACTAAATTACTTACTCCTTTTGATGGACCTTTGAGTCTTGTACTGCATGGCTCAGATTGAGTCTCTGATGGTGATGATGTAGGTGGGTCCTTATTGCTTGCTTATTGGAACAATGCTATACCCAGTAATTTCATGTATGCCTCATCTTACATGCATGCATGCATGCATGCATGCATACATACATACATACATACATACATATCTGGGACAATAGACAGAAAAGCATAATTGATGGGCCTGGACCTACACGCAGTTACAATTTTAACAGATAAGCCCAATTTGGTTGCTTTAAGATTTGTTCTATTCTCTATGGTAAAATAGGAAAATGTCTATTTCTTTGTAATGAAGCCTTCTTAATGTGTCCTCAATGCCAATTTTCTTCATTTGCCAATACAATTGGTGAAAATTCTATCACATTTTAATTTCTACTTGTATCATGATCGAGGTTAAGCAGTTTCTAAAATGAAATGCTTCAGAGAATTTTAATTTTAATTACAGGAGGAAATAAAACAAATAAACAAATAAACAAATAAACAAACTACCCTGGGCTTTTGGATAAGGGATCATGTGTAGCAGGATTTTATACCTGCTACCAACGCTTGCACAGTGCCCACAGCATGCCTAGATACAAGGACTCGATCACTGGTACCAAGGCTTGCACAGTGCCCACAGCATGCCTGGATACAAGGATCCATTGCTGCTTTACCAATGCTTGCACAGTGCCCACAGCATGCCTGGATACAAGGACTCCATTGCTGCTACCAACGCTTGTGCAGTTCTTTCTCATTTCCTCATCCCTCTCTCCTTTTACTCCATCTTTCTATAGCTGCCGCATTTCCACCCCACTCTGTCTCCTTTGCTTGCTGACTGAGGAAGCTCTTAGATTATATATTCATAGCTTTATGTCAGGGATGCATTAATTCAAGGCCTCACTTCCTAACAGTGTAGGATAGAGGATAGGATAGAGGAATCAGTTTGTAAAACATAGCAGTCAGTATGTCCATCCTTTAGGTAGGTGCAAAAACCTCAAGACACATTGCTAGGAGAAAAAATCTTAAGGTACAGATGTTTGTGTAAAACATTTGTGCAAAAATAAAGGGAAAAGGAAATATCTTTTCATATCTACAGGGTTGTTGCTCTCAGGTGACACAATTCTCTCAAAATATTAGCATACAGCATTGTAAAATATATATCATCCATATTTGACAAGCAAAGAAACCATAGTTTTAAAAACATTAAGGCATTACACTTTATAAGCACTGTATACTACATGGAAATACAATGTCTAAAATTAACTATTGAAAATTGGCAAGAAAACTTTAACTATTTTTGTCTGAAGCTATACAGTAAATGATGGTGACAATATGCATGACTGTGAACCTCTAGTTATGGTCAGCATTATTGCGTCCAGCAACTGCAGAGAATCTTGCCTGATCCATCCACCACCTAGCTCCTCACACTGAAAAACAAGCTGAAGATTCTCACTGTAGCCTCTAGGTGGCAATGTTGTCACAGGCTATCTCTGCTGCAATGCGGCAAAGACAGCTTTTCAGAGTAGATGTTCCAGAAGGTGGAAGAAAAAACGGCTTGTCTAATTTATACAGCTGCCTCTGCAGCACCGCACTTAGAATTACAGAGGGCAAACCTATTGTCATTGCATTTTCCTTTTAAAATCAACACGTTGAAGATATTTGTGAAGTGTTTATAACGTTACAACAAACCCCACAGCTCAATCTTATTCCCTAAATCTTATGCCACCTTATCCCACAAATAATTTGGATAAATACTCTATTCAGATATATCCACAGACATAAGAGCAGATAGGAAACGGTATCTCCTTTTCTTCTTCTTCTTCTTCTTTTTTTTTTTTTTGCACAAACGTTTTACACAGATATCTGTATTAAGATTACTAGCAATGCAAGTTGGAAGGAATGTCTGTCTGTATTCACATGGAAAGAGAAACCTTGTTCTTTTTCACCGCTTCACAGAGTCCCTGATGGAGCATACGCTTTTACATGTGCCTTCCTGAGGGCCGTGCTGACAGGTGTGTTTTATAAACAATGACATGATCAATATAGCTTCATTTTGTGGACATGTACAGCTGTAATGTAACTCCTAGAAGCAAAATTGTGAGCTTCAAGGTATGTGTTTGTAATTTTGACAAACATCTTAAGCTCCTTAACACCCTCACCAGCACATCCGATGGTTCCTAGTTCTCTATAAGCTGAACCGTGCAACGTTATGAAGATAATGGATATTGTAGCTATGACAGCTGCTAGGGTGGTGGGGTCTCAATTTTATCACCGGTGGTTTAAGTTAGGATAAGCATCTATTTATTGAAGACACATTGATTCTTCTTTTCATTTTCAAGAGTTAAAGCTCCCAACTCTGAGTATCCAAAACAAAAGGAAGAAATTTAATGTTCAAATAGGGGCATGTGTGATGCATATTCTCTCTCTCTCTCTCTCTCTCTCTCTCTCTCTCTGTCTGTCTCTCTGTTTCTCTCTGTCTCTGTCTCTGTCTCTGTCTCTGTCTCTGTCTCTCTCTCTCTCTCTCTCTCTCTCTCTCTCTCTCTGTGTGTGTGCCTGCCTGTCTTGCTTTGTCTCTCTCTTTGTCTCTGTCTCTGTCTCTATCTCTGTCTCTGTCTCTGTCTCTCTGTGTGTGTGTGTGTGTGTGATTATCTTAGGTGATTTTGTTTTTTCACCTGGGTAGTGAGCCCTAACAATTCTAGAACATCTAGATTTTATAAATTTTTTCAGCCTGATCTAAGCATAATTTCCTGGATCCAGCAATTTTTACATGAGATTGAGGAGGCCAGTCATCCTCAATCAATGTACAGGCTACTTAATAATAAACAACAGAACTACAATAAAATCCTATGGGAACGCAGAAAGGTGGACTGTGGCAGAGGTAACAGGAACGAGGCTGTGCTGCACTACAGAGTTTCTGAGGAATAAAACACCAGCTCTTCTGGTTCTGTTCTCTAGGAGGTTTTTCTCACTGAAGAAGGTCTCTTTCTGGCCTTGCTTTGGGCATTCCCTTGCTTAGACTCGGGTCAGGGAGACTTAAGGTTACCTTAGGAATTGATCACCACTCATCTGTTGGAGTTCTGAGTTTTAAACTGTGAACAAAACCTTAACTAAGGAAATCGAGCCTCAGACAGACAGGGAGCCTTTGCCTTCAGTCAGAACCCAGGCATGTTCCTTTCACAAGCACATTGGCATCTTGATGTGCTTGCTCTCTGGAAACTGGCTTTTATTTTTGTAGTGTTTATATGACCATTAAAACTTTCAATCAGAACTGTTATAAATTTTGCAAATTGGGCCTAGAGGAATAGCTCAGCCGTTAAAGGCTAGGCTCACAACCAAAAAAGTAAATTTTGCAAATTGAACTTTTTCTAACATCATGTGCTCTTTTTCCTTATATTAGAGGAATAAAAATTAACAAAATAACAAAACCCCTTTCTTTTCTATCAGCAACAAAGAGACACGGTCATCCAACAACCAACCAGGCATTCAGTGCCCTTAGCTCTTCTGCCTTCAAAGGGAAACAAGTAACAACACTTTTCAGTTCGTCCTGAAGGGGTCATCTGAATCCCAGAATATCATTGCGGATTGCACACACCTGCAATGCATCAGAAATTCTAGAAGGAAAAAGAAGCTTGACAAGCCTGTCTACAGGGTTAACAATTTAGTGCCAGGTGCTTATGCACATGCTTAGGGGGTTACACTTCTGATGAATTAGTTGACTCTAACATCTTTTAAATGTACCTATTGGATATTTAAATAATACATTGCTATCACACACACACACACACACACACACACACACACACACACACACACACACACACACACGGCTCTGTTTCATCTTGGCTCCATCAAAACAAGCATGAAGACATGCTTGTTTTCTCAGTGTGTTACAATCCATTATTTTCTTGCATGCTTTCCAGGCATATACGTATGTGACAGCATAAAATCAGTCAAAAACATATCTTAGTATAAATAATATGCATCAGACTAAAATATTCTTGATTTTTTTCTAGAGTATTTTATTTTTAGAGTACTCTACCATCCAGAGGTACTATACTTCTGAACTAGCCCTCTTTGGTGGGCATTTAGTTTTGTTTGCATCTCTCATTGCTACCAAAAATACATAAGGAATTTCATGCCTATGCCATTTTCACTTGTTTAAGTCCATGTGTAGAATACATTTATAAATGTGAAATTGCAGAGTAATAGCCCATAAAGTTTTTATTTTAATAGACATTCCCACATTGTTGTTTATAAACATTTCCAAAATCTACTTCATCAACAATGCATGGAGGTCTACTGAGAGCATGATAAATATGGTTGATAACAATATGCTATATTTTAAAAGTTGTGAGATAGTATACTTTAAGTGTTCTCAAAACAAAAATGATGAATTGTGTGATATAACATGTTAATTAGTTTAATTTAGCCATGCCATTGTGAACATACTGTATTCTGTATCATAATTGTGCATGATTTTATTTATGAACTAAATAAATGAATGGAAAAAAACAATGCATGGAGGAGCTTGTTTCATAGTGTGGCTCACATAGCTGAAATCATTGAAACACTTTTTTTGCTCAATCTGACAGGTAAAATGGTATTTCTCTTCATTGCAAATGGCTTCTCTTATTTTGAGTAACACTGGAGAAGTTTTTAAAGGTTTACAGGGGGCTGGTGGAAAAGCTAAGACTTTGCCAGTTTCTGGCGTTGTCAAACCAAGTAGAGTCAGGCTTCATGGACAAGTGGTAATTGGTTCTTCAGCAGGGTGTATAGATGGTTTGTGAGCACTAGCTTCCGGGTTTCTGGGTAAAGGAATCTCTGAGAATCACCTAGGCCCATTTTCCTCTTCAGACCCTCTGCTAAGGGACAATGATACTTCCTTGGTCCTGAGGATGTGACCCTTCTCAGATTTGACTCATCCATACTATTTGTGACTCAGGCAAGCAGCTCATATGTAGGTGTGGGGTGAGCTAGTTAGACAAATTGTTCCTCTCTGGTGGGTTCTCCTACCCTTCCCATTGTCTCTCCCCAGCCTGTAATACAATCTTCCTGAGAGTGAGCATGAACACCTATGGCTCCAGGGAAAGATGGCTGTGCGCGCACTACCTTCTCCATCCATCATTTTATTTCTATGGCATCTGTCTTTGCAACCTGGCACTGACCTCTTGTGTAATGTGCAGAAGCAGAACACAGTAAAAGCTGTATTTTCCAGAGCAAGAATCCAAAAGGGAAGAAGAAACAAAATGTGCACTGGAAAGCTATGCCCAGGAGTGCCCGGACAACTTTTTCCAGTATGAAACTGGTGTCCCTCCAATGGGCTATTTATTTCTTTTACTATGTTGGCTTAATTGACCAAAGGTTTTGTTTTTATATGCTCACAGTTTCAGACTGCTGTTTGATGAGCAGAAGTCGCCACTAATTAGAAAACTCAGAAAATATAATGAGACCCTAGAAAACATTTTAAAATATTAAGCATCATCTTTATTACAGCCTTTTCATCAAATGCCCTTGTGTGTTGCTATGGAAAGAGCACGGGCTTCAGAAATAGCAAACCTAGATGAAATGCGGTTTCAGTTACACTCTTAATGTGATGCTGAGCAGATTGTCAAACCTCCGTGAGCTTATCTATACGATAATTAAGAATCTGTATTCAGTCAGTAAATTAGGTCATTAGGTCAGAAATGCCTTATCTGAAGCACAGCGAGTGGCCAAACAATGTTTGTTGCTGGGTCTCCTGCACCCAGCTGACATTATTAAAGCCCATGCTCAAAGTGAACCAGACAGTTTCCCTCATTAAAACAACTTTACAGTATTGTTATGATGTCAACTAAGGCAATTGGATACTATGGTACCATTCAGAGTCCTTTTAAAGAGAAGGTTGAGAAAAGAATAGAAAATAAAAGAAGAAGAGATTATATGAAAGTTTGAGTTTTGGTTTCTCATGTGAGCACATGTTATCGTACAGCTTTTGAGAGAGCTTAGGATGTTTGTTGATTGGGAACAGGACTTATTTCAAGTCCTGAGTGCCTAGAGGGCCGCCAGAGCAAGAGAGTTTGCAGTCAGAGGGATATGGCAAAGGCAGGCACCTGAATGAGTGAAGTTTTTGTGTTTGAGTTGGAGGTTTTCAAATTTTAACCATCTCCTTAAAATGCAATGCTGGGAGCTGGACAGATCACTCAACAGTAAGACCACTGGCTGCTCTTCTGGAGGACCTGGGTTTCATTCTCAGCACCCATATGGTGGCTCATAAGCATCTATAATTCCAGTTCCAGGGGATCCAACCTCCTTTTCCATCCTCTTTGGGCACCAGCCACACATGTGGTACACAGATATATGTGCAGGCAGAATTCTCATACACATAAATCAATAAGATAAAAAATTAAAGTAGAAAAAAAAGAATGCATTCTGACTCAACAGGTCTGGCCTGGTCTCAAGTTCTGCATGGCTAACAAGTTCTCAGATGGTGATAAAGCTGTTCTGAGATCTCACTGTAGAAGTGGTAGCAGTGGAAAGAGTAGACATGGAGTCAAGCACCCTATCCTATGAGCTGTAGAGATGATTCAGAGTGCCCTTGCAGAGGATCTGAGTTTGGTTCCCAGCCCAGCATCAGGTGGCCCACAACAGCCTGTAACTCTGGCTCCAGAGAGATACTATGCCTCTGGCCTCATGAACATCTACACTCACTTGCACCCCTACCTCCTCTGAAAGCAAATGATGTTTTTAAAGAGAAATAAAGAAAGTTCCTCACAGCTGTAGAAGAAAAATGAAAAGAGCTGTCCGGACAGGTATAGATGCCCTGTATTGCCAATGACTTAAATACAGATGAAGACCCATACTGGCAGTGAAACCAGTGCTGGTATATATAGCCTTCTCCAATTTACTCAACAGTCCAGTTGTGGAAGCATGGAAGACAGATTAACTGCTCTGAGAAGGAAATTTCATTTCATTTGGAAAATACCTGTTATCTTCCCACACACCTGACAGGCACATTGAAATGTTGACATTCATTTCTGCGGTAGAAATCACACACATGATGTAACATAACAGCAATAGGACCCCTGCTGCAGTTCTTATATCCCATCTTCATTCTTGTTGGGCAAGTCAATCAAGGCACAAGTGCCAAAGTCCCCGTTTCTCCATACAAAGCTTTCTAAACTGGAGATACCTAAATTGAATCTGGGGGTGTTGGCAAAGGCAGTTTTAACTGCTTCCAGAAAGTCTAGTTACATTTTGTGTGCATGTGTGTGTGTGTGGGGGGGGGAGTGGTTAAGTCCACATATTGTTTTATAAATTTTATTTAAATTAGAAACAATATTATTTTACATATCGATCCCAGTTCCCTCCCATCCTCCCATGTCTCCCACTGACCCCCCCATCTTATCCCCCATCCACTCCCCAGGGAGGGTGATGCCTTCAATGAGGGATCACCAAAAATCTGTCAAGTCATTTGGGGCAGGGCCTAGACCCTTCCCTGTATATCTAGGGTAGGAGAATATCACCCCGTGGGAAATGGACACCGAAGTCCATTCGTGCACTAGGGATACATCCAGGTTCCACTGCCAGAGGCCTCATAGACTGCCCAGTGCTCCTAGCTGACACCCACGTTCAGGGGGCCTGGTTTGGTCCTATGTTGGTTCCCCAGCTGTCAGACTGGGGTCCATGAGTTCCCACTTTCTCAGGTCCGCTGTTTCTGAGGGTTTTCCCAGTGTGATCTTGACCCTTTTGTTGTTCACTCCTCCCTATGAAATTAGATTCCAGGGGTTTGGCTCACTGCTTAGCTGTGGATCTTTGCTTCTGCTTCCATCAGCTACTGGGTGAAGGCTCCAGAATGGCATTTATGGTCGTCATCATTCTTATTATAGGGGAAGGGCATTTAAGGTAGCCTCTCTAAGTCCACATCATTTTTAATGCTTCTAGAATATGAATTCAACATGATTCGTTCATAGATAGCATTCTTAGAAACACTTCACGCATCAGGCATCACCCACTATCCTATTAGACATCCCAGTGTCTCTGCTGTTCCAGTGAATACACCGGAGAGTCCTCTTTTTACCCATTGTTTCCTTAAAGTCTCACTTTCATCATAATGCCACCGTCCAAGTTTCCCTAGCTGCCACTCTTACTTACTTACTCAGTAACTAATGTGTCTCTTTGGCATCTCAATAGCAATGCCTATATGATATGTGTAGCATTAATCCTTGCTTGCTATTATTGATAATTGTGGGTACTCTATCACCACTTTAGGCTGTGATGTCTCTAAATACAGAAACTTGTCTGACTCACATAGCATTTGACCTTAGAAGATGCCCTAAAAGTACCAGAGGCTGAATGAATAGATAGAGAAACAAATAACAGACTGAACAGAGAATCAAAAAAAAAAACAAAAAAACAAAAAAAAAAAACAGAAAAATTGATGGGGAAACCAAGCAGTGTAGTGGAAAATAAAGATGCAATAAACAGAATATTGTAAAGAAAAATAGGGTTTAGCAGGAAAAAGATCATCAGAGCCTGGGAGACAATGTGGGTGGTTTGATCACAAATAGTTTTAAGAAACATGAGAAAAGAGTCTGCAGGCAACTTGAAATAGACTCTTAAGTACCTTTCAAACCCGAGAAAAATAGGTAGCAGGAAAAAAAAAATCAATGCATTGAAACCCAACAAAGCTTCAATGTACCATCCCTTTTCAATCACTTGGATGGAAAATGATGTGTTTAGTACATCCTCCTTCTCCATGTTTGGATCTTTAAATAGGATATTTGGATTCACAGTCTGTAGCAGGCTCAGATTGTCTCTGCTTCCAGCACACTGCTGTACTTTTTAAATGACACCAGCCTTCCAAGCAAGATTGATTGTCAACTTGAAAAGGTTATGTGTGATGTAATGAATAACACATGCTACCCCTCAAGCGTCTCTCCAGAAGGGCACACACTTCTGTATGTTCTCATCATTTAGAAAATGTGGGGATGGATCTTAATTATCAAGCCAAAAGAAAACTTCCTGTTACCCTCACTTAATAGTCTGCTCTAACTCATTCTCTTGGTGAATACACAGTTATTAGGAGCCGACTTTTTCTTTTATAGTCTACTAATGGCTGTGAATAACTGAGTAGGTGAATGAATACATTTTGCCAAGTCCCGGTGCAAGACACTGTGAAGGTATTAAGATAATTCATACATTGGCTTCTCTCTCTCTCTCTCTCTCTCTCTCTCTCTCTCTCTCTCTCTCTCTCTCTCTCTGGCCCTTCTCTTAACAGACATTACAGGTGTGTAATGAAAAGAAAACCTTCCTGTAAAACATGCTCAAGTAACCTCATGGAGGTACACACTACGAGAGAAGTAAGTATTGATTGACAGGGGTGTTTGCACTTCTCAAGAAGCTGTGCTGAAGCTGAACCTTGAAGGCTATGGACATGCAGAATTCAGGTAATGACATTCAGGCAAGGATAGAAGGTGAAGGAGAGTGTGCAGGGAAGAAAAAAAGAGCCCAGTGTGTGTCTGGCAGGTGTGAAGTTTTATAAGGCATGGTACTGGGCAACAAGATCATTTCAAGTTACAGTCATAACTTTCGGTGGAATGGTTATAATTATGAGGATTATCTCAACTAAAGTGCATAATAACCTTGAGCTTTCAAGGCTCATGAGGTTCTCCTTACCCAAATGTAATCTGTACCGTGAGAGGCCAATTCAAATGTCTAACTTGAAATTGAAGCCATCAATTCAGGATTTTATGATGAATTGTCTGCATGTAACTGAGAGTTGTGGAAGGGACTTAATCAGAACATTACCTCTTAAGTTTTATTATTGTTTATGTGTACATATGTGCATATTGTTTAATAATGTGTATAGATTACTTTATGGCTGTTTTGCCTCCATGCATGTTTGTGCATCAAGTGTGTGTTTGGTGCCTCAGAGACCAGAAGAGACTGTCAAATGCCTAGAACTGGAGTCACAGATCGTCATGAGTCACACTATGTTGGTGCTGGAAACTGAACACAAGTACTCAGCAAGCACAACAACATGCTGTGAACATTGGCCATGCCTGCAGCTCAGAACACTGCTTCTTAACAGCGCCATTATACACTCGTTTGACTTAATATCAATAGTATAATTTCAATGTGCTATTAATTCTTAATATAGACAAAAATGATTTAAATGTTTTTGGTGGATTTTTTATTTTCAAGAAAATTACAAAGGGGCTAGAGAGATGACTCAGCAGTTAAGAGTACTTGTTGCAGCCGGGTGTTGGTGGTGCACGCCTTTAATCCCAGCACTCAGGAGACACTCTGTGAGTTCGAGACCAGCCTGGTCTACAAGAGCTAGTTCCAGGACAGCCTCCAAAGCCACAGAGAAACCCTGTCTCGAAAAACCAAAAAAAAAAAAAAAAAAAGAGTACTTGTTGCCCTTCCAGAGGACCTGGGTTCTATTTCCAGCACCCACCTGGTGGTTAACAACCATCTGCATCTCCAGTTCCAGGGGATCTGGTGTTCTCTTCTGTTGCCTCCACAGGTGCCAGAAACACATGTGGCATATAACCATACATGTAGGCAAAACACTCACATACATAAAATAAAAATAAAAACTTTGTAAAGAAGAGATAATCATGAGAGTCAGTAATATAATAACTATATTACAAGATTTTATGTTCGGCGCAGTCATAAAGGGTTTGTTGTGTAAAATTCTTTGAGGTTTTTATGCATTTTCTAAGAACTTTAATAGTGAAATTATTCTTTGAAATGCTTATCGTGTCCTTGTTCTGGTCAATTCTTCTCATGAACTGTTACCACATTTTAACTGTCAAATATTTAACAACACTTTGTACATGACTCAAATAGTTTCCCACTTTTACTGACTCTGTGACATCTAACATCACTTATATTCTCATTTCATGTGTATTTGATATTCCTAATTATTATTATCTGAAATTGTGGAAATGCTAAATATTGGGTAAGTATCTGATAAGGGGAGACATAGCCATGCAGGGCAAGATACTCAGGTGGGGGCTCCAGGGAAGAGGCCAACGCATTAGTTAATGTTTTCACATTATGACATGTTTTATAACGATGGAAAGGCTTACATAATAAGTACAATAAGTACATGATTGTCTATGTTTTTATGACTCCTAGTTTACACAGGAGAAAACTGGGTCTTGCCAATGAGGTCTCACAGTGTGCCCAAGATCACACAGCTCAGGATGGATGGAAGGACATTCAAAGGTAGCCTGGCTCCTCTGCTTCCCGGAGCAGTGTGGGGATGAGGCCATGTCTGTAGGTGTTGACTAGGGAGCTATGAGAAAGGACTATGAGCAGATGAACAAGCAGGAGCTCATCTTTCTCCAAATGCCTGCTAACTTCTGATGTTTTCCTCTCTAACATTTTTCATTTCTATTTTTTCCCTGAAACATATCTAATTAATTTAAAGATTGTTTCTGCTCCAACCCATAAGTTTTAATATAATAATCTTTTCATTGCACTTATAATGCATAGAAATATGTTTTAGGATTTCTGAACAGGTTTATGACTTTTTGGGTTAGTTTTTTGTTTTCCTTTGTTTTTTTTTTTTGTTTGTTTGTTTGGTTGGTTGGTTGGTTGGTTGGTTGGTTTGGTTTGGTTTGGTTTGGTTTGGTTTTAGTTTTGGTTTTCTGAGACAGGGTTTCATTGTGTAGCCCCAGCTGTCCTGAAACTCTCTATGTAGATCAGGCTGGACTCAAACTCACAGAGATCCACCTGCCTCTGACCCAAGTGCTGAGATTAAAGGTGTGTGTCACCACTGCCTGGCTGGCTTACTTTCTTTATTTCATTCTAACACGATTTCAAAATATCTTCACTAAATGGATTCTAGAACCCTCAGTGCTCATTTATACTGTGTTGGGAAGCATTATGTGATCAAGTTTGGGAACTGTGGCATATATGTGTAAAAGTAAATAGTATTTATACTCCTTATGACTTAATTAGTATTCATTAGGATTCTGCAGGATTAAATTAGATCAAACTTGTTAATTTTTTGCAGCATGCGGTGAATATTTATAAAAATTTAATATTTTTATTTCCAGAAGGAACTGAAATAACATCTTACGATTATGAACTTGTCAAATTTTATGTAATTTGAACTTTTATTTTAAGATTTATTAAGTACAGACATTTTCTGTATCCTTAGTGGTTGTGTGGGGTGTGTGTGGGGTGTGTATTGTACACACGTTTGCATGTGACTTCATAAATTCATGTGGGGGTGTGTGCTTCTGGAGGACATAGATTGGATGGCTTCAACAGCAGAAATTTATCATCTGGAGGCTGGACATGTGAGAGAAGTATTTCAGTCCCGGTAAGCCTGTCTTGCTCATTTGTTGACAGCTATCTTCACTTGTTATAAAGAAGTCACAGAAAGCTCACTGGCATATCTTCTTGTGAGGGCACTAATCCCCTCCTGGGGGTTTCATCCTCAAGATCTCATATAGTCTTTATTTGTCAAACATCTTGTCTCAAACATTGTGCCATTAGAGCTTATGCTACAGCCAGTGGCTTTGGGAGGAGACACACACTCATCAGGTTATTGCATACCCGCCTCATCCACTTGTGGATGTTAAAGACAAGGTGCCCATTCTGGCCTCCAATCTTTTAGCAACATCAGCTTCTGCCTTGGGTCTTCTAGCCTTCTGTTCTCACTGGAGTTCTGAAACCTAGGAGCTTCATGTGCTTTCATGGAATTAAAGCAAAGTCTATGCACAATGTGTAGATTTCCCTAGATGGGCCAGTATTAATCTTTCCCCAGAGTGGGAGACCTCTTCTAATCAGCTTTTATCTCTGTGTGAGCTGAATACATCTGAACCCCGTGCTTTTCCTGTTAGAAAGGGATGAAGTACAGAAACATAATATTCATTCATCTCATACAGTAGTTCTGAGAAAGAGCAATTAGAGAGAGCAATATGCTGCAAATTAGAAATGTTAAATATAGCAAAAGCAAACAGGGTTTCTCTAATAATGTGTTTTAATTATCATGAATTGATATAGTGCATTTTGTCTGAGGATATTAAAGTATATTATAACTACATTAGAATTCCTCGAAGAGACTGTGAATGTTTCCAACCCAGCAACCACAGAACAATAAAAGTCCATTTGGGATTTGATTGTAAATTAAGTATTATTGACTCACTTTTTGAAGATTATAAGTGCATTTTCTACGATGTTGTACTGTTGAAGCAGAGTTTTCTTAGAACATGTGTTAAGTAATTAGAATGGCAATGTACGTCTTCCTGGACCCCAAGCTCAGAAGTGAGAGAGAGTTGCATATACAAATAGCTTTTCTTGGAGGCAAGTCAGACACTGGGGAGTCAAGAGACCAGGAGTCTCTTTTGTTATCTTATTATGCTCCACTGTTGTTTGGTTGGTTTGGCTTTTTTGTTTTGTTTTTCTCCAGAAATGAAAAAATAAGAAACAGGGTCAATTGAAAGCTTACTTGCTGTTAAGCATGAGTTCAAACCTAAAGTACTTAGTACTCAGAGAATAAAGTAAATGGGAAAAGTGACCACACTTTGTTCTTGACTTCAAAAAGGCAGAGCATCTGGGTGAGGGAATGGTCAGAGCCATGAGAAGGCTAACGTTTTCACATTAGATCTAAAAATTAAAGCATCAAACTGATTCCCATGTTATCTACCAGAATTGATTCAAACCAGCCAGCCTGTACCTTGAGGCACATCAAGATGGATTCATCCACATGCTCATTTTGAGAATGATACCAAATATTAGAGACAGCCTATTAATGCCATCATGACCCTCCATGCTGACATTTATACAATTTCCTCTATTGTAAAACCCTAGGGATGACAGCTAGACAATTGATGTGGCCTTGCCAATTCCTGAAATATGGAAGGATTGCATCTACAGTGCCTGGTAAGAAGCAGCAGAGTGTACCAAATGCCTGGCCAGTTAGTCTTTTAGTCCATCATTTTCCATGCAATATATTGGCATTGTAGACTTATTTACATGTATGTTCTTCAATAATGTTGGTGTTTCCTGGTAACATGAATTAATTTCCTATCAATATGTAAATACAGGGTGAAATACTCAGAGCCAGAAGTGTTTGGATTTCAAATTTCCCCTCTATTTCTTTGCATATTGCAATATTTACGTATGGATAATGAGACATCTTGGGGATAAAGACCCAAATCTAACCTGAGATTTATTCATGTTTCACACACACACACACACACACACACACACACACACACACACACACACACACACCTCATTCACATACCCTGTAGATAATTTTATATAGTGTTTTTGTAGCATAATGTGTATAGTTACAATGTCTAATGTTATACATGAAATAAAGTTTCATAAAGTTGAATTTTCTACTTGTGTGCCATGTCAGGGTTCAGAAAGTTGGAAAAATTTAAAATTTCAGACCTTTGGATGTACTCAGGGCTTGTTACAGACAACATAGTCAATACCTTTTATGCAGAAAATGGCTCCCTGTAATGACTTTCCATGTCTCTATTCAGCTGCATCAAAGAATGGGTGATTTTGATGCATATTATGAAACTACAGAATAGAGTTTCGTCTGACATTTGATAATTTTACCAAACTATGTTTGGAGGGAAGAAAAGGTCTCAGTAGCAAGACAGAAAGGCATAATTGATTACTCTATTAGGATGGCTGTTACAGCATAAAACAGCCATCCTAAGAGTGTAAGAAGACTCGGCTAATAATGTTTCTCTGACATCAATGAAATTAGTTGTTTCTCATCTCTGTTGTGAAATTTCTGACTCACTTTAGCCCTGTGTATTATTCTATTATGGCATGATTATTCTCATTATGTGTCCCCAAACCTATCAACAGATAGAGTCTAGACTCCAATTATCTCTATATTTAGGCAAAATAGTCAGGCTTCATCTGTTTCCAGAACAGTTAATGTATTTGGCTCATTACTCTGCAAACACTGCCTACAATTTAGCTCTGGCATTAGCTTATGTAAGGAGCATAAAGGTCCGCTGTGTGATGGTTTTATTCTTTCCTGATGGCAGTGAGTCAGGAAATCATAGCTATTATTTCTGATCACTTACTGTGTACCAGACACTATGTTCACCTCTTATATGTATTATTCATCTAGTCCTCACGACAACAAATTATTCCCACTGTCCTGGTTGAGGAGTTTTCCACAAGTCACACACTGAGGAAACAGGGGCAGCAAACTTGAAACATCTGGTGTCAAAGCCCAAGTCTTAACTTCTTTGCTGTGTGATGTCCCTGATTCCACAGACTCTGGTGCTTGGTGTTGATACAGGCCACATACAGTTATGTCTTCAAAGGGTGGAATCTTGTGCCTCTTTCATCAGACTGCTCTCTGGTGCATGTATGTGTGTGTGTTCAGTGGTTGTTGTTGAGACAGGGTATCACTATGTAGTCCTAGATGGCATGGAACTCAATATGTTTACCAGGATGGCCACAAATGCACAGAGGTCCATCTGCTGCCACCTCCTGAGCGCTAGGATTAAAGACATGTGTACTATGCCAGCATGAGATTACTTTTTAATATAAAATGCATTCATTTGGATGTATATCTCTAGTGGGATTATTATGCCTCTGCTCTAAACCCTGGTATGATCTTTGCATTGTTCTGTATGGAAACCCCAAGGACACTTGGATTAGCTTCCATCTCAGACTTCTTCATTTATCCTCATCCAACCAATCCTTCTGCAGGCTGTCTGCCCTATTCCTTCTGATGCTGATGTTTTATGTCCTTTCTGTACCATCAGACTCCATTATGTATTATTTCTTTATAAAAAACATTTCTAGAGGCTGGAGAGGTAGTTAAGCAGTTAAGATCTCTTGATGCTCTTATAGAAGACTCAAATTTGGTTCCCACCACCCACATGGTGACAAACTCCATCTGTATCTGTAACTCCAGAGGATCTGACATGGCACATAGAGGTATATGCAGGCCAAACACCCGTCCACATAAAATAAAAATAAATAGTTTTAAAAGACCTTCTTTCCTGGTCTCTTTCTCAGGCTAACCATGGTCTGGCGAAAAACCTACCAGTGATCCAACAGGAATACTTCCAGAGATCAAGAGAAAGCCACACCAATTGGGCCACTGGATATAGACCTTCTGTCTGGTCAGTGGATCAAAGACCTGGAGATAGTCAAGCCAGGAAGCAGACAGTATCCAAATCCACTTCACCTAGAGACCCAATAGGAGAAGACTTGAACTTGAACATGACGACTGACGGAGAAGCTTGTTGCTTCAAATACATGGACACATTCAGTGCAAGGCTGCACAGACAAACAAAGCACAAGGCAAGCATGGCACAAATTTTCCCAATTAGGCTCCGCCAACTCTCAAAGCAAGTCAGGTCTTAATACCCTTTCCATAGAAAACTTTGAATCTATTATCAAAGGTTATAGATATATCTTAGGTTTTTATATCTGAAATTTTTCTTCTATCTGTAAAACTCAAGCTCGGGGACAAAGGGAGTTCTCGATCACCCATAAACACTGCTGGATCCTCCATCCTGTACATGTGATTAGGGGCTGTTACTAAATAAAAGGATGGTAATTGATTGACATAGTGGTGTCCTTTTCAAGCAGATGCTGGCTAAGGTCTGTCTTTGGAATAACACAGCCAAGTACTATAGCCATGAAATTGAGTCTGTGTTCTTAGCTCTGAAACTAGATTAAATGTTTGTTTATTTCTGAGCTACTTTTATGAAAATTCTATTTTTAAAGTTCAAAGAACTACCTTCATGAAGTTACTAAGAAAGTATAAGAAAAAGGGTAAGGGAGGTTGGGATTTGTACTGTCTGATCCTTAAGCCTGAGATGTCAAAACTACTCACAACACTTAAAATATTTTATGTATTCCTAGGGTGACAGTAAAGAACACAGCTCTTAAATTATGAGACTACTTTCATCAGATAAAATTTCTATGCTTAGTAATAAAAAGAACAGACATGATTATAAGTTCAAATCTTTTTAGCAGTTCTAATAAGGAGCATGGATAGCACTGGTGGCTTTGTTACTATCAACTGCTAATTTCAAAGTCCATAAACATTGTCTTCTTTGTGACTATTACAAGTTGTGTCTGGGGAGATGGTCCAATTGTGCTTGACAGGCAAGCATGTGGATCTAGCACCCTTGTTAAAAAAAAAAAAAAGCAGGGCACAGAGGCATGCTTGTAGTTAAGCACGGAGGAGACAGAGACAGGAAGATTCTTAGGGCATGCTGACCAGTCAGCTTAGCCAAATTATCAATTTATAGATTCAGTGAGAACCACTGTCTCCAAAAGGAAAGTGGAGAGTGACTAGGTGGAAGTACTTGACATTGTCTTAGGTCCTCACATACAGACACAGACATGTGGCTGTACACACACACACACACACACACACACACACACACACACACACACACACACACACACACAGCACACAGCCATGCACAAACCACCATTTTACAGAAATAAGAAGTTGAAAGAGGCCATAAATGAAGACAGAAATTCTTAGTTCAAAATCTGTTTTGCATTACATAGGCTTCCATAGAAATTCAGCTTTTTCATTACAAGGATAATACATAGTCATCATTAAAATGTTAGAAACACCTTGAAAAGTTTGAGCAAAACACTCCAATCCCAAATCTAAGGAGCATATGGTCTATTTCCTTTTATTCGTTCTCCTGTGTGCTTAAAATGAACCATATCTGTGATGAATTTGTATTATGCAAGACTGATTATAGTTTTTAAAGTTATCTTTTATGACTTGTAAAGTGAAGTGTGCATGCAATGCACAATATTTTGAGAAAATAGAAAGTAAAAAAGTGATCAAATCCCATATGTCACCGCCCCCACACAACTATTACTGAAATACCAGCATATGCTCACCAGACTTTTTCTAGAGTATTTTCTCATGCTGTATTGGATATTGATTTGAGCACAGCTAACCAGAAACATTCACAGGTAGAATAATTTCTGAGGGCTGATCATTCTTTATCTGTTTTGGTTCATCTGTGTCTCACCTTGTAGCTTAATAGAACAAAGAACCAGGCTGTACTTTTAACACCCCCTTTACTGAGTTCCTGAGTGGGCTAAAACATAAGATCAGAATGTCAAATCGGCCTCATGAAGATCCTGTGCAGCACAAAATTTTGTTAATAAATGCAAAGCATGGAGCTACCAGGAAGCATGGACAAATCGGATAGTCTGGGACATCAAAGGGCACTTTGTAAGTCCTGTCTTCCCGTATGAGACATGAACTTTCTGACCTGGAACAATAGTTGAGGTTTCAGAAGAAACTTCTGTGATTGTATCTCACAGAAGAATGAGTGCTTAGTTTATAAGTTGTTTCCACCTGAGATTAGAGCTGTGTAACATGTGTTCTTCAGGAACCCTGTGTTGAGGACCTAGAAATGCTGGGCCTGTTTACTAAGTGGTCCTCAGTAAGGCATCCCTCTGAGGCAGCCTATAAATATTAATCTTTCTGCTTAGCAAATATTCTTAGTTTATTTATCTGGAGTTGACTAAGAGATTGGATTAAGTTAAGCCACCTTCATTCTCTCTTTGGCGTAGATTCTCCTAACACACTCGGAGAAATGAATAGACCTTCTGCTACAACTGCAGTTGCTAACCCTGGACAGGCTGTTTGTCTAGCCTTCCCTTTCACACAGTGGGATATGTGACCATTGGTGGGTTTGTTCTGAAACATACTTAGCCATTTTCTGCTCAACAATTCCCTCTTTCTGGGCTGTTGGCTTATTCCTATCCACTTAACATATAAGGATGGTAGAAACTCCTAGAAGGCAACATGAGAGCAAATCTATAAGACTTTGGGTATAGCCCCGGTTTTATCATTTTTATTAATACATATTAACTCATGTTAACTACACAAAACAATGGATATGTGTAAGTAATCTTTATTACAATCACCTCCCTCATCTCTGCTCTCCCTCATCCTCATCGTTCTTTCTAGTAATTCCTTGTTTATTTTCAGGATTTTTTTTTTTCAGTTTTAGTGTAGATTCAGCTTATGTCTGAAAACACGAATTTTTCTATTTAAGTCCACCTTATTTTCCTTAGTATGATGAATTTCAGTTCCATCCATTTCCTGCAAGCATAAATTCATTATTCTTTATGGCTCAGTAATACTCCATTGTATATAGACACTGTACTTTCCTTAGGTCCTCATCTGCTGATGGCCACCTCTGCTGATTCACTACTGTGACTAGTAGCAGTGACCTGAATATGCCTAAAGTGACTCAACAAAATTTACCAATCCTCTATAGATCATTTTGGCCTCCACTCTGTGTTCTGTAGTTCTGTGGGTTTGGTGAATGCATGGCTTTAAGTGTCCACCACTGTAACTTAACTACCACAAAAGTTGTGTGTTCCTCTGTTCATCACTCCTCCCTTTCCTCTAACTCCTAGATTCCTTGATAGAAACTGAACTTCTCAATATTCATCTCTGTAATTATGTGTATTGTATTCTAGGACATCATATGGTTAGAATCATATAACATAATCTTTTATACTTGCTTCCTTTACTTACTAAAAAGTGTTTAAATTTCCCTTCTGTGTTTTCATAGCTGAGAGCTGGGTATTTTTGTTATTGTTGAATAATATTTGATTGTATGGACATACCACAGTTTATTTCTCCAATTATCCACTGAAACATATTTTAACTGTTTCCATGTTTGGGGAATAACACACAATGCTGTTGGTAAATATTGTGCAAAAGTTTTTGTATGGACACGTTTTGTATTTTTCAGTCATTTGCATAAATACCC
Organism: Cricetulus griseus; assembly: GCF_003668045.3. Lineage (NCBI taxonomy): Eukaryota > Metazoa > Chordata > Mammalia > Rodentia > Cricetidae > Cricetulus > Cricetulus griseus. Next base: position 219,334,965 of record NW_023276806.1, read on the forward strand.
AGCAGTGCAATGATTGGTGCATAGCCATTGTCCATTTTATAAGAGATTGTCAAATTGTGTTTCTAAGTGACTGCATCATTTTGCATCCCAGAAAACATTAAACAGAGGCCCTGCTGTTTCTCTCATCAGCATCCTGTATTGTTAAAATGTATTCAGTGCCCTTAGTAAGTAATTTAGTAAGGATACCATTGCTTTCATCTGAAATTTCCTAGAGGCATGTAGCAAACACTACATATCTCTCCACATATGAGTTTTCCATCGCATATCTTCTTGATGAGCTGTCTCATTATATCGTCTGTGCCTTTTCATTTGACTCTTTTGCTTGCTTATTGGTGAGTTTTTAGTTCACAACCACCTGCAGTCGTGTTATAATTTAGCAGTCATATTGAATTCTTTACAAACTGCTGTTGCATTTATAGTTTCCTTCCCTCACAATATTTTCAAACTTTTCCCTTATTGACCTTGGAACATGGATATTTAAAAACATTTTCTTATAATCATAGTGTTTTCTTTGTATCTGTTGTGCATTGGTTTTTCTTATTTCATAGTACTTGGCTTTCATGAGACTGTCCATGTACTGTAGATTGTCCTCAAAACACCATACTGTCTCTTTCAGGACTTGAGTGAGGGATCTCCTTAAGACAGGGCCTACACTCACATGTCTGCTGGGCTCCTAGAAGCATTAAAAATATATGATCAATTTAGATCTAAAATTATACTAAATAAATGGCTTAGTCTCTTTTGAGCTACTTAAGTGATATATGGGGATTGAAAAGCCTTTAGAAGTACTGGTTTGTAGTCATAGCTCCCATGGGAAGTGCTAGCATTCCACACATTAGGAGAGGCCACACAAAATAGATGTCTTAAAGTTCAAAACACATCATACACTGGAAAATTCATCTGACTCAACTAAACCATCGTTCTCTGCATAAAATCAATGTATAGTTAATAAATAGCCACAGAGGTGAGTAAATGAGCATTTGAAAATAGCATTGCTGTTCCACAATAAAAGAAGGTAAGGCTAGCTCCACACATCAAAGTAAGAACTATGAAACTTGTATTCATCTATATCTTAAGAGTTGTATGTGTCTACATTCATTCATATGTGTGTGTATAGAAATGAAAAATCACTATTATGATTTCCTAATCAGGAAAGAATTAGAAATATAGGGAAGTCACAGAGTTAATGATTTTTGCAGCTCAAATTCCTTACCTAAACCTGGATGTCACTGACAATCTTAGTATATTCCGGATGTGCTTTGAACTAATTGAAAGCAAGGTATTCTACAGGAACAAACTGTTATTATTACAACAATCCTATTGACCATCATGCTGGATTTGGAAAACAAAGTCAGGAACTGCAATTTGCCCTAAAAATTAAAGGAAATTCATTTGCAAGCTTTCTTGTTTCATTGCTTGTTGATGAAATCTACTTTTAAAACCAAATTAACCAGATTGTCCATTAACATTGATCACATTAGCTAGATAATTGCCAAAGCCTCATCTAACTGTGCTGTGTTCATGCAGCTTGGGAGTGGTGGGGCAAGGCCCCACAATGCAATGTTCTCTTTCACAAAATTTGTTCAAAGGCCTGAGTCTTGGAATGAACTATGTCCCTACCATTAGTTGAAGTTGTTTATGTCATATAAGCCTAGGGTGGGGCATGCAAAAACACTCCTTCACCAAGTGGAGTGTAATGACTGAATCTTGAAACAGCATGTCACCTCGTAGGGAGCAAAGGGCTGGGTTCAGAAACGAATACAAACAGGGCTTTGCTACGAGTACCATGGTATCCCTTGGAATAAGACTTTGAACTGGAAAACAAAATCCTCTTCCTTCTCAAGTCTGTTATTGTAAAGAGACTTGCCCCACACCTTGGGATCTTATCACCCAGGAAGTGGAGTGGACTTTGAGTCCAATGCAAGTCTTTTACAATTTTGCCGATGAAAATCTGGTAAATACATTTTGTACCACACTGGTGTATAACAGGATGAATCTAACAATAATTAAAATCAAGGCATGAAACACACATATTTTATTCAGTGAATGAATATAGATCCAATGAGACTTATATACTGATAAGATACATTTTGGAGAATGAGAACATATTTAATGTTTTGGGTGTGTGTGTGTGTGTGTGTGTGTTGTGTGTGTGTGTGGTGTGTGCGCGCGCACATGCATGTGAAATAAAGAAGGACAGAGAAAGAGAGAGACAGAGACAGAGACAGATGTCATGGCTGGTTTCTCTGGTTTTCTGAAGATTAAATTTATCTGTCGTACCATCGGTAGGACTACTCCAGAATCTTCTGTATTTCAGAGTAGAAAAATAAATGCTGTTTGCATAGCTCACATATATGCAGAATGTTTGACGCCAATATTTGTCTCCATGAGGAATGGCTATCCTGCTCAAAACTCTTAAGTGTAGTGCGCAATTAGTCCTAACAAACCATAAGCATAACTTTCAAACTTGACCCTTGCTTCCTGTAAAACTGAAAAAGGACTCTGCTTTCTCTACTTAACTATGGTAAAAAGTAAAGAATCCTTCATGAAAACTCTGTAGGACGTGTATTACATTAGAGGGATATCAGATTACATGTTGTTAATTTCTCTCATAGAATGGGAAAAAAACGTATAATGAGAACAAAGAATGGCTTGGCGACTATCAGTGATGTGTCACTGAATAACAGTTGAGTTTATTTCCCAAATTACTTTCTTTTTCTGTTCTGCTACTACATTATTCAGGCCATTAGAGGAAGATGGGACTTTCTGTGAGCAGAATTATGTATGGTCTTCTCGGTAATGCAAGTGGGATCTCTGCTCCCTGATGGCAGCATTATAAGCTCCCATTAGAGCATGGACCATAAATCATCCTGCGCCCAGGAGACAGGGCCAGATCCTCTGGTAATCTGTGAACAGTGACACCCTTTATAACAAGGTTATGCCATCCCATGCTCATCACGATGAGCAGAGCATCCAGAATACATGGCACCACATTTCCATTAGACAGTTAGCAGTAATGATCAATAAAAGAAGATCTATTTCTCCTCCGTGGAGCAGATTCAGAATGGGGAACGGGAGGGTGCACACCAGGCCACATAGCTGACTGCGGAGCGCATCGATGGCTTACGCCGGCGGGGAATGTTTGGGGATGGGGGTGAGGACAGAAACAAAATGCAGAGGATTCTTCTCTATGATATAACTTGACCTTCATAACATCCACATAAAGTAGGTGTGTTGGCATTTTACAGACATCTGCAGTGGTTAGGTGGCTTGCTCAAGTTCATGGAAATTTTCTAATGCGCAGTAAAGTTCTCTTTGCAATGCATCTGACTGTGCAAATGCAGGCAGGAGTATTTCACTGTGTTACTTTATCAAAACTTTTGTTTCTTTACATTCTTAAATGAGCTGGAGAAAAGTTGAGCTGTGATATGAAGTGAAAGTCTGGAACAATGGAAACTTTATCCAGGTTGCACAAAACTCTGACATGTTGTAGTCATATCCTTATATACGGCACAAAATGGACTCATGCAGCTAAGACTGGCGTGTGGTATTTACTTCACAGATTTTGATAATTTTGCTCTAATCTTTATGGGGATTTCTTTAGGTGTTTAAGATGATTAAAGAGGATCAATTACTTGGCTTTATATTTGTCTTCAATTTTCAACCTCTTATGGTTATGATTACCACTGTTATTGGTGTGTGGGTGTGACATATGTGAGCGTGCCTGCCATAGATTGCTGTGTAGGGGTGAGAAACAACTTTCAGAAGTTAGTTCTCTCCTTCCACTTTGTTGAAGGGATTTGTCATATTTCTGCTTCATGACACTACAGCCTAGCATTTGACTGGTTTTCTGTCACTGCCTCCAATCTTGCTATAAGAGTGCTGGATTTCAGATGCCCTACACCCCACACTTTTAACCTGGATTCTAGGGGTGAAACTTGGGTTTTCTGGCTTATGCAACAAGGCTCTTATCCACTGAACCATCTTGACAGCCCTGATTTGCTCTTGTTTTGTTTTTGTTTTTTGAGATAGAACTTGCTATGTAACTGACCTCTAACTTGCTATGAGGCCCAGGCTAGCTTGGAACAGCCTCAAGCCTTCAGGTATTCACCATGACACTCGAACTTAATCACTTGTTTTTAGCTCTTTTCTACCACCACATTGATATAATCCTCCTGTTGACATCTATCCCTGTTATTCTTATGTGTCTGTGTTCACAGCATGTGTGTCAAATTTTTCTAATTTCATGCCATGAGAATTCATCAACAAGAGGGCTGACTGCTTTGGGGAGGACTTTTGCAGAGACTCAGAACTCAAATGGTCCTCACAACTGTCTGGAACTCCAGCTCCAGGGTTATGACATCTTATTGTCTCTGAGAGTATCAGGCATACACCTATACACATGCAGGAAAAGCACTCAGGCACATCAAATAAAAATAAATCTTTTAAAAAAAGAATTACAAGGTCAGATCACTTTCTGGGTCTTCTAGAAATCATCACTCAGATGGTTTGAAGAAACATTAGACTTTTCAGCCATAGGTATCTCCAGTTAGAGTCATACATTTTTAGAAACAGAAATTTAAGATGCATGGGGTTGAAAGAAAACCCAATGAATGAAGATAAATATATCTTAACTCTAGGACTCTCAAGATTAGAGTGGGGTTAAGATTTGGCATTTCACCAGCCTATGTGATTTCTCTATCCATCACGGGACAAGTACTAGCTATTTTTTTATGATAGATGCTTGGTTAGAAGTAGATAAATAAGCTGAAGGTGTCATATGTACTTCAGGTACAACTTTCTATATGAAACACATTGGAAATTTCTCTTGTGCTTTTTAAAAAGCAAATTATTTTTAATGTTGTGTATTTTTGTGTGTGTGAGTTTGCATGGTGTATGTATATGTGAGTGCAGGACCTCATGAAGGTCAGAAGACACTTGGATGCTTGGGAGCTGGAGTGATAGGTGTTTGGGAACTATCTGATGAGAGCTGACCAGTATGCACTCTTAACTGCTGAGCCATTTCTCCAGCTCCCATTCATTAAAACTGAGGTCCCAAAATAGACAAAAGTTGGATAAAACTATTGAAACTTATCTTTTTTCACTTTACTTTTTATTTACATCAATTCTTTGACACATAAAAGCACTAAGAAATAAGGGAGAATCTATGGATTACAATGCAAATTGCCTACATTCTTTCCAAAAGAACAAGCTACATTGTAATCAATTCTCCCTCACAGATTAGGAAACCAAGACTCAAAGACAGCAGAGCCACCCTTGTTTGGTTCATGACATGTGACTACACAAACTGATCTTACCCGTCTACACTTCTTTGACTTCTCATGGTCTTGGAATCTGGCTACTGATCTGTCAACTCTTAAGAAAGTGATTCTAACTTAATGCATCCCAGAGGTACTTAAAATTTGGAAAAGTGTTAAAGTTAAAAAAACAAAACTTTTAGGGTCTAAAGAAATGGATTTACAAAGTTCAAATGACAAATTGTAGCAGTTGATCTGTTTAGCCAGAGAACCATATTCACAGTTCCCCAAAGTCATATTCTTAAAACTACTTTAATAATTAGTATATTAATTCATTTGCATTAATTTGCAGGTAGAATGAAACAATACTTTATTCACCTATTAATATCACAGGTACCTTATAACTCTGAATTTTTGGAAATGTTACCCTTAATATTTTCCAGAGCACAATTAACTGCAAATGAGCTTCTTATTAACACATTACATTCTGTTTTCTTGTTAGTAAGCATATTTCAATTTTAATGAAAATATCACTCCCAAAACATGAAGTATGTTGAATTTGAGCTTCTTTATGTCTCTGGAGTGTTGCCTTTCAGGGACACTGATGGGCAAAGATTTAGACTAATTTTATTTAGTCTTTTGTTTCTTACATACTAACCATTTTCCCTTTCCCTTCACTCCATTTTTTTCTTTAGTCCAGACTTCAAACCTGAATTTCATTTGTAAACGCTTCAGAAAATACTAAATGCTGTCTTAGTCAATACACATCATGCAGTGCAGATGCTAGCTCTCCTAAAAATGGATGAAGTAAACCAGCACTTTAAGTGGGGCCAGTTTGAGGAGTGCTTACAGATAATTCCATAGGCTTCTAATTTTCCCTTTCAGTTATCTTTGCAACAGGTGATGTAACTAGATAGTTGATAGAAAGAGCACTGCAAATTAGTTGATAAAACTAGCTGTCCTGGTGGTTCATACAACATCTCTGCCAGAATCAACAGTGTTCCCACTGTGCATGTGACCTGTGCATGAGTGTCTTCCAAAGGTGTACAAGCATCCTGGTGGATGGTGAACTAACCCTCATCTCCCAGTCCAAAGAAAAGGAATGGGAGGGAAGGGGTGCAGTGTAAGATTTTCTTGAGTTTTACCTGTAACAAAGTTAGTTTCTTTCCTTTTTTCCTCTCTAAGGGACTCATGGATCCAACTCAATGGTTTATGAACTTGGACAATACATCATTATTTTCATGAAAGTCTAACTGAAATTTAGTATTTTCTTCTCTTGAGAACACAGGTAAGAAATCCGTCCCTTTTTCATCAGAAGGAACTGTAGTTATTTTCTTATTACATTAAATTTGCAGGTGGCATAAAAGGTTGTTTGGATTCTTTTCTAAAGCAAAACCAATGATGTTATTAGACCTTCATTAGGTGTAATTTAGTGTGATTTTTGAAAAGTACACACATCACTACAGTATAAACATTGACTAATAGCTTAATATCTGTATTTAAATGTAATCATCTTTCTTTAAAATCTTACGTATTTTACTTTGTTATTGTAATATGTTTTTCTGGTAAAGGACCTATTTCCTATTGACAATGTTTTCCTGGCACAAAATAAACTAAAATTTCTCATTTATTCTGCTGGTGCACAAAATTACAGTGCCAACATTCTCCTTTATAAATGATTTGTAACATGGAAAAGGGGGACTGTTTTGAGGTGGTGATACAAAATCAATTTAAAATGGATGAAAACATATGTATATGCCTAGTTTTTAAGAAAGTTATGTGAGTAAGCCCAAAACAAGTATTTTCAGTGAAAGTTTGGAAAATCTCACTGATCCAAGAGAAAATATGGAGTGTTTCTTACGACAAAAGGCCACTGAGTTCTTTAAACACCATAATTGGGACCCTAATAATCAACCCCAGCTCTCACACCAAACCTCCAACCTCCAGTGCTCTTTAGTCCTTTGACCTAAATATGTCCATCATTACATTGAGGGAAACTTCTGTTATCACTTATTACACACAATCGCTTTATACTTTAGTGAATACAGATACACAAAATATAGTTAATGATTGCAAGTCTAAGAGAAAATATTAATCCATGGATTAAGAATAAGATTCTACATAAACAAGAACACTCCTTATATAACAAAACCAAAACCATGGAAATCCTAAAAAAGATAAAATATAAGAAAACTAAAACTCAGTAGAAAATGGAGATGCCCGAGGTGATGTTTGTCTTTTGCTACAAAATGAAATTTTACAATCATAAGAAACTATATGCAAGGCCCTGGGTTGGATCCCAAGCACTGGAAAAAGGTAGGAAGTTGAAAAAATAGAGAACTAGAGAAGGGTTCCCCAGAAAGTCCCCTCAATGGTTAAAATTCCATAATGATAGAGCGAAGGAAAAATGGAGAAGAAGAACGGCCAAGAAGGAAGAGGCCTTCTAAAATCCAGATCTGAGGGCATATCCTGATCAATGGATGAAACAAATCCTGCTTCAGCCACATGACCATGAACTTTTTCACTACTGTTGAAGAAAATAATTCCCTAAGTTGACATAGAGAAAGTCAAGAATGAAACAGACCGACAAATCACAGGACTTCTACAGTAGAAAGAGATGGACGAACCCTTGGGAATCACACAGCAGAAAGAGGTAGAAATATTCAGTACTGCTAGGAGGAGAGCTTCAGGGCAGATGGCAAGGCATAAAAAGGGTCAGATTTTATTGAGCCATGGGATTTGGCGCGGTGCACATACAGGTAAGCTGATGTGTTTGCCATGAGGAGTTTTAAAGCATTGTAAGATAAAATATGTTGCTGAATTATTAATTAATTAATAAGTCCATAGAAAAGAAAGGCAGGGAGAAAGAATAATTCAGGTCAGGATGGGGAAGGAAAAGTAACTATATAATATAATATGATTTAGCATACACATACACACAGTGTAGCTCCTGGATGTTTCTAAGAGTCATAATCTTTCATTGTACAATATTTCTACCTCCTCTTCCACAAAGTTTCCTTAGCCGTAGGTGTGGGAGTGTTTGGTTATATTTAGGAATATAGGTATAGATATAAGCATACGTGCAAACAATAGCAAGTACTGAAAAGGGAAGCCATGAATTTAAAGGCATTTGAGAAGGGATAATGGGAGGGTTTGGAGGGAGGAAAGAGAGGGGAGAAATGTTATAAATTACAACCTGGAAATAAGCAAATAAGCAAAAATAATTTTAAAGTAAAAATTAACATATAGCATTTTTTTAAAAAAAAAAAACATCACATACTGAAAGTAATGACAGAATTAAGCTGGATAGCCATTGACAAAAACATATTTTCACTAGAAAAAATATAGAACAATATCATGGGGAAAGTGACTTCTTTTACATATAATAAATGATCTTACTTGCCTTGAACAAAAAAAAATCAGTTGTTATGTTCACAATACAAAGGTAGACCCTGGGATTTAAGGTTATCAGGTACTGAGCCCAGTGAGGGCTTCATAAGCGTTGCAGCTGGTATGGAAAGGTATTCTGGAAGTTGGGGGTCAAGAAAAAACCACAAAGTCATTGCAAGCATACCAGTTTACAGCTGTGCTCCAGGGAAAGGTTTTCCCAGTGCAAGTGTACCAGCTCTGCTCCAACCCGGGAGAGTTTCCCCAGGCAAGCTCTTATAGCTCTGCTGTGCTCTGTTCTGTTTTGCTCCAGAGAAGTGTTACAGCTTTCCTCAGGTCCCCTGGAGTGTAACAACTCTGCTCTCATAGGGGAAAGTTTCCCCCAGTGAAAGTGTTACAGTTCTGCTCTGCTCAGTCCAGGGAAAGTTATTACAGCTAGACTGGGCTCTGTTGAAAGCATCACACCACAGAACAAACTTCACTCAAGAAATTTATTGGCAAGGTAGCTGCCTCTAGGATTAGAAGCAACCTGAACAGAGTATAGTTCTTATATAAGCTTAGGGGGGGTCCTCCAAGGTGGCTTGGGATTGGTAGGTTTTTGTAGTCTGATTGTGGGTCTGGCTCAGGGATTGGTGGGATTTCAAGTCCTGGTCCTGTGGTCAAGTCAGGGTCAGGGTGTTCTTTCCTTGGCCCTTTTTACCCTATAGTCCTGGAGATAGTAACATGGAGCCAAGCAGAGTAGGGGTTACCCTATTTGACCTTTTAGAGTTTTGTTGGCTTGGCATTTAACTGTGCATCTACTCTACTCCTATTAATGAAATGGCTGCTTCTGAGGACACATGAGCCAAAGTGTATGGCTAAAGAATGATCTCTGCAGCCTCAAAGCCAACATCATCTAGGTCAGAGGGGAACAACCATAGAAGCACTAAAACTTCTGAAGTCCGATTCCAAGTTACCTGAAGAGAGCACCTGAGCATCTCAGCTTTGCCCAGGAGTCATTTTGTTCAGATCATCCCTGGGAAGTGTAGGAAGCTGGGTGTGATTCACAAAGTATCAGAAGATAGTTTTGTGCATAGTGAAAAGTGGTTCTCAATGAGGGAGGGACTCTAAAATGGCCCATTATAGTGTTTCAGGATAGATTTGTTAGGGGCAAAAGGAAAGAATTCCAGGCAGAGGAAAAACTGGAGACAAGCAAGCAAACATAGGTCCTGCCTAGACAGCTACACACTATTCATTTAGCTATCAGGCGTGTGGAGGCAGAGAGAGAAAGAGAGAGAGATGAAAAACTAAGAAATACGTGGAAACGGTCTCTATGGCCTTCAGAGCTAATCCCACCCCTTTGTGCTTGTCCCCGGATGAGGTAGCCAGAGTTGTGTTGTTTGTGCTTTTCTTTTCATTGCCGTTCTGAACTGGCAGGTTTCTCAGAGGATTTTAAAAAACAACCAGTTAGGACCTGTTAGTAAAAGCTTATGGAGGTAAGGTAATAAAGTTCCGCATGAACCTCCAGTGTGTATTGTTCAAGACTACAAAAGGGAATATCTCACATTTTGATCCCCTGGATGATCTACCTTTGTAATTATTTCTTCTAGTGAGATCCAACACAGATTCATACTTAAGAAATACTGACCTTGTTTGGGAGAAAAATAGTTATTTTTCAAGTATTCAGTGTAATATCAAATCTCAAATGTCACTGCTTGACCGAGGAAATGGTTTCACAAGAGAGTAGAGAAATTTCCTGGGAAAATATCAGAGTAAAACACAAATCAAGACTCTTGGACAGAACAAATGGTACTGACAAAGACCCCGAGATAGATTTTGAAAAGGTGAAAAGACGCTAGCACACAACACTGGGAAGAAGAAATCAACAATGCTCCAAAGGTTACATAGACAAGGGGATGTTGTTGTGAACGACTTTATGGTGTACATGTCAAAGCTGGGAGGAAATGAATACATCTGTAGAAAAACATCATGACTCACCAAAATTTACTGAGGAAGAAATAGGGAGTATAAACAGTATAATGTAAAATATGTTACCATTGAAAACTGAATAAACAGATTTAAAATCAACCACAGGTTCTTTTTTTAATTATATGGTCTCTTTGGTGTTGGTTAACAATTAAAATCTCATAAAACTTATCTGAGGAATATTTTATCCCATCTGTAGAATATCTCCAGATGACTTTGCTTTTACACTAGTGGAGCTTTGATCAACTATCTAACAAATATGATTAACCTTGCTCATATATACATATAGCTTAATATATATACAAAGACTTGGAAAGGAATAATAACATAATCAAGAAGAATATAGGAAATTGGCATAATGCAACACTGGATTAGTATATAAAAATTAACATGCATTTTCATGTCAGCAGATGAAAAGAGACAGTGATGTAATCATCCAAACTGAGAAAAAAAAAAACAAATGATGAAATCCTACATCCTTAATTTGTCAAAGCACAACAAAACAAATATATAGCAAATATATAGCAAACAATCCTGAGTGGTAATTATTGAGAGCTCCCTCTCTGATTGGACTAAAGCTGGGACATCTATGGATTCTACCTGATAATACTGTGCTAGAGTTCTTAGCCTCTGTTATGGCATTAAAAGATAAAAAGAAATCAGAATACAATGAAGAAAGTTGTTGTTGGATGGATACACTCTCTGAACTAGAGTCCCAAAGAACCATGAAACAAGCACTAGCATCATGGTATCTCTCTATATGTTTCATTATACCAGCCATTGTTTCAAGATATAAAATCAGTATGTACAAGTCACTTCAACAAGCAGAAAATCTAATATTTTGTTTGTTTGTTTTGAGATAGGGCTTCATTAAGTAGCCTAGGCTGTCCTGGAACTTACTATATATCATAGGCTGGCTACAAATGCATGGCAGTCATCCTCCCTCAGCCTCCTTGAGTTCTGGGCAGTAAGGATTACAGGCAAGAACCAGAACACTCAACTCAGAAATTTTAATTTAAAACCATCTTTATCATAACATCGGAATTAGGACATGTTTAGGAATAAACACAAAAATTTCAAAACATAAATAAACGCAGCTGTGCACACAAAGAGAGCTTGACACCACAGGAAAATCTGTTAAAACTAATTGAGAATCAGAAATACCTCATTAAAATTTCAACAGGGGCTTGTGATTTACATGACAACCTGATTTATTTTTTCCTTTCTTTTTTAATGCTTAATATTTTTTTACTTATGTAAATTTTTAAATAGAATGGTGAAACATCTTCATGAAGGAGGGTACTTCCTTTACCTCACAAATTCCCTTGAGATCTTTATCAGCAAGTAAGTCCTGTCAGTGGATACAGAAGTGACCCTGTCTCTAGAACCTCAAAGTGGGCCTACTTTGACAAAGGCCTTTGGGACAGACTGAAATGTACTGCAGGCCATTTTGGAAGAATTTACTTTCCAATTAAATTATCCAGGCACACCTGGGAATTCACAGGTGAGAAACTAAAATGATACCCCTGTCAACATTATATTTAAATCGGTTTCATTAACTTAATCTTAGATGAGAAATGTCAAAACAAACAACATAGAAAAACAGCTTTTTTTCCATACAGTAAACAATGCATTAATGTCCACACAAAATCCATATGGTAAGCAACAATATAGCATTTTAATAAAAAGGCATAAATGGCTTGGTCCCCCATGTCCTCTGCTTGAGGTGAGTCTGGATTCCACCCAGGCCCAACTCCCCAGTTCCCTTCCTGGAACTTCCTGGGTCTGCTCTGTGTGTAGTAGACCTACCCCAGCAGCCAGGATTCTCTAGAGTCTGCCACCAACACAGTCTTGCCCCCTCCTCCCAACTCTCACCACTAGACAGCACCACCAGAAAGAAACTTAACAAAGAAACAAAGGAACTAACAGAAGGTATGGCCCAATTGGATTTAACAGACATCTATAGAATATGCAGTCCAAACACAAAAGAATATACGTTTTCCTCAGCACCACATGGAAACTTCTCTAAAATCAGTTACATACTCGGCATCATAGCAAACCTCAACAGAGACAAAAAAATAGGAATAACCCCTGTATTTTAATGGACCACCATGATTTAAAGTTAGAATTCACAACAACACAAATGGCAGAAACCCTACAAACACATGGAAATTGAACAATGTGCAACTGTACCATTCCTGGGTAAAGGAAGAAATAAAAAAAGAAATTAAAGACTTTCTAGAATTCAATGAGAATGAAGACACAACATACCCAAACTTATGGAACACTCTGAAAGCAATGCTAATAGGAAAGTTCATAGCACTAAATGCCCACATGAAGAAACTGGAGAATAATCAAAATAGAAAATTAACAGCACAACTGAAAGCTCTAGAAGAAAAAGAATCAAACTCACCCAGGAGGAGTAGACACCAGGGAATAAATCAAATTGAAGCCTGAAATAAATAAAGTAGAGACAAAGAAAACAATACAAAGAATCTTGTAACAAGGAGCTGGTTCTTTGAGAAAATCAATAAGACAGACAAACCTTTATCCAAACTAACCAAAAGGCAAAGAGGGAACATGCAAACTAACAAAACCAGAAATGAAAAGGCAGACATAACAACAGATACTGAGGAAATCCAGAGAATCTTTAGGTCATATTTTGAAAACCTGTACTCCACAAAATTCGAAAATTTAAAGGAAATGGACAATTTTCTGGATATATATCACTTACCAAAATTAAATCAAGAACAGATAAGCAATCTAAACACACCTATAACCACTAATGAAATAGAAGCAGTCTTCAAAAGTCTCCAACTAAAAACAGCTCAGAGCCAGATGCTTTCAGTGCAGAATTCTAACAGAAATTCAAACAAGAGCTAATACCAGTACTCCTCAAATTGTTCCACATAACAGAAGCAGAAGGGTCATTGCCAAACTCTTTTTACGAGGCTACAATTATCTTGGTACCCAAGCCACACAAAGACACAACTAAGAAAGAGAGCTACAGACCAATATCCCTTAAGAACATTGATGCAAAAATACTCAATAAAATACTGGTAAATAGAATCCAAAAACACATCAGGGAAATTGTGCTGAAAAGGCCTTTGACAAAATCCAACACCCCTTCATGATAAAGGGTTCGAGAGATCAGGGATAACAGGAACCTACCTGCAAAAATAAAAGCAATATACATCAAACTAACAACCAACATCAAACTAAATGGAGAAAAACTCAGTGCAATTCCTCTAAAATCAGGAACAAGACAAAGCTGTCAATTGTCTCAATATCCCTTCAATATTGTACTTGAAATTCTAGCTAGAGCAATAAGACAACAAAAGGAGCTCAAGGAAATACAAATTGGAAAGGAAGAAGTAAAACTTTCACTATTTGCAGATGATAATAATAGTTTACATAAATGACCCAAAAAATCTATCAGGAACTCCTACAGATGAAAAACACCTTCAGCAAAGTGGCAGGATACAAAATTAATTCAAAAAAATCAGTAGCCCTACTATATACAGACAATAAATGTGCTGAGAAATAAATCTGAGGAACATCACCCTTTACAATAGCCACAAGCAACATAAAATATCTTGGGGTAATGTTAACCAAACAAGTGAAAGAACTGTGTAACAAGAACTTTGAGTCCTTAAAGAAAGAAATTAAAGAAGATACCAGAAAATGGAAAAATCTCCCATTCTCTTGGATAGATAAAATCAATAGAGTAAAAATGGCAATCTTTCCAAAAGCCATCTACACATTCAATGCAATCCCCATCGAAAATCCCACACAATTCATCACAGACCTTGAAAGAACAATTCTCAACTTTATATGGAAAAATAAAAGACCCAGGATAGCCAAAACCACCCAGTACAATAAAGGAACTGCTGGAAGCATCATCATCCCCGACTTCAAGCTCTATTATAGAGCTATAGTCCTGAAAACAGCTTTGGTATTGTCACAAAAATAGACAGGGAGACCAATGAAATTGAATCAAAGATCCAGATTTTAACCTACACGCCTACCGACACCTGATTTTTTACAACAAAGCTAAAATTATACAATGGAAAAAAGAAAGCATCTTCAACAAATGGTGCTGGCATAATTGGATGCTGACGTGTACAAGACTGGAGATAGATCCTTATCTATCACCATGCACAAAACTTAAGTCCAAAGACCTCAACATAAATCTAGCTACACTGAACCTCTTAGAAGAGAATGTGGGAGGTATCCTTGAAAGAATTGGTACAGGAGACTGCTTCCTGAACATAACTCCAGTAGCATAGTCACTGAGATGGACAATTAATAAATGGGACCTCCTGAAACTAAGAAACTTCTTTAAGGCAAAGGACACAGTCAACTAGACAAAATGGCAGCCCACAGAATGGGAAAAGATCTTCACCAATCACACATCTGACAGAGGGCTGATTTCCAAAATATACAAAATCTCAAGAAGCTATTCACCAACACACCACAATTCAAATAAAATGTGGGGTTCAGAACTAAATAGAAAATTCTTAATTGAGGAATCAAAAATGGCTGAAAGACAATTAAGAAAGTGTTCAATATCCTTAGCCATCAGGGAAATGCAAATCAAATGAACTCTGGGATACTATCTTACACTGGCCAGAATGGATAAAATCAAAAACACCAGCGACAGTCTGTGCTGGAGAGGATGTGGAGAAAGGGGAACACTCCTCCATTTCTTGTAGAAGTTTGCACTTCTACAAGTGGGGCCACTTTGGAAATCAATATGGTGGTTTCTCAGGAAAAACAAGATCCAGCAATTCCACTCTTGGGCATATACCCAAAGGATGCACATTCATACAACAAGGACCATGTTCAACCATGTTCATAGCAGCATTGTTTCTTTCTCTTTTTTTTCTGCAGATTTTTTATTTGAATTAGAAACAAGATTTTTTTACATGACAATCCGAGTTCCCTCTCCCTCCCCTCCCTTCTACCCCCCCAACTAAAACCCTACCTATCACATATCTTTTCTGCTCCCCTTGGATGGTGAGGCCTTCCATAGTGTGTCATCAGAGTCTATCATATCCTTTGGGATAGGGCCTATGCCCACCCCCGTGTGTCTTGGCCCAGGGAGTATTCCTCTATGTGGAATGGGCTCCCAAAGTCCACACCTATGCTAAGGATAAGTATTGAACTACTATAGGAGGTCCTGTAGATATGCGAGGTTTCCTCACTGAAACCCATGTTCCTGGGGTCTGGATCAGTCCCATGCTGGTTTCCCAGATATCAGTCTGGGGACCAAGAGCTCCCCAATGTTCAGGTCAGCTGTTTCTGTGGGTTTCACCAGCCTTTGCTCTTCACTCATCCTTCTCTGCAACTGGATTATAGTTCAGTTCAGTGTTTAGCTGTGGGTGTCTGCTTCTACTTTCACCAGTTGCTGGATGACGGCTCTAGGATGGCATATAAGTCAGTCATCAATCTCATTATCAGGGGAGGGCATTTAAGGTAGCCTCTCCTCTGTTGCTTGGATTGTTAGTTGGTGTCATCTTTGTGGATCTCCAGACATTTCCCTAGTGCCTGATTTCTCTGTAAACCTAAAATGTCTCCCTCTATTATGGTATCTCCATTCTTTATTTTTGCTTTTTGAGACAAGGATTCTGTGTGTAGCCCTGGCTGTGCTGGAACTCACTCTGTAGACCAGGTTGGTCTCAAACTCACAGAGATTTACCTGCCTCTGTCTCCTGAGTGTTGGGATTAAAGGCATGTGCCACCACCATTTGGCCTTCACAATGCTTTTAATGATTATGAAATCTGTCATTCATCAGTGTGCTTTACTGTGAGTTGATTTCAGAACACAACCGCCTTTCTCCTCCATTTTGCAGATCAGATTCTGAGCTGTCCTGGAGGCATGCCAGGGTCCTTGCTGTTAGGTATCTCCATTCTTATTATCTTCTATTCTATTATCTTCCACTGACTCAACCTTTTTGCTCCCTCATGTCCTCTCCACCCCTCCTCTTCTCCCCTTCTCATTCTCCTAGCTCCCTCCCTCCTATTCCCGTGCTCCCAATTTGCTCAGGAGATCTTGTCTCTTTCCCCTTCTCCAGGGGACCATGTATGTCTCTCTTAGAGTCCTCCTTGTTTACTAGCTTTTCTGGAGGCGTGGATTGTAGGATGGTAATCCTTTACTCTGTCTAAAATCCACATATGAGTGAGTACATACCATGTTTGTCTTTTTGTGACTGGTTACCTCACTCAGAATGGTTTCTTCTAGTTCCATCCATTTTCCTGCAAATGTCAAGATAACATTGTTTTGTTTTTTTTTTTTTTCCTCTGAGTAGTACTCCATTGTGTAAATGTACGGCATTTTCTGTACCCATTCTTCAGTTGAGGGGCATCTAGGCTGCTTCAAGTTTCTGGCTATTACAAATAATGCTGCTATGAACATGGTTGAACATATGTCTTTGTTGTATGAATGTGCTTCTTTTGGGTATATGCCTAAGAGCAGAATTGCTGGATTTTGTGGTAGACTGATTCCCATTTTCTTTAGGAGTCACCATACTGATTCCCAAAGTGGCTGTACAAGTTGGCACTCCCATTGGAGGAGTGTTCCCCTTTCTCCACATCCGTGTTTTTGATTTTAGCCATTCTAACAGGAGTAAGATGGTATCTCAGAGTTGTTTTGATTTGCATTTCCCTGATGGCTAAGGATGTTGAACATTTTCTCATGTGTCTTTCAGCCATTTTAGATTCCTCTATTGAGAATTGTCTATTTAGTTCTGTACCCCACTTTTTAATTGGATTGTTTGGTGTTTAGCCAGAACCTGGAAGCAGCTAAGCACTGAGCCATACTCCTGTAATCCAGTTGTAGAGAGGGAGGAGGGATGATCAAATGAGTCATGACCGTGATGGAGAAACCTACAGAACCAGCTGACATGACCTAATGTGAGCACAAGGACGCCAGGCATAAAGCTGGGGAACCAGCATTGGACCAAACCAAACCCTCTGAACGTGGGTGCCAGTTAGGAGGCCTGGGCAGTCTATGGGACCTCTAACAGTAGAACCAGTATTTATCCCTAGTGCACAAATGGACTTTGGAAGCCCATTCCCTGTGGAGCAATACTATTTCACCCCAGATACATGGAGGAGGGCCTAGACCCGCCCCCAAATGGTGTGACAGACTTTGATGATTCCCCATGCAAGGCCTCACTCTCCTTGGGGAGTAGGGTGGGGTGAGTCAATGGGATTGGTAGGGGGCATGGGAGTTTGGTAGGGAGAGGGAATGGGGGTATTAATATGTAAAATGATTGTTTCTTTTTTAAAAAAAGTTATAAATATAATTAACACACAAAATGAAGAGGAGTTCCTCTTAATATATGAAGCTCATGAAATATTAAGACAAAATACATATAAAAAGAGCAGAGTGAAGCCTCCTGTAAATAATCAAGAGAAAGAAAATCAAACCAATAACAAGGGAAAAGATATCAGACAAGAGTTCTACAGATGAATAATTACTTGTAAAATAAACTTATGAAATGATGTTCAGGTTTATTAGAAATTACAAAGTGTAAATTTGCGTTCCAATGAGATGATATCACACATACTCAGTTCTGATGAAAATTAAAGTCTGGCAATTTGTGTGCTGGAGCGGATGTGGTAAAAGGATAGAGTTTATTACAATTCAAAGAGGCTCAGTAATGGTGACAGCCACTTAAAGTGGCTTGATTACTTTCTAATCAAATTGAAATTGTGCAGACTGTATGACACAGGGATTCTACCCTAGGGTATATTTTCATAAAGGCACCAAAATAAATGCTCAAGAATGTATGTAGTTGCACTGTTTATCTAGGCAAGTTCTGAACAACCAACCAACATAAGAACACAAAACCTAGTTGTATGTTACTGTGATGGACTGACTACTGCAAACTGATGAAATGTCATCAATTGCAGCCACACACAAAACAATCTGTGTTTTAATAATATAAGATAAAAAACACAGGGAACATGATTCCTTTGACCTAAAATCAAAGTATTTGAAGATGCAAAGAAATGCTAGATCACAGCTACTTAAAAGTGAAAATGGCAAAGGATGAGAGAGCAACAGAAAGGTTTCCTAGTTTTGCCCACATTGATTCTTGCCATTGTGTTGGGTAAATGATGTCCACTAATCACCATTTCTTACATATTATACATTTTCACAAAAACTTTGATATTTGAGGACTGTCGCTTGTCAATTTCTTTAAGTTTGTTTGAACCTCCTCAGGAATTCTGTGCCAGGCTCTGATGACATGTTAGGCCCTTTCAGCCTGTCGCAGCAAGTCACTCCACCTAAATTCTCTTGTTCCAATTCTGACCCTCTGAGGCCACCTCCCAATTATAAATTGGACATCCCACATAGATTTACCCACGGGGAAAGGGGTGCTGATCAGCCCATATGCGTCACTGGAGAGACTGATGGCTCCATCCCTCACTGTAATTTAAAGCCGGCATGTTGGCTGATATTTCAAATTCTGTAAGCCTCCTTAGGGACAATCTAAACCTGCTGAAGAGGAGATGGAGAGATGAATCATTCCAAGGACAAGTGGAGGGGGCAGCGGAAGTCCGAACAACAGAAAGGAAGAAAAGTGTCCAAAGCCACGATTCAGCATTCAATGCAGTATCAAGGGAGCTTGTTACCAGGCACTCAAGGGGAATGCAGGAGGAACCTTGAGTGTTTACAAAGGAAGTACATGGTTTTAAAAGTAGAAAGTGCGACTGCAGAACAAAGCACTGTGCAGAAGGAAGTTCTCTGAGTCAGTCTTGACTCACGCCTTACTTTGGTCACTGTAGAGATCCTGAACTCTGTAGATGAAGATGATAATGCTGGTGATGATTCAAGATAATGTCCTGCACCTGCTCCCACGCGGAGGCAGTTCAGCGAAATGACGGTGCTTGTGTTTTCATGCCAGACATCCATCAGTTTCTGTCTCCTCCATCTTTTAGTCAGATGAGGAATCTAAAGCTCATGTTTCTTATTTACAAAACAGGGAAGGACACTTGCCTGCAGATATTATGGGATGCAGAAATAATGAATGGGATATTGACAGTACAGGAGTGCTCCACAAATGTCGAGGTGATATTGTTGCTGGAGACGGATTAGCTGTTGGAAAGTTAAGACTGGAGATAGGTAGCTCAAGGACGTTCTGCAGACAAGCAGAAGGTATAGCTACAGTGATAAACCATAAATATAAACTGAAGCCAAGGGCCAACGAAAGTGCTAACAGGTCACCGTGTGGCACAGTTGGCCCTAGTAAAGTAGACAAAGGAGGGAGGAAAGCACAGTGGGCTAGACAGGGTTTCCAGAGACTCATATGGGGACTTCCACACAAGACCAGCTTTCTCCTTATAGGAAAGATGGGACAAAGGCCAAGCAGCTAGTCAGGCCCAGAAGAACTTGGGTAGCAGATGGGCAGTCAAGATAAGGACTATGGTACAGTTGAGAGGCAGATGACATGAGGACTGACCTGTCAGAGTTGTGGTGTAAACCAAATATCAGTCACATGATCAGAGCAAGAGCCACTTAAGCCCTCCACTTGTCTTCATCTGGGTCAGATTCTTTGATCACTCGCCTGCCACCCAAGTTCTCTGGGACCAACTGACAGCTCAGCTGGTCACAGGCAGAATCACCTTTCATTTCTACCACATTCTCACCGTGCTGAAACAAGCATTGTTTTCTCTCAAAATGGAACACCTGGCATTCTCAACTAAGCTCAGGTAAAAGCCCGGGAGCCCCATGCTGATAGGAGAGAGGCTGTGACATTGCTCACCCATGGGCTACAGCACATTAGTCAGAGGGGAAAGTTCTGCCAGGCAGTGAACTCAAGAGAAGCCACACACTAGCCAGGAAAGCCACCAAGACCAAGCCAGACAGATTCTTTCAAGCACTGTAGTGTAGAATGCTTTTGGAACTGGAGCTGGTACCTTTGTGAGCGCCATTAGCAGATGGTATTTTATAGGGATGAGAGTAGACCTTAAAAATAACATATGGATTGGAAACAAAAGGAAATTTCCTTTGCACTCTTCTATGAGTCTCAGTTGCTCAGATCCCAAGCTCACACCCCTGAGCTCAAGCCAATTCTCTGCTGGGTCTCAGAAATGGCAGCAGGGACTGGGGAGATGGCTCCATTGGTAAAATGCCAGCAGGGCAAGCACGAGGACCTGAGTTCAGCATCCTAGCACCCATGTAAAAGCCAGATGCAGTGGTACAGATCTGTAACTCCTAGCTCTGAGGTAGGAGGCGGAGGAGACAAGAGCATCCCCAGAGCTTATTGGCCAGCCAGAGAGCTAGATCATTAGTGAGAGCCAGTGTCAGTACGAGAGACTCTGCCTTAAAACTAAGTTGGAGAGGAATAGAGGAAGACAACTGATTTTAACTTCTCCCCCCCCCACACACTGATAGAAAACTGCAATTCATAAGAATATCTGCTACTGTGTTTCTAGCTATGCTGGTTGCAAGTTGGATACATGAAATCAACTGTTTAAACACTACATACTAAGTGTGTTATCATTTCAAAGTAGCACAAAGAACTCTGGGAATATGGCCAACTTGGAAAGTCACCTTGAATTAACCCATTGCACTTCTTGAATGGGAAATTCACCCAGATTCAAAATAACTCAAGACTGGTTTTGTTTCTAGTTTGGTTGACAACAAGGCCCTTGGGAATGCCCTAGGACAGAAAATACTTGCATGTAGCTGGTTAGTGTTAATTAACTTCAGTATATTGTGGGTTTGCATGAACTTTAAGTTTTTATTAGCTTTTACATTTGGGACAGTGGGTAGTTCTTTGCCAAATCATTATTTTTTTAAGTCATCAGTACTACCAATAACAGCACCTGGGTGCTGTGTGACATTAACAAAGGCCTGCTTCTGTTCATATGCCTTCTACCAAATGGAAAAGATGCTGATCTCTGCAAGATCACTTCTCTCTTGTTGGGTATTCTATGCTACTATAAATCAGGGACAACAGACTCTTAGGGTAATCACTGGACTGTTTCAACTGAATGTAAATGACTGATGTCTTTGCTTCCAAGTCAGTATTTTAAATAATAATGTAGCTCAATAGTTCTTCTGTTTACTCTTTCTTTTACACAGGCTAGTATTCAATTCTGTTTATTTTACTGCATGTGGCATCTGTAAGCCACATGATTCATCTGAAAGATATAATTTCTGTTGCTAGGGTTTCTCTATTATTGTGGAAAAAAATTCCACATGTCTTTCTTCTGCTCTGGCTTGGAGACAAATTTAAATATTCTTTTATTAAAATTTCACGTTCTGCTATAGCATCTCTAGCCCCACAGAATCCTGACATTTCTCTAGAATACTTCCTAAGCTTTAAAACTAAGCCAGCCCCAAGTCTTTCTAAGGGAATTGGACTTTTGTCTGTATATGAAGAAAATTAAATTCACTTTCTTTAAAGTAAACATACAGGAGCTGCATTCTAAATGAACAGAAGAACTGACCACATTCATTTGAAAAAGCTTGTTTCTAGATCTTCTGGTGAGAAATTCTGTGACAATACTACCCTAGGAAGAAAAGCCAGAAGCTAAAATGTGTTCCACAGTAAAGCAGCAGAGTCTTATGTCATGTCCTTGCATGGTTTCGGTCTTAAAATCGGGACTAGGGGCAGCGAGGGGATTCAGAAAGGACCGATATAGCACATGTACTCAGAAATGCTGCTATCAGGTAGTCTGGTCTCTCGGGTGAACCACCAGCACCCTGGACTCTCTGCATACTTACCACACAGACTTGAACAGAGAGGTAGAGTTATTGTGTACAGATCAATAAGGAGGTGAGGCTTATGGCATACAACTGAAAAAACCGGTGCCCTTTGTAGGGTAAAAGGGCCAGGGTAAAACACCCTGACCCCTGACTTGACCCCAAGACTTGAACTCCCACCAATCCCTGAGCTTACCCCAGAGTCAGCCCACAGAATCAGACCAATCCCTGAGCATGAAATCCTACCAGTCCCTAATCTTGTTCCATGATTGGACCACAAAACCCCACCAATCCAAGCCACCCTGGAAAGCTCCCCTCTCCCCACCCCCCCACCCCCAAGAAACCCTATATAAGACCTATATTCTGTTCAGTTTGCAGTTTACAATGACTTGGTGGTATGCCTGGCTGCCAACTGCTAGGGTTCCTTTCCATCTTAGCTGCAAGGCTTGCAGGTTTAGCCAACCTTGGTAGGACTAGTCTGTAGGGAGGGCAGAAAGCAACAGGAGGCATATTCTACACAAACTGCCAACATTTCAACTCAGACCAGAGGAAGATTTTGCCATTCCTCAGAGCCTCACAGAGGGAAGGCTTAGCTACTCCCATGGGGCTGAATTGTAGAGGTCCTGGAAATGCCTGTCCCCATGCCAACAGCATTTTTCGCTCAGGACTTCACTCACTACCGACACTATTTCTGGGGCTCCCAAAGGGGAATGAAAGCATCAGAGGCCTCAGGAAACACAAGGAAGAGAGAAATCTCAGGAACATGAAAATCTAATCAGGCTAAGACATTTGACACAGAGGACAAGATCACCTCTGCTGGACGTCCCTATGGAGAAGTCAGCGAAGTTCTCCAGAAGTAGTTCTCAATAATTTCATCTATGCTGCGTTCTTTCTATTACTCCTGAATGGTCTCCACAGTCCTGTGGGAACAACAACTTGGTGGTAAGATTAGAATTGCGAAATGAGGCAGAGAGGTGGGTTTGGACATGTAGGGCAAAAGTAGAAACAGGAAGTAGAAGCCAGCAAGAATGGTGATAGGACAAGTAAGGATGAACCCGGCAAGGGTTGTGGGGGTTCTTGGAGATTAACAAACAGCTATCAGGGGAACGTACACAGTCGTGTCCAGGGGCCCTCGCAAATGTGAGAGCTGATGCTGTCCACCCACAATGGCACGGGCGAGGACAGAACTGAAGGGAGATCTGTATGCTCAATGTGAAATCTCAGAGACCTGTCGATTATATCCGCAGCTATTGTTTCTTCTTTTTACGAAGTCAGCATCATTTTGCCCTGTGTCTTGGTTAGCTTTCCATTGCTGTTAGGAGACACCGTGACCACTGAAACTCTTACAAAGAAAATATTTAGTTGGGTACAGTTCAGAGGTTCAGTTCATCGTGGCAGAGAGCGTGACAGCATGGAGGCAGACATGATGCTGAAGTTAGGAGTCCTACATCTTGACTCAGAGGCAACTGACTGTCACACTGAGTGAAGCTTGAGAAAAAGACCTTAAATCCCACCCCCAAAGTGACATACTTCCCACAGAAGGTATGGTCCAGATTAAAGGTGTGCCTTTCAGCCTCAAGGTCTGGATTAAAGGTATATGTCATCTAGTCTCCTCCAACAAGACTACACTTCCTCTAACAAGGCCCCACCTCATAATAGTATGACTTCTTATGAGTTTATGGGGGCCAAATGCATTCAAACTACCACACCCTGTAATTCTTATGAGAAAAACACTGATCTCCAAGCTCATGTGGGTTATTGCCCTCCATCCAAAGGAACTATCTGTTTCTACCAATTCATAGTAGATGTTTGCCCTTAGACACTACAATTTTGTTGACGACTACAACAAAATTGGTCTATTTTACACCTTAGAGTGGTGTCAATTAGGAGGTGTGGCCTTTTTGTATCAATTAGGGTGAACTTTGAGGTTTGGACGTTCCAGCCAGGCCCAGTGTCACTCTCTTTACCTGCTGCTTGCCAAGCCAGATGCAGAACTCTTAGCCACCTCTTCAACGCTACATGTGCCTACATGTAGCCATGCTTCCTGCCATGACAATAATGGACTAAATCTCTGAATCGGTAAGCCAGCCCTAATTAAGTGCATTCCTTTATGAATTCCCATGGTCAAGGTGCCTCTTCACAGCAATGAGATCCCAAATAAAACAAATTCCCAGACCTGATTCCAAAGGAAAGTTCTTGGCTGCTCAGAGATGAGCCGTGGTTCTTCCACCCCATAGGTAGTTGACTTTGAGGCACTGTCTACTATAGTTGACAAGAGTATAGCAATTGCCACCTCAAGACAGTGCCCTAGGCCACTTTGTCCTCGTCTCATGTGTCCCTTGCCATTCCCCTACACTCTTGCCTTGAGGTACCTTTCTTCTTTGACTTTCTACATTCACGCCTTTGATTTATGAGAGACAAAGTTGGCAAAGCACTCTGTACTTGAATTTGTAAAACAACAGTCAACTCTGCAAATAATTCAATTTTCATTTTTCTCTTGCTTATTTTGTGCTATCTCCCTTAAGGAATCTCAAAAGGGTAGACATATGGCATGAGGAATTGTTCCTTACACTTCCCCATTGCCTAATATAACACTTTGCCATGTATATATTAACTATTTGCTAATTAATTGTTTGCATTTAAAGAGGAATCTATAGTCATTTTGGATAGTTGTACTTGGTTTTGTTTATTAAATCTAAAGTAAACAGAAATTTCCAACTTATAATTAATTAGACTTTATATCTAACTTTACATTTAACCCTATTTACTATGCTAGAAATTTATTAGATTTGACAATTCTTTTGATGAATTATATGGGATGATTTTTCTAGAATCCTGGTCATTTCCCATAGTTGTCTAATTACTTTGAATTTCTGGCTTTTAATGTATCCTTCCCTTATGTTCTAGTATCAAAAGGAAAGATATGAAGTGCCTCAACAAATTAAGATTTGGAAATTCTTTTCTGTTAGTGCTTCCTGGTTTCTGGGAAATCATGAATCAGGAGTTGGAGGGCCAGGGAAAAACAACTGGGCCATGCTTCAGTCACGAAGCAGGTACTGTAAATGTCTACAGTGTTCCAAGTCTTAATGTTGGGACATCATTTCTCTGTCCTTAACTTATTCTTGTTTCCGTCTGTAACACAAAAAATAAAATATCCAGAGACAGATACTGGGGTTCAAGCTTCAAGCTGAAGATCAGAGAAACAAATCACCCAAATCAGTAGATCTTGCCTCTACCAAACTGAAATGGCAATCCTGTCTCCACGAATCCTCAGAGGCAAAAGCGCTCCATCCCCTCCTCCTACTTTTATTCCTTTCTCTGCCCAGCCATATCACTCCTGTCTCCACTTCCCTAGTGCTGGAATTAAGACATGTGATCTCAAGTGCTGGGATCAAAAGTGTGAGCTCTATTGGTGTTCTCTCTTGTGTAGGTCAGTGTGGCCTTGAATAACAGAGATCCGTCTACCTAATCCTGAGTCCTGGGATTAAAAGTGTGTGTCACCACTGCCTAAACTCTTTGGCTACTGGGATTATTAATGTGTTTCACCACTGCCTGTCCTCTACAGCTTGTGGTTGGCTTTGCTCTCTAGACCCTCAGGCAAGCTTTAATAAATTATAAACAATATGTCACCACATCCATCACTCAATAACTCCTACTGCTTCACTGATGACATCTTTCAGTGCTGTGCTGGACACTATCTGCACATAGCCTTAGCCATCATGTCCTTTCACCTGGAGAAAAGTGCCTGATAAGAGAGAGACATAATATGAAGAGGTGGTTTGTCTCTCAGAGTCACAGGAAATCTCCTTTTATCACTTTTCATTTTGACTTTGAAGGGATGTCTAGGTGCCTGGAGAGGTGTCCTCAGTAGCAAGGAGAAAGGATGAAGGTCCTAATGGGTTTCTTTTGTTCTAATGATATTATCATTTTTAATGTACTCTTTCTTATTCATTTTTAGAGAGTGGGTCTCACCACAGAAAATGAATGTGGTGTGTTTCTGTATGTGTGTGTTTGTGAATGTGATACACTTTGCTCTTGGTTGTTCTCCACTCCACCATCCTCCGCCATGTCATCTATCCCTCTCTGGCTGCTGTTTCCTTCCTCCAGTTACATTAGCTAATCTTCCATCCATCCTTTCTTTTCTCCCCAATTTTACTTTATTTTATGTGTGTCTGTGGGCACGTATGCCATGTGTATGCAGGTGATTACAGAGTCCAGAAGAGGGCATCAGATATTCTGTAGTTGAAGTTATATGCAGTTGTGAGCTGCCTTGGGTGGGTACTTGAAAATGATCTTGGGTCCTCTGGAAGAGCAAGAAGCACTCTCAACCACTGAGAATTTTTTTCAAAGCTCTCTTTCTGTCATTTTCTCACACGGATTCCATTACCTTTTTTATTTACTACCACTCTTGAAACGTCTTCTTCCACTCTCATGAGCCTCTTTCTAGTTTTATGTTCTTCTTACACACACACACACACACACACACACACACACACACACACACCACAACACACACTTACACAAATGCACACACATATAATTATGTATATAACTCTAAATCTAGGATATATATATATATATATATATATATATATATATATATATATGAGAAATACACTCAAGAGTTTCTAGGCTACTACTGTATAATTTGCTGCTATCTTATTTTTGATGATGTAAAATACCTTTTTAACTTATTCCAAGAGAAACTTTGGGAAGCTGGTCTGTAACAATGTAGCGAACTTATTATGTGGTGTGAATGGGCAAGTGAACCCTGGAACTAAATAGTTATTTCTTGGTTCTTTTCTGGGAAACGCTTTTCAGAGTTAAGGTTTAGTGATGGCTACAAGTGTGAATTCATGAACTGCAAATTAATGTGGCCTCTCAAATGCACTAAATAGCAATTAAACATGAGCTTTCGGCTACTGCTCAGTGCCATGCTTCCCATCAGGATGGTCATGGACTCACCTTCTGAAACTGTAAGCAAGCCCCCACTTAACTGCTTTTTCTTATAAGTTGCCTTGGGAATATGCCTAAAAGTGGAATTGCTGGATCTCGTGGTAGACTGAGTCCCATTTTCCTGAGGGATCGCCATACTGACTTCCAAAATGGCTGTATGAGTTGGCACTCCCACCAGCAGTGGAGGAGTGTTCCCCTTTCTCCACATCCTCTCCAGCATAAACTGTTTTTGATTTTAGCCATTCTGACAGTAGTGAGATGCTATCTCAGAATTGTTTTGATTTGCACTTCCCTGATGGCTAAGGATTTAAGCACTTTCTTATGTGTCTTTCAGCCATTTTAGATTCCTCTATTGAGAATTCTCTATTTAGTTCTGTACCCCATTTTTTAATTGGATTATTTGGTGTTTTGGAGACTAGCTTCTTGAGTTCTTTGTAAATTTTGGAGATCAGCCCTCTGTCTGATATGGGGTTGGTGAATATTTTTTCCATTCTGTGGGCTGCCATTTTGTCTAGTTCACTGTGTCCTTTGCCTTACAGAAGCTTCTCAGTTTCAGGAGGCCCCATTTACCTATTGTCGATCTCAGTGTCTGTGCTACAGGTGTAATGTTCAGGAAGCTGTTTCCTGTACCAATTCCTTCAAGAGTACTTCCCACTTTCTCTTCTAAGAGGTTCATTTTAGCTGGATTTATGTTGAGGTCTTAGAGCCATTTGGACTTAAGTTTTGTGCATGGCAATAGACATGAATCTATCTTCAGTTTTCTACATTCCAGCATCCAGTTATGCCAGTACCATTTGTTGAAGATTCTTTCTTTATTCCATTGTATATCTTTAGCTTCTTTGTCAAAAATCGGGTGTTCAAAGGTGTGTAGGTTAATATCAGGGTTTTCAATTCAATTCCATTGGTCTACCAGCCTATTTTTGTGCCAATACCAAGATGTTTGGGCACATTCATCCAACAAGGACATCTGTTCAACTATGTTCATAGCGGCATTATTTGTAATAGCCAGAGCTTGGAAGCAACCTAGATGCCCCTCAACTGAAGAATGGATACAGAAAATGTGGTACATTTACACAATGAAGTACTACTTAGTGGAAAAAAAACAATGGAATCTTGACATTTGCAGGAAAATGGATGGAACTAGAAGAAATCATTCTGAGTGAGGTAACCCAGTCACAAAAAGACAAACATGGTATGTACTCACTCATATATGGATTTTAGACATAGAGCAAAGGATTACCAGCCTACAATCCACACCACTAGAGAAGCTACTAAACAAGGAGACGCTAAGAAGGACATATACTGTCCCCTGGAGAAGGGGAAAGTGACAAGATCTCCTGAGCAAATTGGGAGCATGGGGGGAGAGGAGAGGGAGCTAGGAGAATGAGAAGGGGAGAAGAGGAGGGATGAGGAGAACACAAGGAAGCAGAAGGTTGTGTAGGTGGGAGAACAGAGGAGAGCAAAATAAGAGATATCATAAGAGAGGGAGTCATTATAGGTTTAAAGAGAAATCAGGCACTAGGGAAATGTCTGCAGATCTACAAGGATGATACCAACCTAACAAACTAAGCAACAGTGGAGAGGCCACCTTAAATGCTCTCCCCTGATAATGAGATTGATGCCATCCTGGAGCCTTTATCCAGCAGCTGATGAAAGTAGAAGCAGATACCCACAGCTAAACACTGAACAGAGAAGGAGGAGTGATAGGCAAAGAGGTCAAGACCAGGCTGGTGAAACCCTCAGAAACAGCTGACCTGAACAAGAGGGAGCTCTTGGTCCCCAGACTGATAGCTGGGAGGCCAGCATGGAATTGATCCAGACCCCATGAACGTGGGTGTCAGTGAGGAGGCCTCGGACATCTATGGGGCCTCTTGCAGTAGATCAGTACTTATCTCTAGTATAGGAATGGACTTTGTGAGCCCATTCCACATAGAGAGACACTCCCTCATCTTAGACACATGGGGGAGGGCCTAGGCCCTATCTCAAAGGATATAATAGACTCTGAGCCCCCCTCATAGAAAGCCTCACCCTCCCTGGGGAGCAGAAATAGTGTGGGATAGGTAGGGTGTTAGTGGAATATTTTATCTGTCAGAATGAATTGAAGGAGGTAGAAAGAAAAAATAGTGGTATTGGGAGGACAATTCAAAAATCGCAAACAACCCAAGGGAAGCAAGAACAGGAAAACTGAGCTTGAATCTCAAATATTCATCTGCCTCCCCCTGACCAGCTAACTAGGAGACACCATGTGAAATCTAAGCAGAACCACAGGAGAAGAGATGGTCCATATGTGTGCCTTGAGAGTTCCTGTTTTCTCAGCCACATAATAAGGCAGCTGTATTTCACACACGTGCAGTCTTAGACGCACTTATCATATTAAGGTAGGATTTTATATGTATCTGGGGTTGTTTTTAAAGTATATTACAGTATCTTACTGTGCTCCCCAAATAACTATACATAATAAAAAATAATAAGAAAAATAAGAAAGGAAAGGAAAAATCAGAGTTTGAAGGAAAGCAAGAAATGCAAGATCTTATTAATTCTTATGAGGGTGAAGATTCTGTTATTCATGAGCAGCAAGCTTCCTTCCTTGGAAAACCTCATTATGAGTAGAAAACAGAAGCTTAGTTTTTTCTTCTCCAAAGCATTATTTGGACTAATGTATCAAGTGACTCAGTCCATGTATTTTAGAATATATGTTACCTGAGACCGTCCTCTTATTGGCACTGTGATTGCAACCTGGGTCTCTATCATGTCAAAATAATCTAGAAGCTTGGCAAATATAGAAAGTATGAGCAAGAAGTAGAAGATATGTAACACCTGAAGTAGCAGCTGCTCAGGACGCCGAGGTAGGTAGATAGAAGTTTGAGGCCACCCTAGACTGCATGGAGTGAGACACCATCCAAATAAAATGAGAGTTTAAGAAGGGCTGGAAACTTCTATCATTTGCAGAATTCTTGTGTAGCTCTCATAAGGTCCTGAGTTAATACAATTTAATATCATTGCTTTCTCTCCTCTGAAGTGGTTTCAATTTTCCACTGGGATAAACAATTCAATAATAATATCAAGGTTGAAAGTGGAGAAAATTGATTCTAAAATGATTTACCAGATGAGCTGTGGAAGGAGACAGGAATGAGAAAAGTTATGGCAGGATTGGTGGCTCACTGGCAACCCCAAGGCATAGGCTGTTGAGGCAGGAGGATCACATTGACTTTGAGGCTACTTGGGTTACATAGTGAGTTCCATAATAGCCTGAGCTATAGATTGAGAACTTGTCTGGAAGAAGAGGAGGAAAGGAGGGAGGAGTAAAGGAAGTGAGGAGAAGAGAAGGAAAAGTTGCTTTTACTTTGAGATGCTTATTAGATTCCAGGCATGGGGCTAAACACAATTTGATTTTTATAAAACTATTATTCAGGTCTTTATATAAATGAGGAAGTTGTGTCCTGATAATCAAGCAGTTAACTGTAAAGCTCTAAGCTTTGATCCCTGCCATATGTCCCAAGGTAAACAATTGTGGTTGAAACTCACACTATTGTAAGACAAGTAGTTACTTAGATTTAGCCTGATTTAGTGTTTGTTTCTTGACTGTGCCACAGCAGTTGTTTTCTGCCATACTGGTGAGTGTAATGCTGGTATTCTGAAATGTTGCTGTCAAAAACAAGAACTCCTTACTGCTGGGTTTTACCTGCTTACAGCCAGCAGTAAGTTTGTGGGCCATTCTGGGACCTATTTGGTAATGTTTGTGTATCTGCAACATGTCTTCAAGACAAGAATAGCAGAGCTTCTTGCATCTTAAAGATCCTGTATCACTATTCATGGTGGAAGACTTTGACTTTGTATCCCAAAACTGTGCATTGTGTTGATACGACAAGAGGAATCCAGAGACCAGAGCAAATGGATTGCATGCTGTTGCAGAGAAGGTTTGTACTTCCGTTCTTTCTCCTCTTTATCTCCTAGCTGGAAGTCTGTTCATTTCTCTTTTCCTTCATTTGAAAATAAAACCTGTTCCTATCTCACAGGGTGAGTGCTGAGTGTACAGAGAGATAAGTTTAAGTGTCTGTTTTGAAACAGGAGTTGAGTGAATGAATGACAACCATAAAAAATCCTTCTGATGTCACCTGCCTGCTAAGCCATTTTGCCCAGGTCTTCTGCAATTCTTCTCTGGTCTGTAAAATGAAGGAAACAGGCTACATTTACATTTTGGCCATTTTAATTTGGGTCTAATTATAATTGGGTTGCAGCCACATACCTAGTTCTGGTCAGTGGAAATGTAACTGTAAATTGTTTTAAAAAGTATATATTCCCATCCCTTCCCAAATCCCTTCCTTTTATGGGAGCAGGAGAATTCAAGGTAGTCTTTTGACATACAGAAACAGCCTGGCTTTCAGAGAAGCTGCTAGAAAAAAGAAAATCTACTTGATCTGGTTTGACTGTGGCAAGAACAACAAGACTTCTTCATCCTGTTAAGCAAGTGATTTTTTTTCACTGTTACATTCAAAACAGTAATTATTCATGGGACAAATGTGGAACTCAAGTTCCTCCACAGTTTTTTTTCCAGAAGTAAATGTTTTAACAAAAACAAAGAATGCTCTTGCAGACAGAAGCAGGAAGCAGAGGAAATGCAATTGAGTACCAGTGCACAGCCTGAAGAGCATGTATGAAGCACATTGAAGAGGCCAGAAAGCCACAGGTGGCTTTGTTTTGGTTTGGAGATTTTTATAGTTGTGGTGGTAATGGTGGCATGTGTGTGTATGTGTGTGTGTGTGTATGTCCATATGTGTGCAGGGACATGTGGAGGCTAAAGATTAACTTTGAATGTCATTCCTTACATGTCATTCATCTTATTTTTTGAGACCTTGGCCTGATGCTACTCATTAGGCTAAACTATCCTGGCCAGTGAACCACGGACCTCGTCTGTCTCTCCAGTGCTGAGCTTCCAAGCATCTTTGGGTCTTTTTCATGTGGTTTTTTGTCAGAATTCACACTTTTTGGTTAAACATTTTACAGACCAAGCTGTCTCTAAGCCCCAAATATGGCTTTGCTTGATGTATACATCATGTTCCTCTGAACTGAAAAACTACTTGCAATTGATAAAAAAAAAAAAAAAACACATAAAAAGATTATCCATCTAAACAGAGATTCAAGAGTGATTCAACATACAAAAATCAGTAAATGCAATCCACCATATTTTAGATGGAGGTTTTTGTCCCTCCTGCTCCCACAGTCGCTTTGCCCCAAATCGTCTTAAATGTTTGGCCTCTCAGGATTCTTATTGTGCTATCTCTGTGATTATTAACCCATTTCTGTTAACCTATGTATTGCCATGAGGTTGTGGCTCACCCAAGCATATGGACAGCATGGCATCTGGGTGGTGTCTCCCTGCCTTCCACTAGTCTTATTTTCCTGCATGTCTCAGTGTTTTATTCATCAACCAATAAGAGAAACATAAACACAGAAGGATATCCCCCATCACCATATAAATAAACTGAAAAAATAAAATACAAATCAAAATTACTGTGAGATTCCATTATATACCTGTCAGAATGACTAAGATTAGCCACACAAGTGACACTCGTGCTGTTGAGGATATGGAGCAAAGGGAACATGCCTTCATTGCTGGTGGAACTGCAAACTTTTACAGCCCCAGTGGAAATCAATATGGCAGTTCTTCAGAAAATTGGGAATGAATCTACCTCAAGACCCAACTATACCAGTCTTGGGCATATACCCAAAGGATCTCCATTCTATCACAAGAACACGTGCTGAGTTATGTTCAATCTAACTTTATTCATAATAGTAAGAAACTGGGAAAAACCTAGATGTCCCTCAACTGATGAATGGATAAAGGAAATGCGGTGCATTTATACAATGGAGTATTGTTGCACACATTCATTTTATATTGGGGGAATGCTGAAAGGTCAGAG
The DNA here is from genome assembly GCF_003668045.3 of Cricetulus griseus. Lineage (NCBI taxonomy): Eukaryota > Metazoa > Chordata > Mammalia > Rodentia > Cricetidae > Cricetulus > Cricetulus griseus. The sequence goes on from NW_023276806.1 coordinate 219,368,177, forward strand.
AAGTAAAGGAGTCAACCACAAGAGTTCTTACCTCTATGAAATCCTCAGAGATAAAAGACCTGTTTCCTTCTACCTTGTATTCTTCTCTCCACCAAGCCATATCAGTCTCCACCTCCCTAGTGCTGGTATTGACATGAGATTCCATGTGCTGGGATCAGAGGTGTCTAAACTTCTGATCTTCCTACTTCCACCTCCCAAGTGCTGGGATTAAAGGTGCGTGCCACCATGTTATTCTTTTGCTTAAATTAGAAATGAAGAAGAGGCACAAGATTGCTGAGACTATTAGACATGTTGATTATAGGCCCAGCAGATCAGAGACTAAAAGAACATGGTTAATGGCTGCTGCCATGGCCAGTTACCATAGAGAGGCAGAGAGAGCATAAGAGAAGAGAAGAGAGAATAAAGTGTAGGCAGGGGTCTGTCTTTTAAAGTTGTCTTTTGCACCTGCTTGCAGACTTAGTTCCCATGGACTTGGGCTGACCCGGGTACTGAGGATTCCTCCAGGTAACAGAGGCAGGCCAGCATAATGCCTGAACCTTTCAATCCCACCTTTACTTATTATTACAAAAAAGGTGGGGTGTTGGACATGGCAGAATAAGGAATAAGGGCATCTAATTCTCAAGATTGCTTCCTGCTGACATGGGAGGACCTGAGAGGTTGGGGTGCTGCCACGTCCTGGGGTAGCTGGTTGTTTCATAGCAGTCCAGGCTATATGGAACTCCCTGGTGCCTCTTAGACCTGGCAAGATGTTGGCAGAGCAGAGGACAAGGTTAAGATTAGAAAAAAATTTTTCTTAGTTCCTGGCACTTGAGGGGAAGATTGTAAGATGAGGGAGGGGTTCCCAAGGGATCCCAACATGAGGGAAGGGAGTCCTGGGACCAGGGAAAGATTGAATAATATTTATTTGGAGTGAATCTGACCTGTTTGTTTGGATCCAATTCAGCTCCCTGGAACTTACAAGAATCCTTAGAGTTTGTGGAAACATAAGTATTAGACACATTAGCAGTATATTCATGTTAGAAGCAACTTGGCTGAAAGCAAGTGTTAACATTTCAAAATTGACAGATTTTTTAGGACAATGAAAAGCACCTTCATCTTGACCTTGTAGTTATGATCGTATAGTGGTATTGTAGAACTTTGCTGACTATGAACAGTAGCATGAGAAAGAGAGATATCCAGAACATATTTCATTCTTTTTAATGTCTCAACTCAGTTTATCATCAGTTAAGCCTTTTTTATCCTCAGACCTTCGTAACCTTAATTCATACACCTTACATTACCATCTCAGACCTTCCATTTTCAGACCTTTATACCTTCCATTCTCAGAGCTTCATAACTTGCATTTATCCACTGTGTTAGACCTTTCCATCCTCAGACCTGTAACTACATTCCCAGACCTTCATATGCCTTACACTTTCCTATCTTCACATAGATAAACCCTAAAATACCTGTTCCTGAAATCTGTTTTGCTTTAAGCTGGCAAGACTACCAGTCTTCAAAAGCATCAGAGTTCTTGAGAAGGATAAGATTTTACCTGAATTAATGATTAAAGAATAACAAAGACTTGCCAGCAGGCTGCATGGACAACCATCCCCAAAGTCCTCCATCCATAGTAGCAGGCTGCAGGACACCTGCCTTCTTGTTGATAGCACGTGACTTACAGGAAGGCTCGCCTACCGTTGACCCGAGCAACATGGGGAAAGTGATTCCACTGTCCTCTTGTCCACGGTCTGGAGTACTTTGTAGCAGTTGAAGTGAAGGGCAGGATTGCTCAGCGACTAGTGTTGCCATTGACTGGAGATGAAGTTTCTTCAGTGCCCACCAGTCTTTTTGGAGGAAATGGGGTAGGGCCAGCAGCTGGCCTATCTCTCTGTTATAGAAAGCTTTTTAATGAAACATTTAAAATGTCATGTTCTCTAGATCTCTGAGCATTTGAGGGCTGTCTGTCTATTTAGTATCTTAGCAGTCAAAAGTTTGTCTTTAGTTAGAGAAAAATCCCCTTTTGTAATAAAAAGCTGTACCTTTGTAAACGGCTTTCAGGATGGACTGAGTATATTTTGTTAATTTGAAATAGACCTTTATGATTTAAAAATTCATCATCATTTAAAGATATATAGCAATTTAGATATATGAGACTTAGCACAGTTTAATTTAAATTGCATATAGAGTAAAATAAGTATAAAGTTAAATTACAGGTACAGAGACAAGCAGGACTGGATAACACTAAAAGAAGGAACCAGAATATATCTCTGATCCATACATTGCAGCAAACAGACAGGAGATTTAAAGGGACAGAGTAGACTTAAACAGAGGGCCCTAGAAAGACACAGTATTCCATAAACAAGCCACTGCAACAGAGCCAGTGAAAGAAGAAATCAGAGACAAAAATAAAAAAGCAAGAAGTCCGGCAGCCAAGTTTGCTGGCACAGGCTGCTGGAGTGGGTGTGCCTACAGGTAGGTCACATGGCCAAGATGGCATCCCCCCAGGTCAGACCACATGGCCAAGATGGTGGCGACCGTAGGCACGTTTTTTGTTTTGTTTGTTTGTTTTTTCTGTTTACCCATCTGTTGGCCAAAACCAGAAAAGTTCTGTATGCATTTCCCATGGGTGAGGTAAATGGAAAAACGGGCAAAAAGCTCCTCTCCGGAAGCCCGTCGACCCATGGGAGTTGCCAGAGCCTGGCCCCAAAGGGGACACAGCTGTCCCAAAACCCAAAAGGACCCAGCAGTCTGAACTGCATCACTCCTGGAGCAGGATTCCTAACCTGACCTTTGGGAAATTCAAGGGGTATCTTACCAGATTGCAGTGAACAGGCAGATGAGTGGGTTCCAAAGATGGAAGTTCACAGGGTCTCGGCACATCTCAAGACCGCCACAGGCAGGAGAAAATGCCAGGGAAATCTCCCAGGTTTTGGCACCAAATGTTAGATTTCTGTTTAAATTAAAAATGAAGAAGAGGCAAGCAAGATGTTTATTATAGGCCCAGCAGAGTAGAGAGACTAAGAAAGAAGAGGAGAGGGGCAGAGTGAGCATTGGTGGGAGAAGAGAAGAGAAGAGAAGAGAAGAGAAGAGAAGAGAGGAGAGGAGGGGAGGGGAGGGGAGGGGAGGGGAGGGGAGGATGGCAGAGAGAGAAGAGGAATAAGTAAATAAGTAAATTTAATAATAAGTAAAGGTGGGACTGAAAGGTTCAGGCATTACGCTGGCCTGCCTCTGTTACCTGGCAGAATCCACTCAGGCAGTAGTACCCTGGTCAGCCCAGAGTTCCATGGGAACTAAGTCTGCACACAGGTGCAAAAGACAACTTTAAAAGACAGACCCCTGCCCACGTACATCTTCTCTCTTCTCTTATTCTCTCTCTGCCTCTCTACGGCAGATTGCCAATAACACTGTATTGATACAGGTTGATTTAAATTTGAACTTCAAAAATAAACAGTGGTTCCATTCCCTGCATCATTTATGACACAGATTTGCCCAAATCATTTATGGGTCTGGTTTGGATGGAGACCACTGCTGCACAACGAATGAGGGTTAAACATCTCTGAGGGTGACTACCGGCCTAATTCAAACAAATTATCTCCTGCTTCTCCTTGCCGTTGCCAAGGCTCAGCTAAGTGCTGAGAACAAATAATGCACAAAGTGGGAACCGGTCTGGTTGGCTTTCTGTTTGGATGGCTTAAGCACTTGATGATCGAACTGACCCCTGATCTCGCCAGCTGCACAGAAGCCAAAAGATCGCTGATGTCAGCATTGGGAAAGTCATCCTATCTCTAGATAAAAAGAGAGTACATCGTGTAATAAGCGTAAGGTTCTGAGGAATGAATCTGGCCTTTTTGACAAGGAAGCTGAAATTATACAATGGAAAGAAGAAAGCATCTTCAACAAATGGTGCTGACATAACTGGATGCTGGCATGTAGAAGACTGCAGATGGATCCATGTCTATCACCATGCTCAAAACTTAAGTCCAAGTGGATCAAAGACATTATAAATTCAGCCACACTGAACCTCATAGAAGAGAAAGTAGGAAGTACCCATGAATATGTTGGTACAGAAGACCACTTCCTGAACATAATACCAGTAGCACAGACACTGAGATGGACAATTAATAAATGGGACCTCCTGAAACTGAGAAACTTGTGTAAGGCAAAGGACACAGTCGGCAAGACAAAACGGCAGCCTACAGAATGGGACAAGGTCTTCACAAACCCCACATCTGACAGAGGGCTGATCTCCAACATTTACAAAGAACTCAAGAAGCTAGTCACCAAAACACTTTAAAATGGGGTACAGATCTAAATAGGGAATTCTCAACAGAGGAATCTCAAATAGCCGAAAGACACTTAAGAAATTGCTCAACATCCTTAGCCATCAGGGAAATGCAAATCAAAACCACTCTGAGATACCATCTTACTCCTGTCAGAATGGCTAAAATCAATAACACCAGTAACAGTTTATGCTGGAGAGGATGTGAAGAAAGGGGAACAAGAAGGCATGGCAAACCTGTCCCCTGACGTTAATGAGGTAGGTGTGATATATAATTTATAGAGAACTTGCTTCTCCAAAGTCAAGCCAACCACCACCCACTGGCCATTTCATCTTATATTCAACATACCATGGCGATATGGAGGGAAAGAAAGCACCCCACTTCCTTAATATTTTCCATGACAACATGGAAACATATTGCTGTTGGGATTGCAAACTGGTTGAGCCACTCTGGAGATCAGTGTGATTTATATTATAAAGCTAAATATAAATCCCCTGTATTATCCCACTATACCACCATTCCTTCACATATGCCCAAAGGACTCATGTCTGGATATCTCACTCCACAGATAAGACTGAGCAATGTTCATTGCAACTCTGTTCACATAGCTAAAGAATGGAAACAGTCTAAATGTCCTTCTAATAAGAAACAGATAATAAAAATGCCTCTCATCTGCACTGTGAAATACTATTCAGCTGTAAAGAAAAAGTGAAACCCTGAAATTTGAAGGTAAATGTATAGAACTGGAAAATCTCATATTGAGTTAGATAACCCAGACCCAGAAAGATGAATGTTACATTTTCCCTTCAACCTGAGTTTCCTAGCTCCAAATCTTCAGACATGAGTATACAACCTGGAGTAACTGCAGAAATGAGGAAAAGCAAAATGGGAAGCAAGCAACACAATATAGAGGGGAAGAGCAGAGTACAAGAGATTGGAATAAGGAAACAGGAAAATGGGTGTGGCTTTAATAGAGGAGGGACGTTAATACAAAAAAGGAGAGAGAAGGGTGAAATAATGGTAAGGAGGTCTAAAGATTCATATTCATATCTATCTACATAAAATATGTATTGTACATAATACATGAAGGTATGTGTATACATGTATATATACAGTTTAAATAAAATTTTCCTCCAAGTGCTTCTCCCAAGAGTCATAAACTATCCAACAACAACAAAAAACAACACCAATGTAAGAAGCCCCCTTCTGGATTGTTGGTCAGTTTTCTCCCAAAGAGTCCCCAAACATAGGCTATTGCTGTTGATCTTGGTTGCCTCCCTGCAAAGATGGCAAGCCTACCTTGGTGGTAATCAACAGCTTTCTAACTGGACTTAAAGCCTGATCAAAAAGGGAAACTGTGCCTGGTACAGGAGACTTAGCCACTTACCTAGGGCTGGTTAAGTAAAGGTTCTTGAAGGAGAACTGAATACCTCTACTTCACTAAACCAGAATAATCTTAACTCCCATCTAGATATTTATCCTTACAACTTCTGTTAAGTGCAGTTTTCACCTGTTGTCAAAGAAAGATCTCTTTCCAATGGACAGATTGTTAGAGAAAAACCACAAGCCAACAAAATGACTAGAGCAAGCTGACAGTGACTGTGTGATGCCAAGTCCCAACTGATATATCTACAACAACACAACTCTTGGACCTAAAGTTTAGGGATCATTTCAGAAGACAGAGTGGGAGTAATGTAAGATCCAGGAAGTTCAATGTGAGATTTCATCTCCTAGAAATGTCAGAAAAACTACATCCATAAAGTCTCATCAACATGGCTGCCTGAATAAGACCTGAACAACGACAGCAAGAGACATACTGACAGTGAAGGGGGAAGTCCCCCGGGGGCCTCAACCCTTGACAAAACCTACAGGCGGCTAAGGGATGCTGAAAGTGGAGGAAATAGCCTTCCAGTGCCTAAATTGGTTATCCAATGCCAAGTAGTCATTCTTATGTATAACAATAATTAAAGAATCAGAGACCATGAATTTAAAAGGGAGTGAGGGGTGCATGGGAAGGGCTTGAGGAAGGAAATTGGGAGGTGCAATTATATTTTAATTTCAAGCAATAAAACATATATTTAAAAAAATTAGAAAATTTTGGTCACTCCAAGACATGTGTTTTGGTCAGTGATACCATTACAAACCCTCCTAAACTACTACTGTCTCTGGCAATTTGCATTCCATGAATTTTCAAATCAATAAAAGCACAGGGCAGGTGAGCTTGTGTGGCTGACATCTTTCATCTTCGGTCCTATTTTCCACATTCCATACTGTATGCAGCATTTATCAACTCTACATTCCTTTGTACTGATGAAAAACCTTTACCTGCGTGGTTGGTATTCATCATGCTATCCATCCACTCGTCAGTCATGGACATTTAGAGCTTGTGATAGTTTGAATGTGATTGCCTCTATAATCTCATAGGCAGTGGTATTATTAGGAGGAGTGGCTTTGTTGGAGTGGGTATGACCTTGTTGGAGGAAGTGTGTCACTGTAGGGGTGGGCTTTGAAGTTTCCTATGATCAGAATACTACCCAGTGTTTCAGTCTCTTGCCTGTTGCCTGCAAGATGTAAGACTTTCAGCTAATGCAGAACCGTGTCTGCCTACAAGTCACCATGCTCCTCATCATGATGATAAGGGACTCAACCTCTGAAATGGTAAGGGAGATATCCCAATGAAATGTTTCTTTTATAAGAGTTTCTGTGATTATGGTGTCTCTTCTCAGCAATAAAATCCTAACTAAGACAGAGCTCATCCATTCCTTCTTTGGGGCTGTTACTAATGTTGCTACTGAAATCATTCATGTGCAGCTTTTCATATGTACACAAATGTTCTCATTTCCATAAATGAAATTGGTAAGTTAAAGCATAACTGTAAGTTCAGCCTTTTGAAGAAATTGTAGACTGTCTTCCAAAGTAGGTATACCATTTACATTCCCAATAGAGTGTTTGATTGTCTCAGATTCCCCTTATCTTTGCTAATACTTGATCATCACTTTCATTATTTTAGTTACCAAAGGAAGTAAAGCATGAAGTGATGCTCCTTTGTGACTTTGATTTGACATTTGTATATAATCTTTGGATAAATATTCAGAATACTCACTATTTTTAATTGGACTACCAACTCACTATTGAATTGTAAGATTCCTTTATACATTCTAGACATATATCCCAACACTCAGGGAAGCAGAAGCAGGCGAATCTCTGTGAGTTCAAGGATAGCCTGGTCTACAGAGTGAGTTCTAGGACAACCAGTACACAGAGAAACTGTCACAGAAGAAAAAAAAGATATATAACCTATAATTATCTTCTCCCATTCACTAAGCAGTCTTTTCACTTTGTTGATAATGTTCTTTGTAGAACAAAACTTTGAGTTATTTTTTTCTTCACATGTGTATATATGTGCTTGTATATGGGTGCAAATACACATGGTATATGTGCTTCCATGCTTGTGGAGGTCAGAGGTCAATGTCAGTTGACTTACTTGAGTAATCTCTACCTTATGCTTTGCAACAGAGTCTCTTAGTGAACCTGGAGCTCATCGATTAAGTTATATTATCTAGTTCCCAAGCTCTATGCATCTATCTGTTTCCTACTTCACATAACTGAGATTACGAGTATTCGGAGCTGCTCTGGGCTTTTTCACATGGATGCTTGGGTTTGACCTCAAGTCTTCATGATTGTGTGGTTAGCACTTAATCATCTGGGCCATCATTGCAACCCTAGATTGTTTAATCCAACTATTATTGATATTTAGTAATTTGTATTTTTAGTGTCAAATTTAAGAGATTATTACCAAGGCAATGAATGATGACAAGCATTTAAACCTGTGTTTCTGTATTTCTTATACAGTTTGTCTTAACACTTAAATTTATGTCCATTTCTACTGAATTTTTATATGTATTGTGAAGTATGTGTTCAACTTCATTCTTTGGAGGGTCATCAGCCAGGTGTTCCAATGTTATTTCTTGAAATAGCCATGTTTTCGCCACTCTGCCCACTGACTGTACATCTATGTTGGAAATGGGGGATTCATGAATCTTAACTCCAGTCAATTGATCCAGGTGTTCATGTTTGCAGTAGTATAACTACTATTTTGACTATTTGTAGCTTTAACTTTCTCAACTCTCTTAATAATTCTGGTTTTCTTGAATTTCCATGCAAATTTTAAGCCCAGCTTATCATCTTTTGCAAATATGTAGATCAACTCAGAGACATTGCTAGTTTACCAACAAGAAAATTTCTTCTAATCTACATAAATATGACACTTTCTTTTTATATGTTAGCTTGCATTGCTTTCAATAATGTTTTTTAGATTTCTGAATAAATTTGGTCAATTTTGTTCATTGCATACTTGAATTAATTGACTTTTCATTCTTGTTTCATTCATTTTATTTTATCTTCATTATTTCCCTTATCATATTTGTTTTAAGGTTAGTTTTTCCCTTGTTTTGAAGTAGAAAATGAGGCTACTGCTTTGTGAGAGAGTTCTCTATTAATACAGGCTTACTTCATCTCATTTTTTGTATATTAATGGTTTTTCTAATTTTTGTGACTGTATCTTTAAATAGTCTCTAACTTCCACCCATATGTTTATGAATTTTACAGACTGCTTTCTGATACTCATAATTTTATTGTAGCTAGAGAATATAATTTGCATGATCACAATTCTTTCAATTCAGTAGAATTTGTTTATGGCTCAGTATGTGCTCTATTCCTTGGAATGTTTTGTGTGAATCTGAGAAAGGTGTGTGTTCTGTCATTGTTACATGGAGTCCTCTGTAGATGCATATTATATCTACTTGATTTATTGCATTCATATCTTATATTGCCTAGTTGATCTTCTGCCTAAAGTTAGATATGCTAAATCATAAAATTCTTCACAGAAATTCTGGATTCTTGACTAAGGCATACTTTTATATACTACCAATCCATGTCCTAGTCTTTCTCTGAGATTACCAATTCCCTCAAACAAGATTCTGCTTCTACCAAAATAAAAAGGAAACAAATCTTTCTTTCTAATATAATTCAATCTTGTAGGTGCAAATAAACCCATGTTACAGGAATTTAATTATTTCTTTATACCAGTCTAGTCTCTTGAACTCAAGTACTGGTTGACTGGTGTATGTGGCTAGGAATCTAGAATCCGAAGCCAAGGAGGGAGAAAAGAAATGTCACCATGACTATAGTGTTCCTCATCAAAACATTGCCGGCAAGAAATCAGATACTCTGCACTGGTTAATCTGAGTTTTTCTTTTATAGTAATTTTGTGAATGCTTCATTGATCAGAACCAGGGCTAATCACACTTAAGTAAGGAACTAGAAGAATTATTCTCATGTAACTATTAAATATTAACTTCATCTGTACCCCATGTTAGAGGAACATTTAAAAGATTTTGTCTATCAAAAGAGAAATGCCTGTACACTTATTAGGTAACAAATTGTTCTACATGTATTGCTATATTTTGGGTCTTTGTTTACCCAGAGTGCAAATTACTTACTAGTATCAAAGTTTATGATAGCATGAATTCACAACAGTGTGTATCAGGGTAGTAAACAAAATTGAGTACAAAGGGTCTCTAGGGACACGGAATCCTTGGTTATTTGACAAAGAACATTAGCAAATGGTGTTATCAATATTGAAATCTAGTGTCAGGATACCACATGTTGCAGTCAATTATCACCTGACTCTGAGCCCAGAGCTACACATGGCTCAGAATCTTGTCCTAAGAATTTCTATGACAATCCACAACCAAATGAAACTGGAATAATAGGAAACGGATCTTAAGTACTGTTTAGAAAAGATCTTCAAGAACTTTTCTGGCCTTTTGAGCTCCAAGCTAGAACCTAGAAGGAAAAGGTTTTTCTAGATTCTCATCAGTAAAACAAAGTTTCTGTCATTTCATCATTGTCCATCATGGTGTGCAGCTTCTGCCTACTCTTGACTACATCCTCCATGGAAGCATTCCTAGAGCTAGATAATGAGAAGAGAGGCCAATTATCTTGCTGTGTTACAACTGGGGAGACTTTACTTCTTACAATAAGAATTGAATAAGGATGTACTGTGTTTCTGACTTTGGTTAACAAGACCAACAAGACTCAAACATGCTTCCTGTTCCTGACAGCTCATGACACTAACTGTGTGAACCTGCAAAGCCTAGGAGCAATTGAGATCACCTCAGTGACTTAGCAGAGATGCAGCCTCACATTAAGATGAGAAGAGTTTTCTATTTTGTAAAGCAAGGCTCTACAATAATAGGTGGTAGAGTCAGAATGGGAGAGCGAAATTGAATGTCATACTTTATTAATGGCTTTTGGAAAAGGTTGGGTGTCAACTGTTACAAAATTCTTATGACACCTGTGTTCTCTGAGTGTTAAGATCAAAGGGGAATTGCGCTTTGTTACCCATGTTAAAGAAAAATGTGAAAAATGCTGTCTCTTTAATGTGAGGAAAATAGCCTGACTTTCTATAGCATTTAATGAAACCCAACAATGCCCATGTTTGGCTCAGAAAATAGAAATAAATAAAAACTTGCATATAATGCTATGGTGGGTTGAATGGAAATGGCCCCTAGAGGCTCATGTGTTTTTATACTAAGTACCTAGTCAGTGGATCTCTTTGGGAAGGATTAGTAGGCATGGCCTTCTTGGAGGAGAAGGAGGCATGGTCAGAGTTATGTAAACAGGGTTTAAGGAGGAGGGAGTCGAGGATGCAGCTTTTTCTTTCTACTGGCTGAGTTGACTAGGAAGCATCTTCTGGGTCCATCCTGCTCAGGTGCAAACCTGGTCACTGGCTGCCTTGCATGAGTACCTTTCCCCAATAAACTACCATTTATCAACATATTTCTGACTCCACTTTGTAAACATAAATAACGGGATTCTGTTTATCAAAGTTTTGAGAGGCTATTGCACGAAGCTGTGAAAGTGAAGCCTAGATTACATTGGAGACACAAAAATGTGGAAGATATCTGAGCCCTAAGACATTCAGTAAGGAGAGTTTCATACAGGGACTGGAACTAGCCTGAGAGAGAAAAGTGTGTTGCAAGCAGCCACTCTGGAAGGGTGCAGACAACTAAACGTTTTGGTGTCGGACACAGACCTACAATTTGGAGTTTCCCCTGCTGGATTTTGGTCTTGCTTTGGTCCAATATTTCCTCATTATCCTCCATTTTTCCTTTTGAAATTTTAATTTGCATTCTGTGTCACGACAGAAATTGGACTAAATACATTTTACATTATGATATGGCTACAAACCAATCACGGTCAGGGAGTAGAGTTAGGAAGTTTGAATGAGAATGTCTTCCATAAGCTGTTGTGTGTGAATGCTTGGTATCTGCTTAGTGAAATTACTTGGGAAGGACTAGAGGTTGTGGTCTTGGTGGAGGTGTGTCACTGGGGGATGGACACTGGAGGATGGACTTTGAGTGTCTCTTTGTGCCTCCTCCTTTGGAATGAAGGTGTGAGTTCTCAGCTGTTACTGCCTCCAATGCTTTTTCCAGGCCATCATGGACCCTCTAAAACCATAAGCCCCAAATTAAATGCTTTCTTTTATAAGTCTTCTTGGTAATGATGTTTTATCACAACAATAGAAAAGTAATTAAGAGAAGAGCTATGATGGAAAATCTCTTATGGTGCCTCCATATGCTGGCTAGTTTTATGCCAACTTGACACAGACTAGAGTCATCAGAGAGGAGGGAGCCTCAGCTGAGAAAATGTCTCCATAAGGTCAGGCTGTAGGCAAGCCTGTAGGGTATTTTCTTTTTCTTTTTTCTTGGTTTCGTTCTAGAGAATCTCATTATATAGTTTGGCTGTCCTAGAACTCACTATGTAAACCATTCTGTACTAGAACTCACAAAGATCCACTTGCATCTGCCTCCTGAGTACTGGGATTAGAGGCTAAAGTTGTGTGCCACTACACCTTTTCTTAATTAGTGTGCATTTTCTTAATAAATTTTCCTAATCTATGTAGGAGGGCCCATCCCATTGTGGGTTGGCTGTCCCTGGGCTGGTGGTTCTAGATTCTATAAGAAAGCAGACTGAGTGAGCAATGGGAAGTAAGCAGCACTCTCCGTGGCCTCTGCATCAACTCCTGCCTCCAATTTCCTGCCATGCTTGAGTTCCTGCCCTTGCTGCTTTTCATGATGAACTGTTATATGGAACTGTGAGTGAAATAAACCCTGTCCTCCAAAAAGTTGTTTTTGGTCATGGTGTTTCATCACAGCAATAGTAACCCTGACTAAGAGACTCCCTTTAACTTGTCATGAAAAGAGAAAAGGAAAGACATAACCACTGGGTGTGTGCATATCCAGCCCCTTTTTGCCCAACATCCTGCAGTTCTCAAAATGAAGAAAACATCATCTCATCATCTGTGTCTTTAATCCCCTGGTCTTGATATCTTCCTTCTCCCTCACTTCCCTCCATCTCTTCTTTCCTTCTGCTTGGTTCTCATCTAAAGTATGATATACGTTCTTCATCATTCTTGGAACTTCACTACCTGTCAGTCATGTCCCCTGATTGCTTGAAGATCAGTCTAGAAAACCAGGGTGATTTGTAAACAGGGAATCCCAGGTAGGTAGGTATTAAATGCTTGTGCAGTGAAACATTGCCAAGTCAAGAGATGCAAGTTTGTTCAATAAATCAGTGTTTGAATAAGCGGACAGGAAGATGAATTGACTGGCATTTATGATTTTATTTTTTAATTTTATTTTAAATTTCTCATTCATTTTACTAACCAAACACAGTTCCCCCTCCCTCCCCTCCTCTCACTCCCCCCGCCCACATCTTCCCCCACCCAAAAACCCATCCATACCCCAGAAAGAGTAAGGCCTCCCATGGGGAGTTAATGAAGCCTGGCACATCACGTTGAGGCAGGGCCAAGCCCTCCTGCCTGATCAAGGCTGAACAAAGCATCCCATCATAGGGAATGGGCTCCAAAAAGCCAGCAGGGCATTTCAGATTTTAACTGAGATTCTTTCCATAGTGAGGCAATTATACTTTTCTTCTGATTCCCATGATCTGTTCCTATGTTAGTGTGAGGGAGGCAGAGGAAGAGTTTGGCTTAATCTGTCAGTCAAAAAAACTTCATAAGAAAATCAATTAGGCGGCTTGATATAATTTCTGTACTTTCAGGGGGAAAAAAGGAAGCAGCTGCCTGATGATATTTTTAATTGAATTCAGAAGCTATTACCTACAAGGACCTTTAATTTATTCTTACCCAGTCAATCGAAAACAATTTAAGCAAAGCAGAATCTGTTTTCTTCTAAGTTGCAACTGAGCTGAGAGCTGTCACGCCAATTTTCACCTAGTGTGGATTGCAGTACCTGAATGATAAACACCAGTAAAAGATGCCCTTTTCTAGAATACCAGCAGGTCTGCTTTAACTGACCTTATGCTACTAGGTGACAATCTAAGAAAGCCAATACTCTGTTGTTAATTACCCATCTAAAAGGGTAGAGAGGAAATTACAGAAAAAAGCAATCTTCTCAATAATTCCCCCATTAGCCCCATCCTGAATCCTCCCTTACCCAGGAAATGTTGAACACTGAAGTTTCAGAGGATCCCCAATTTCCATTCAAATAGAGATAGAGAGGGTTTGCCTCGTCTTAAAGGTATGAACTTTCCAATTCCATGCAAAGGCCTTACTCCACAGAGTAACTTAATAGACATACAATGTAGTATTGGATGGAGGTTACAGGGAATGCTTCCAATCTGCAGTAATAAGAAATACAAATCCCAAACTAACGTCACTATGGTCAGTCACACTGCAAACTTGGACTTACTGATTCATTCATTCTGTGGTGGTTTAAATGAAAATGGCCTTCATAAACCTATAGGGAGTGGCACTATTAGGAGGTGTGGCCTTATTGGAAGAAGTATGTCACGGGGGGGGGGGGAGGGGGGAGTCTGAGGTTTCAGATGCTCAAGCCAGGCCAAATGTCAAGATCAGAATTGTCAAATTGTAGATGAAAGAAGCTGGTTTTTAGAAAAGATGAACATCATCAGGAATTTGAATCCACTAAGTTTGGGGCAGGCAAACATCAATGAGACTAAAGAAAAAGTTTTATTGGGGTTGAAGCACCAATCAGTTAAATGTCTAGTGTCCATGTTTGTGGAGACTGGGTATGGGGGTTTAAATCAGCAACAAACTCAACCAACATCACCATACTGCTGCATCATAAACCAGTTCAATCCTTGTCAACTTTGTTGAGAGAATGAGGTAAAGAATATGATGAAAGGTGGGAGAATCCAAGGGACTGAATTAGGCCTTCCAAATGTGGGAGACAATTGTGAAGCTTGGACTATCAAAGGGGTCCCTGACAATAGGACCATGATACAAACCTGGTACATGAACTAGCTTGTTGGAGCCCATTCCCTATGGTGGGATGTCATGCTCAGTCCTAATCCATGGCAGAGGGGCCGGTCCCTGCCCCAATCTATTGTGCCAGACTATGTTAACTCCTCATGGGAGCCCTTACCTGTGAGGAAGAGTGAACCAGAGGTGTGGTGGGGGAAGGTGAGGGAGGTGAGCAGGGGTGGGAGGAGGGGTGGGAGAACTGGTTGGAATGTAAAATGAAATAAAAAAATAAAAATGGGAAAAAAAGGATAAGACACAAGGGAGGTATTGTATCCAAGTGTGACTGTAAGTCTACAAGATAGAGAAGGTCTGGGGATGATGTCAGAGGCAAGTCTTAGGGAAATGATGTCTAAGCATGATGATATTGGTCTACAAACACATGAGGAAATTCCATAGGGTCTCCTTCAGGTTGTTGTCAGCTTCTAGATCTAGTTTATAAATTTGCAGTTGCTCCCAACTCATACTATCTTAATCAAAAATAAAATTTATTCCCAAAATCTCTTAGTGATAAGAAGATAAGGTTCAGTAAAGATATTGGGAGCTCTGGAGTAGGAATTTTCAAAACCTAACAGGGCCATACCTGGGAGCCATTTGATCCTCACAGCCCTGTCTCCTTTGATAGCAATCAATGGTCAGCACCTGGCAGCACTCTCTGGCATGTATTACTCATGTAAGATTCATAGTTACCTTAGAAGTTTTGGGAGATGGCTTTCATTAAGAACCAGTCTTTCAAAGGATCCAAGATCAGTTCTTGGCATCCACACCAAGTGGCTCAAAGATACCCCTAACACCAGTTCAGGAAGACCCAATACCTCTAACCTCTCAGGGAACCAGGATTCACTTACACATGGCCCTCCATGTAGGCAATTTAAAATGAGTAAGGTTTTAAAAACCACATTAAGAAATGATCAAGGCATTTGATGCAAATGCCCACATCCTTCGTGGGAGGCAATCACTTGTTCTTTCTTGACAAAAAAAAAATGGTAATGTTCTCCAAGAAGGACCCAAGCACCTCCTCAGTGCTAGATGAAGATATCACAAGAGTGAGTTAGTCAAAATGTTTTGTTGCTGTGACAAGTTCCTTAAAACTCAAGGGAGGAAAACTAATGCTGGTTTTTGCTACACTGGGAAGCTCTGGGGTAGGGATTTTACTATGTGAAGATCACTCACTACCCAGAGACAGATTGTTACCTGCAGGAATCTGGCAGCAATGAGACAGTTGTTGGCCTGGGATACTGTAAGCCTGTTCCCTCTTGGAAAAATAGCTTATGCTCAATCAACACAAATCAAGGAACAGCAATAAGGATTCAGACTCCTACTGTGGGGAAATGAGTGGATGGATGGTAAAAATAAGATATATCTTAGAGGTTGTCTGTGCTAACATTTTATTGAAGTGGAAACTGAGTCATAGATAAATGAATGGCTTTTCTCTCTCAAAGGTTCTCAGTAAATATTTAAAAAGAGGAGGGGGAAACTATGTACTTGTATTTTAATTTTCAAAAAAAAAGTTAATGAGAAAAAGAAAGAGATGAAGAACTGGGGATTTCTTTGTCCTCACTCCATCTTTCCTGTTACAAAACACTGCATCTGATATTTCAAAGGCATACAGTTTGGGATGCAAGTATAAGATTTACTGAAGTCCCCATGGCCCCTTTTTGGGTAATAGTAGTGTGAACACAGAAGTATAGTCTTGGGGAAGGGGAGAGAAGGATGCTCAAGGTAAAGGGAAGACAAGGCAAAAAAAATGCATTCACACCGAAACAAGTCTAATGCTCTGTTATGAGATCTAATTTACCAACATGTCCTTGTCTTTTCTGGTAATTAAACTTTTGGTGCTAAAGGAAAAGCATGTGTTGGCTGCCAGCAAGACCTCAGGAAAATGTTACAGCAAAGGCAAATTATTTATCATTTACTTAGCAAACATTTGGACTGAAGAAAAATCAATACTTCACCAATTCTTGCCACTGCTGTTTATCTGATATGTCTCCTATAATTCTCAGATACAACAATTTAAACATGGCCTTAATGAGAAAAATAGCTGATGGCTAATCTGGAACTGCCTTAAATGGCTCTGTAGACGGTGTGATGTGTTTCTTAAAGGACAAATCCATTATTTGTTGCCACTTTTTCTAAGGTCCATGGAGAAATTAGCTTAATTATTTCTTTGGTTGCCAGAACATAGAAAATCTTCCTTTATTGAGAAAGGGCAAATGCTACTCACTGGCTTTGAGAAATTCTTCCATAAATCAAAATATTGAAATGAGTTGACCAAGCTATTGGACAACTTTCTTTGAAGGACAGAATACATAGTATTAGTTCTTCTGTTCAGGGACAGTAGGAAAGTGAGAGTTTCATTAAAGGCTGTTTCAAAATATGGAGGAAAGACGTGGAAATCCCAGTCATTTGGAGATCTCCGAAATATGTCAAGGTAAGGTGGCCTCCTATCTGCTACCAACTTTGTGTAATGTATAGATTCTTCAATTGCACCCTGGAATATAATATCCATTAACAGTCAAAAAGGGTATGAATAACTCAGAAGCAGAAAAACAATTCTACTCTTAGGCATATACCCAAAGGATGCACATTCATACAATAGGGACAACTGTTCATAGCAGCGTTATTTGTAATAGCCAGAACCTGGAAGCAACCTAGATGCCCCTCAACCAAAGAATGGATAAAGAAAATGTGGTTCATTTACACAGTGGAGTACTACTCAGTGGAAAAAACAATGGAATTTGACATTTGCAGGCAAATGGAGGGCACTAGAAGAAGCCATCCTAAGTGAGGTAACCCAGTCACAGAAAGGCAAACATGGTATGTACTCACTCATATATGGATATTATACATAGAGCAAAGGATTACAAGCCTACAATCCACACCTCCAGAGGGGCAAGAAAACAAGGAGGACCATAGGAGAGACATACACGGTCCCCCAGTGAAGCAGACAAGACAAGAGCCCCTGAACAAATTGGGAGCATGGGGGGAGGAGGAGAGAGGAGGAGAACATAAGGGATCAGGAAGATTGAGTGGGGAGAGGAATAGAGGAGAACAAGAAAAGATATATCAATAGAGGGAGATGCTATAGGTTTAAAGAGAAATCTGACACTAGGGAATTGTACTGAGATCCACAAGGATGACCCCAACTAGGACCCTAAGTATTAGTGGAGAAGCTACCTTAAGTTACAGGGCTTCCCCTGTAATGAGAATGATGACTACCTTAAACGCCATCCTAAAGCCTTCATCCAGTAGCTGATGGAAGCAGAAGCAGAGATCCACAGCTAAGCACTGAGCCCAACTCCTGGAATCCAGTTGTAGACAGGGCAGAAAGATGAACAAAGGAGTCAAGACTGCTGGAGAAACCTACAGAACCAGCTGACCTGACCTAGTGAGAGCACAAGGAGCCCAGGAGTAAAGCTGGGGAACCAGCATTGGACTGAACCAAACCCTCTGAATGTGGGTGCCAGTTAGGAGGCCTGGGCAAGCTATGGGACCTTTAACAGTAGATCCAGTATTTATCCCTAGTGCACAAATGGACTTTGGGAGCCCATTTCCTATGGAAGGATACTATTCATGGAGGAGGGCCTACGCCCTCACCCAAATGATGTAACAGACTTTAATGATCCCTCATGGAAGGTGTCACTGTCCTTGGGGAGCAAGTAGGGGTGGTTTTTGGTTTGTGCTAGGAGCAAGGGAGGGGCCTTGAGACCGCGAGCTTTTGTTATAGAAATTTAAACAGATCTTACATCAGTCCTCGTAGACCTGAAAGAAAAGTATTATTATTATTTTTTTTTTTGAGACAGGGTTTCTCTGTGTAGCTTTGGAGCCTATCCTGGCACTCGCTCTGGAGACCAGGCTGGCCTCGAACTCACAGAGATCCGCCTGCCTCTGCCTCCCGAGTGCTGGGATTAAAGGCGTGCGCCACCAACGCCCGGCTTGAAAAGTATTAATTTTAAACCCCCTCCCCGGTTCTTGTTTATTTCACTGCCATTCATAACCTAGTAAACAGAGATGTCATGGCCTACTTGCTCATCACAGCTCATGGTTTGGATAACCGGGCAGAGTCTTTTCTAAGCTGGGTGTTTAAGACATGCTTTCAAGCGTCTTCGCTGGCCCTGCCTGAAGATTGGCTGCTGCTCTAGTCTATACCAAGTAATAAACCAGGCGGTGGTGGCACACACCTTTAATCCCAGCATTCGGGAGGCAGAGGCTGGTGAGTTCATAGGGCAGCATGATCTACAGAACTAGCTCCAGGATAGCTAGGGCTGTTACACAGACAAACCCTGTCTTGAAAAAACAACCAACCAACCAAGAAAACCCCACAGGTTCCTGTATGGAATTAGACTTTTAAAAATAATCTCCTCCTTTCTCCTAATACAAATTTGTGAGCCCGAAGGCTGTTCAGTTCCTCTTAGTTGGTACTGGGTGTTCCCTACAGCACTTTACAATTTTTTTTCCACTTAGGCAGCAGAATTTGGAAAAGCTATGGGGTCTGAACTAAGTCTCATGTCTTGGAAGCTGCCAGAATCAGGCATGGGTTATTCTAGGACCACTTCTGGCCGGTGTGACCTTTCCCTTAGAGAGCTCTATTTCCACAAACAGAAACTAGATGCCTGAGAGTTGATGCACGGAAAGTTATTACCGCACAAGAGTGACCCTTCACCTACTAAACTTCCCCTTGTTGACTGAGCTGCCAGGCAGTACCGGCAGGGCTGTGGGTGTGGGCGTGTGACTGACCTTTCATCTACTTTATCTGGCTCTGGAGAGCAAGGAGGTACCTGGTCAGCTTCTGCAAGACAAGCGGTTTTGTTTTGTTTTTTCTCCTAAAAACAATCCCAGTGAAAACCGTGGGGCAGGAAGTACTTTTATTTGCAAACAAGAAATGAGTTACTGCCTTGGCAGAGCCAAACAATCCTCTTGCCCAACACAGCACATTTTCAGGACCCTGGGCATTGAAAGTAGAAGTGGTGATGCTGGTGTGGAGAGAGACGAAGAGAAGAAAAGATGGAAATGGAAAGGAGAGCTCAGCCTCCTTCATGCCTATGTCACCTTGGCCCCAGCGCTGCCTGGTGAAATCCAGCCGACCCCATCTGTCACTCAAGATCATAAGCATGTTTTATGAACTCAGCACTTTGGGTCTTCCAGTTTATTTTTGGAGCAAAGGATCTAAATAAGGAAAGGTCCATGTGTAGGTGTGATGATTATTAAAATTGAAGGCTTTACTGGACTTGTTAGGGCCCCGGCAGCCTTAACAAATTAGGCTCCTCCACCAGTCCTCCACAGGGCAATTAGAGACAGGGAATGAAAGAGAAGTTGTATTCAGCTGCCTACCTTGTCAAGAAGGCAAGGAGAGTCTATAAAGAAAGACTGACAGGTGTGCAGAGGTCCAGCAGTTCTAGCTCAGGTGGGTCCCATCTTTGACCCCGCCCCTGTCTTGCCAGCCAGGTGGTCCAGCAGGTTGTTACAACTGTGTGAAATCTTCCTAGGAGATACATTCCTTCTATGGCTGTCACCAGACTTCAGGAGAAATTACAAATTTCCAAGAGAAATTCCAATTCATTGGGGACCAGTTTTTCAATAGTCTGACAGCCAAAAGGAGGGAACAAGTATCTCTAGAATATCTTCACTCCTGCCAGAATGGTTACAAAAACAGTCTAGTTTCTCCCAGACAGTCTTATCCAAGGTTTACATGTAAAAGAGCATTGTAAAACATCAGTATCATTCACGAAACAAAAACATCGAATACTCAAGAACTGTTGGTTGTGTTTTGAATTCAGTTAACAATGTTGCCTGGTTTTTGACCAGCAAAGAAAATAGATGAGATATCAAAAAGACTAATGTAAAACAAAAATGTTTTACTAATTGAAAAAAATAGCATTTATCAGCCCTAGGCAAATGAAGCAGAATTTCTGTTGAAACTGAGGTTTAGCGAACTCTTCCTGTTAACTCTCCCTGTTCTCTTTTGCAAGTGAACTCAGTAGAGTACTAAGTAGAATGAGTGCTATTTTCACCACTGATAATTGTACTATGGAGCTGTCCTTTTGTATTGTAAAAGGAAGGCGCAGAAAACCAGAAGTGCCACACACAGCTCACATGGACCCTTATATCGGGAGTAAGAAGCATCGAGTCTCTCCATGCTAGTTACTAATTCACCAACATCTGGAGTGCTGAGTGGCTAGGCTCAGTTAGACAGGAAAGGAGGTAACAGAGCTACTTTTAGTACAGCAGTCCCAGTGGGATTAGGAAGGACTAACCACCACTTGTAAAAGTGTTTGATTCAACTGGTATTTCCAGACAAAGTTTTCTAGGGAACATCTGGGCTTCTGCCGTTACACTCAGGACTGACTTACTCAATGCAATGTTGGTATAATGCCTGTCTTAATCCTGTTCTGAGTTAAGCAAAAAAAAAAAAAAATCACAAGATTTTCTCTAGCGAATATGTGTCTTCAGTACAACCCGGGGCTTGAATGTGAGTGCTTGACTATGTGGAAAAAGTCAGGAAGTTTATCCAAGATTGTCACAGCCACAGGAACCAATGACAGAATTGGACAAACCTTAGAGTCTTTTCAGTAAGAAAATGCCGTGTGAAGTCTATGAGAGGTGGGGCTACAAATAAGGGAAAGAAATATCCGGTCTGGTAATGCATTCAGGAAATTTAGGCAATGACTAGCAAACAGAGGAAAGGAATAAACCATGGAAGGATGCAGAATTTCATCCTACAATAGCTCGGTACCAGTTCCCAGAAGACACTGGACCCAATTGGTAAGAACGAGCTGGGTACATGCTCCTCGGTTCTATGTCTTGCTTCATGGCAAGGGGATTGAAGAGAAGGTAGAGGCTGCTGGCCCATCTCTATTACCTTATTTTACCTTCCAATTCATTAAAAAAAAGACTGTTTCAGAGAATGCATTCACCAAACTTTTCTAGTTCTCTTGCTGCATCTATTATCATTTCAACTTGCTTATAATTAAAAACTAACATTTTATTGTTTAATATCCAGAGAAGCATTTAAGAAGCAAAGATAAATACCAATAACTCTACCACCAACATGCTACCATCATGGAAAATTTGGTATGTCTTCATAGTGTGTACATATGTGCATACATCTTTAAAATATTAATTACATGTGGTTTTTTGGAAATGTTTCTCATGACCCCATGACCCTCTCTACCAGTTGGGAAGAAGGGGCAGGACTCACAAAAAAAGCCAAAAATGTTTAGTAAAAATTCAAGGTCAAACTTTACTGAGGAATTAAAATTATTGGTGTGACTTCTTTTCAGATGCACAAAACCAAAGCATGAGATCTGAACTGTTGTCAGTTCTCTAATTTTTAATTCCTCTATACAAAGAGAATCTTTTCTAGCTTGAAGGTTAATTGTGGTAATCTTTATGTGATCTGTCGTAGATTCATGATGCTACAAATGATTTCAAAAGTAAAAAAAAAAAAAAAAACTTTTAGAACTCATCATGCCATCAAGAGACTCAGAAAGCATGAGGGACAGAAATGGCTGCATGGGGACTTCAGAGACACAGGTTTAAACCAGCCTTGGAAAGTTTGATGCAGCCAAATGTGTTATTCACATCAGGGAGGCATCAAGGTGGATGAATATAAGCTTTTGTGTCAGTGTGCTTCTGGAGCAGCAGAATAAAATACTTCCAAAAGACTTGGGATAAAAGTACTGGGAAAGTGTGTCAGACACAAATTGGATGGAAAGAAGCATGCTGGATCAATAGCTTACTTGAACTAACAATCTAGGACCAGATTCGACAAGAAGCATCTCAATGGATGCTAGCACACTAAGTATTCACTGCCCTGACATTAATATACTCCCGGGAATAGAAATGCATCTCTGATGAAAAGGAAATGGAGTAAAGTCTTATATTAGTGGGTACTTGCAACAGAAAGCGGAAGAAAGTAAAGTCAACATTTGCACATTTCATGT
This sequence comes from Cricetulus griseus, assembly GCF_003668045.3. NCBI lineage: Eukaryota > Metazoa > Chordata > Mammalia > Rodentia > Cricetidae > Cricetulus > Cricetulus griseus. The sequence goes on from NW_023276806.1 coordinate 219,390,733, forward strand.
ATATGGAGTGACTTTTGTACCCACACTCTGTATTTGGGATGGTTTAACAAGGGTTGATTTGTCAAGAAGTGAGACACAAGAGGTCAGTAAAAGGTTTTCTCATGGGTAAAATTACAGTGTTAGACCAGGAGGCATTGTTGGGTAAGAGGGAGTGGAGACTTAGAGGGAATGAAGGAAAATGAAAAGGGTGCCTCCATAGTACTGAGGTATTATACTTGAGAAAGGATTGGCTTAAATGCTCAAAGTGTGGAAGGCAGTATTCAGGAAATGGGGTGCTCACACTGGGTTATTTGGACATGGCAGTATGTTCTGTCAAGACAAGTTCTAAGAGTGTGATCGTAGAAACAGATGATTGAGTTGGTTTCTGAAGCTACAGTGAGGAGAAGAGATTGGTTAGCTGTGAGAGTTAGTGTACCTGGATTATCAGCAGGAGTGATTCCTTCAGCCACACGAGGACAGGAATCATACGGGCAAGGAAGCCAGAAGCCAGGTATTCTATAAATGGCAGCAACAAAAGGTGTGAGCAACATTGCCTGGAGTCTTGACCTTCAAAGTCCCTGTGATGCTCCAGGATGTGTGTGATGTGTGTGAAGGCAGGAGAAGTATCAAGTGAGATGGAGGAAGAGGAATCCTATTTCACCTTTGAACCAAATACCCTGTGTTGAGGAAAGCTATCTCTACTTGAGACTATGTGAAATGTGGTGTCATCAGTCTCTGGTAAGAAAATGAGAAGATTCAAAGAAGAAACTGGTGGTGTGCGGAATTCTAAAACCAACTCTGGGCTCCAGGGAGCAGTGTTGGGAAGAAAAGCGAAGAAACTGAGAGGCTATGACAGATTAGAACAATTGGCAGGGACATACCCAGAACTGGGAGTAATGAGTATCACGTATGGATGAAATGTGGGAGAAATGGCTCACAGGTGCTTCAGTTAAATCAAGATGTGATGCATGTTTTAGGTAGATCCAATAAACTCTGGTGATCAGTGAACAGAACACAAACATAGTCATTTAGCTGTACTATTCAAACCGAAGGTCACTCTTCACTCCTGTGTCTGTATATGCTACAGCAGGAATTCTTCCATGTACAAAAGGTTTAGCAAAGGCCTGGTGTTATGGAATGATCCTTTTGTGCACTGTGAAGATATGTCTTTGCCTGTGTGCCTTCTGAGTGGTTTAATAAAAGAGCTGACTGCCAGGTATCTAGGCAGGAGGCATAGGTAGGACAGCAAGACACAGAGGATGCTGGGAAGAAGGGTGGCATGTCCAGACTAATGAGAGATGCAGAAAGAAGCAAGATGAGTGTGCCTTGTTGAAATAAGGTACCACTACATGGCAGAGGGTAGATAAGAAATACGAATTAATTTAAAATGTAAGTTAGCTAGTAACAAGTCTGAGCTATTGGCCAAGCATTTGTCATTAATATTAAGTCTCTGAGAGGTTATTTGGAGACAGCTGCCTGGACACAGAGAAACTCCCCCTACAGCCTGGCCGTTTATCTACTGTCATACTGTAATCTGGGAGACTAGTAAAGGGACGGGAAATGCCATGGGGAAGATAATGGTTTCTAGCCAGAAATCCAGAAGAACAAGAAGAAAAGAAAGTTGAGACTGAAAGAAGTAATGACATGGGTTATGCTCTGAGTAAAACAGGATGGGTTAGGACCACAAGGTCTTCACAGATGGATGACTAAACAAGATTCTGGAGAAGGAAGGAAGGTAGGAAATGGAAGAAGAGGTTGTTGGAAGGAAAGATGGGGGATGACATAATCCTGCCTGAAAACTGGAGATCACGGCCCATTGGTGCTCCCATAACAAAACAGGTATAACTGGACCATTTATAAAGAGGGGAAATAGATCTCTTACAGTCTGGAAGCCAGAAAATCCAATTGGAGGTTGTCTGAGTTTGTTCTCTGTTGAGTGCTGCCCTTTGCTCTCGAGAGAGTGTCTGATCCACACAGAGGATGGATAAAACAAGCACTGGTCATTAGCAATAGTCGACACCGCATGTCTAGTTGCCCCAAGTCACTTGTTGGTGCATCCTCTAAGATCCTGAGAAAACAAAATGCCTTAGCTCTTGGAAAGGAGGGGCCCTTCCTCACATGGTGCAAGAGCTGAAGCACAGCAAGAGCTTAAACTAGTTACGACAACCTTTACATGAATAAATAACTCATTTGAGAGACTGAAGCCTTGATGATGGAATTGCTTTCAATAAAACCCCACATCTTAGCATTACCTTGGGGTTTTTACATGTAATTTCAAGGAGGCACATTCACACCATACAGCTGTCTTGTGACGTGGCCACAAAAATGGGTGACAAAAATCCAACAGGGGTCAAAGTTACTGGGCTTAAATTGTTGGAAAAACTGTGAATACAGGGTTGGCTACTTGACCTCTGGAGTTGTCTGGGATTGTTTCTCTCTAGAACCCCAGCTCTGCCTTCAAGCACACTAGCATTGAGTTGGCTTACCATAGGGTTGGACAATTATCACTCACCATGCTGCAATTTATTTCTAGAAATGATGCTCTCCTTACTTACCCAGCCATTTGCCTAATGGCCACATAGTCACAGAGGACCACCAGAACAAGCCCTGGCCATTAGTAGATGTCACATGCCTAGTTGCCCCAAGTCACTGTTAGTGCATCCTGTAAGATCCCAAGGGGGAAAAAATCCTAGATCAGTCTGTCTTACACACTGTTCCCTTAGTAAGTGCTGTTGCTGGCTTTGATGCTATATGCCCTGAGGTCAGCACCATGGAGAATATAAGGAGGAGATGTAGAGTAAGAAGGGAAAATCCTCCTGAATTTATCTGCAATGCCTCAATTGTTTTGTGAGGTTGCTTGTGAGACATTGCACTCAGATTAATTCATATTCACATACCCATTTTTCTCTTTTAAATAAAAATTAGAGGACACCAATTTACATATATGTCAATTTTAAATGTTTTTTTTTTCTTAGCTGATGCATGTGTGTGGCATGAGTCTGCATCCATTCTTGGTACACAATGTCCAGTGTGTCAAGTTCTGCAGGAAGGAGCTGAATAGAAACAGTAGCATACGATTACCAACTTGCTGCCTTAATAACATGAACCTGGAGTCATAATTTTTTTATATTTCACACTAAGTATATTCCTTTTTTAAAATTCTCCAATTTCCAGGAATTTTATCAATGTATGGTGTGCACACATGTTGTGATGCATTGTGGGACAGCAGATTGAAATGAATTAGCATATTACTTTACATACAATTTTTGTGGTAAGAACACAAAACCTACCCAGCAATTTTCAGGTGTACATACCCCATTATTTACAATAGCTAGCATGCTGTAAAGAGATCTTTGGAATTTGCAAATACCAAAATCCTGAAGGTTTTGACCAACATCCTCTTAGTCTCCATTGTAAGCTTCTGGTCATCATCATTTTACCCTCAGTTTTGATGGCTTCATTTTTCCAGATTTCACACACAAGCAAGATCTCACAGGATTTTGCCTCTATGCCTGGCTCTTTTTTTCTCCATTTTTTATTTAAATTAGAAACAAGATTGTTTTACGTGCCAATCCCAGTTCCCTCTCTCTCCCCTCCTCCCCAGCCTCCCACTATCACTCTACCTATCCCATACCCTTTCTGCTCCCCAGGGAAGGTGAGGCCTTCCACGGGGGATCTTCAGAGTCTGTCATATCCTTTGGGATAGGGTCTAGGCTGACCCCCGTGTGTCTAGGCTGAAGGAGTATCTCTCTATGTGGAATGGGCTCTGCCTGGCTATTTTTTCAAACCAAACTCAATATCTTCTGGGTCCCTCGGTGTTGTCACAAATGATAGGAATTCCTTAATTTTTAAGTTGGAATGGTACCCCATCGTGCACATGTGACATATTATCCTTATCTACTCACCATTTGATAGCCACTTCCATGTTTTCATGTTTTTGTGCATGGGAAAAGTGCCACAACAAACCTGGGAGTCAAATGTCTCTCACATACTAACATGCACTTCTTGCCTGAGGCCACACCTACCTCAAGGATTCCCATCTCAACAAATATGGATTTCTGTTACGTTATCACGAAGTCTGCATGCTGTTTCCCATAGTGGCAGTAACAGTTATTGTGCTCTAGTTTGAACTGTTTCCAGCATAGGAACTTCTGCTGCTCTGCTGGAGTAGTTAGGGTTGCTGCTACACAGGTTTGTGGTCTTGTACAGTTCATCCTCAAAGGACCTCCAATTTCCGTGAATGAATTCATATGCATGAAAATGTGTTTTAAAAATATGGTATGGTACCAGCTCCTCTAAGTATGGATGACACCTCCAAGAGGCTCTACCACATGACATTGATTTAGCAGGGGAAGTGCAGGGGCTTAAACATGTCCTTTCCTGTTTCGACAGCTCAAACTCCACAGACCAAAGTCCTAGTATAGGATTACTCTGAACTCTGGCTGCCAAGAATGCAAATCCCTGATATATGTATATACATATGTATGTATATGCATAATACATACATATATATTCATATACATATATGTACAATACACACACATGTACACACACACACACACACACACACACACACACACACTTGGTGTCCCGGGAAATAATCACTCCCTGCCAAGTGTGGTATTCCTGTGGGAAGTGTTTGCTCCATCTCCTACCTGGGTGAAAGGCATTCTGATCTCATTTCCCCTTAGGGTGGAAGCAGAGGAGAGCACGCAGGTTGCTGACTGTGATGCATACTTGATTCCTGAGGCAAGAAAGGGGGCATGGCAAGCAGAATTGAGCAGGATAGGCTTTGATGGGTTTCAGAGGGCCTAGGATGGACCTATGGGCACTTGGGGATCTGTGGAAAGGTCACTGTTCAATTCAAATCTTGTAAAGGTCCTCAGGTTGTTACTGCCCCAGGGACTGTCAGCTAATCCCATTGTCCAAAACTAACAGCAAGCTTTTCATGGAAACAAGATTTGAATGGCAGACCTCCAGGGCTGCTGCAAAGCTTTGCATCATGCATCACGTTGGCTGCATTTCATTTCAGTGAGATAGGCAGCTTCACAGATTTTTGTTGTTACAGGTAATGCTGCAGTGGATTATCTTATACATAAATCTTCATGTTCTCTGTACTTAAAGCTGAAGGGGAGACTTCTGGAATTACAAGGGCTGAGACTCAGGATAACCATTACTAAGATTTCCATCAGCTCATTGCCATTTTTACACCAACACAAAGATGTCTAACAGCGCTCACTACCCAAAGCCTTACCAGCAGATCCCATCAGCTTCTTTTTTATTTGCCAATCAGATGGCAGAAAAACAATGCATTCACATCTTCTTAGTTATTACTTTGAGCATGTTTCTGTTTGCTTATTATGCATTTATTTTTCTTCTTTGGTTAATTTTTCATTTCCAGTGCTCGCCTTCATTTATTGTTTCTTATAAAAGCAAACATCAAATGTAATTGGAAAAATACTTGGGAAAAAAATGAATAATAAGTTATGCTTCTTGTCTAACCGCAAAAAATGTCAAGAGCTCTCTCTCTCTCTCTCTCTCTCTGTCTCTCTGTCTCTCTCTGTCTCTCTGTCTCTCTCTGTCTCTCTGTCTCTGTCTCTCTCTGTCTCTCTCTGTCTCTCTCTCTGTCTGTCTCTCTGTCTCTGTCTCTGTCTCTCTCTCTCTCTCTCTCTCTCTCTCTCTCTCTCTCTCTCTCGTTGGGTTTTGGTCCCAAGGGCCAAAAGAAGAATGAGTTGGCCTTTCTGTTTCGTGAAGCATTGTGATCTTAATGTGTGTCAGAATGTTGTGAATGAGACAAAAGCCCATTTCAGAAGGACTCCATCCAAGGTGGAGAGAGCCATGGCTGCAGGCAAGCAAAGAAAGCTTTCAGTGAAAATTCTGGGAACAGAATCCACAGCCACGTCACTTTCAGCAATGAATGGGTGACCCCTGAGTTCTTATCTTCCCTTCACTGGTAGTTCGGACTCTCCTGTGGTTTCTCATTAACAAACACATTCCCAAAGAAGCTCATGACTTTAGCTGGCCTCCAGTCAGAGCACCCCATCTGCTTGATTCCCAATGGTCTTGCTTTCAGTGATGAAATCATTTCCTCCCAGTGCCACAGACTGAGAACACAAGAGAACTTGAAAAAAACTTAGTAAGCAAACTTCCTTCTGATGTTTGATGAAGTGCAGAGATCCTACAAACACAGTGGCTTCCTCTTAGTTCTCCTCCTCTCTATTCCTATACCCTTTCCCTTGCCTGCATAAAAGGTATCAAAACACATATGGTATGCTGCCTTCTCTAAGGATGTCTTCCCTGACTGCTCCACAATCACACATAACTAATGACATTTATTTTCAAGATTACTCACGTATCTTTCGACCATCCTCATAGATAGTAACTGTCTTATTTTTATCTTTATGGCTCTAGCATCTGTCTTGGTACCTGTTACACAGGAAGTCCTCAATAAAGTTTAGTGGAATTCAATTGTTGCTAATAAATTTGAGCAAGCAACACAACCTCCCCTTCTCTCTTCACTCAGGATGCTCTAGGCACTAGGCAGACTAAACTAGCCTTTAATCCTCTTGTATGTCTGCAGCTTCAATAACTATAGTTCATCAAGATGAAAGCATGCTTTCTCATTACCTAGCAATCATTTGCTAGTCTTATGAATCCTTCCAAGATCATCCCAGATACCAATCCTCAGAGGCAGAAGTCCCTGATCACCATCTTAGCTCTCCCTCCAGATAGATGTTAGGGTCCTTGACCCTAACAGTATTGCTGCTGTCTGATACTATCAGTGCCATCACAGCCTCTGACACATTGATGAGTCTTTCTTATAGACTGTTGCTTTGATGTCTTTAGTTATAACTTTTCTACTGTGGATTCAATGAAAGTCTTATAACTCTAAAATAATAAATGACCATTGTTTCCAGTCATCCAATGTAGTTTGAGATACTTAACAATAGATGATGTTGCAGCTACCAAGACACCTAATTTAACTCCTGAACCTACTGTCTTCTAAGTGATCAGAATTGCAAGAAATATTAGGCCTCAATCTACCCAATTATCTATACCAATATGCTTTTTCTAGCATTCTCTGACATGCCAACAGAATGCTAGCTACTTCATCTCATTTGCCATTCTCTTCAGAAGACTATCCATGACCACCAAGTCTAAGGTCACACCAGCTCATATGTTCTTTATGTGTGTTTCTTTATAGCTCTTAACCTAATTTAATGTATAGATTCAGTGTCCATTTGCTTTAGTAAAGGCTATTTTCTTATCCAAATCTACAACTCCAAAAGGAAACAAACCATGGCTGCTTTTATCCTAATGAAACAGCTATTTTTGTTTCACCATTTATTTGTTACATATTTTGTAAATATATTCCCAAATTGGCAGGTCATCTTTTAACTATAAGTGTTCTATGGTCAATCTTCTAACTTTTCCATGATGACTTTGGAGTTCTTGGTGTGTGTGTGTGTGTGTGTGTGTGTGTGTGTGTGTGTGTGTGTGTGTGTTCATTGCTTCCTTGGACTATGCCTCTAGAATGAGGGGGAAAATGAATAGGCTTCTCTTTAAGAGCTTTGATCCATGTTGTCAATTTGATCCCCCAAACCTTTGTCCAAACTGTGACTTACATTCTCAAAGCTCCCCTAACAGCATTATACTATGGATTTTTGCCAGACAAAGGATGCGGAACAATTTAATGTAGGTGAAAGTACATTTGAAACATATAAAGAATCCTATGTGTCAGCTGGGATGTTGTATCCAGCAGGTTCTGAAAGGGGAAGCATGGTTTACCCCTTCCCAGAAACTGAGTCAGACAGTAATTTCTCATGCTTTACGTTTACTCAAAGGAACACATGAATTGGTTCACACTCATGATTCCCAAATAACTTTTCCTGTTTCACCTTTGTCTCAACTGAATTCCCTCCAAAATTTGTAGTCAGTCTGAACACAGAGATCCCAGGCCACTCTCTAATCACAGTACCACAGGGCACATTTGCCAACTAGGTAAAAACCTGACCTGACCATTCCGGCTCAGCTACCACCAGTGTTGCCAATAATAACAACAGTTACCATCACACAGAAATGACACAGAAGAATGCAGTGTACTGAGAGCAACCTGGTAAATGTTATTGGATGGGATAGCATGGCGACAAAATTTTGGTGACCTCGGTTCACACTTAGCCTTTAGTCATCTCTGTAAGCATCATATGACCCCACCTGATCCTTAATCGCCTCATAACACCACGGGGTAAGTAAGGCTGAGAGTACAATGAGCTTGAGGAAAAGGGACTTTTTTTTCTAAATGAGACATACAGATCATACAGTTTCCTTCCCTCTCCAGATTAAAATGTTGGCCTTTGTAGTAAGAAATTGTGACTATCTCATTCGTGAATAGAAATGTGGGTGTGTACTTTCATTTCTTAGGATGTAGTCCAGGATAGAAAGGAAACTTTTACCTTACCTTCACCTGCTTCAGCAATCTTGTTTCAGTTTGGACCTCCTGGACACATCTTGGCTCTCCAGAGCTTTAGATTACAAGGGATCTTAGCACAACATGAGAGTTCTGGTCATGTCTATATTCAAGCTCAGTGAGGCCTAGGACCCTTTTTGTGCTGAAGCACAGTGCTTTAAGTTACATCTAGTTTGACCATTTTTCTTCTTCCCCGCCCCAAAGTGCAGTTACTTGTGTGTTTTCATCCATCTCCAAATTATTTCTCAGTGTCTTTAAGAACCCATACCATACACTAATTACCAGAAAAACTATGAATATTGAATGACTTCACAGGTTTTTTCCCTCATAGTTCTGAGCAAAATGCCTGGATGGAAAAGCAATCATAAATGCTAGAATTTATAGGTAATGGACAGGCAGCGATGAGGTGGTTGTGGAAGGAAACCAATGTGCTGTCTCTTACAGTGTCACACAAGTCCAAGTCGACACAGAATTTGAGAGGACTAGATCAGATCCCCAGCAATGGTGATGGATTTGAGAGGACGCTAGAAATGTGAATGGAGAGGTCAGATAAGCAGTAGAATAATGGAGTCTGGCTCCACTGGCTGAGTTTGCATTAGAGATAGAAATTGGAAATCAGTCCTGTGACTGGGTGGGATCTCATAGAGAAACATGCAGAGTGGGTGAGCCCTAGGGGTCACCCATGACTTTCCTAAAACCCCATTCTGCTTAAATGCAAGGGTCCAAGGCTAACTGGGACCATTGAAAGCAAATGACCATTATTTCCTTATTAGTTTCCAATCTATTACATTTGCAACTAAGTCATTACCAGCTTCCCCAAACCCTGGCTTCATTCTACAGCTCATTTAGAGCAGATGGAAGGGTGGAAGAGGTTAGGATGAGACTTTTATGACAGGCTAATATGGTCCAACAGCAGCCATTAGCTGAACAAATATTAGTAGTAACAATAGGGTAGGAGGCATGGAGCATCTGACAGAGCCCTAATCTCTGTCAGAGACAGATGTCAAAGAGTCCAAAAAACTACAATATGCTACAAAGGGCTGTATTTGGAGACAGAGAAGCCAAACAGCAAAGGCAAAACTTTTGGAGTAGATTTTTGTGGGGGGCATTTGAGAGCCATCTAGAATGCTTTAGTCAGAGACCGTGAAAAAAATTCTCTGACAAGAGGAAAACAAAGTCAGTCAAATGGCAGCCAATTCTTTTTTATTTTGCATTTAATTAACAAGTAGAAAGTGTTACAGGAGAGAAACGAACCCCCCCCCCGCCCACTCCCGAATAATAAGCCTCTTAGAGCAGTTTCTAAACTTGGAGCGGTGGGATGCTTGCTAAGAAGAAAGTGGGGGAAAGTATAGGATGCCCATTCCTTCCGTGGTCCAATGGCAGGGAAGCCCATGCTCTGTTAAGTAGCTGATTGGCTACTGTAAAAGTCCCGCTCTGAGCAAGCACCAATGTGCTCTCAGAACCGAGATTCTTGGAAACAGTTTCTGGCAAGGAACACATGACATTGAGAGGGCTCCGGAGTTGTAAACAAGGACAAGTCTGGGCGGGCCTGAAGCCCCTGGAGAGCTGGGACCTGTCCCAAGGCGGCAATCCCCAGCCCACATCGTCCCAGATGCCCGCTATAGCTCCCCCTCATGCCCCTTGGCCTTGCCCCTCGCAGACTAGGGCACCAGAGCCTGCTCTCTCTAGTGTCACCGTGCCAGGTCTTTCTGGTGTCCGTGGCCAAGGGGAGGGGCCCAAAGTTCTTCCTCTGAGCTGATTGGTGTGGCCCCAAGTTCAGAGTTCCAGTGACTCCTCCCGACTGGAGTTGAGGTGGGGAGGGAGGGCAGGGTGATAAAAGACGGCGGGAGGTGGGAAGACCAGAGTGTCAACCAGCCACCCAGCACCGGGGACCCTGAGTCCACAGCGCACCTGCTCCCGCCCTGCTCCCGCCCGACAGCGCTCCTGCCCCGCGGTCCTTGTTCCCCAACGTGTCCCAGCCACCGCCAGCCTAGGTGGGCTTCAGGATGAAGGCGGCCCGCTTCGTGATGCGCAGCGCCAGCTCGCTGAGCAGCGCCGGCCTGGTCCCCAGGGAAGTCGAGCTGTTCTCGCGCTACAGCCCGTCCCCGCTGTCCATGAAGCAGCTGCTGGACTTTGGTGAGAGGAGACCTGGGGCCCAGGAGGGTGGCGCTGAGGCCGGGGAAGTGTCAGGATAGGAAGGGCTGAGCTCATAGCTAGGGCAACTGAGGTCCACTTGGCTGAGAAGCTCGGGAGCCCCAAAGGGCTGTGCACCTTGAGATGTCCTAGTTTGGCTACTTTCTGACAGTTTGGACCACAAGTGTAGGTCACCTGTGGCCCTGTGTGAATGTTTAGCTTTGACTCCGCTTTCCTCTTCTCGCTGTCTAGATCTTTGAGTTGAAATATATCCATATATGTGTGTTTGCCACCAGCCACCATTTTAATAATGGACTAGAAACTTCCTCCCTTCTTCCCATTGTACAATTCGTAATAGCGTAAACTCACATTAGACTGCTAGATTTAACTCCTACCTCCACACATACCCACACCTACCCCGGAGACCTCTTAGCATGCCTGAAAAACATCTTTACCACTTTGCCCTTATTGTTTTACAAGTGTTTACAGTACTACTAAAATAAAACCTGGCTACTCCCTTAGTGCAGTGATGCCATAGGAATATTTCAAGATGTTAATGTGGTAATGTTTATTGCTAGTCTGGAAATCACTCTGCCTCCTACCCAGTACCTTTCTAGTCCATACTCATTCTAGAGTGTTGTTGACTTTGTGGTACAGGCTGGCCCTACTCTAATGGATAGGAACAACCGGGAGACTGGTCTGACTTCTCCAAAGTGAATTCTCCTCAGCAGGAAAACAAACAGTAATTCAGCTATACTGATCACTCTTAAAAGAAGAAAAGGGGGTGGGGAGACAGAACGAAAATACACTGAAGATACCTATTCCTAAAGTATTTACAAACTCTAACTGCAGTTAAGATGTCATTTTCCAATGTCCTTTATATTTGATATTTATTTTCTACCCGCCCCCCCCAAAGTGAACATGTTTTAATCCATTGCAGGTTCAGAAAATGCCTGTGAAAGAACTTCTTTTGCTTTTCTGCGACAAGAGTTGCCCGTGAGACTAGCCAACATCCTGAAGGAGATTGACATCCTTCCTGAGCGACTAGTGAATACCCCCTCCGTGCAGCTGGTGAAGAGCTGGTAAGGGGCTCACTGTTTTGACGTCTGAACTTTCAATGCTACCTGAGTACCCCTTCTTATGCCATGTTAACATCGTACTCAGCAGATGGTCTTAACAGAAAATAGTTCTGGAAATTGTAAGGAAGTTTGTACTAACTTAGGGCAGGTTATCATTAGGGTAGATATAAATCTATGAATAGACATTTGTTAATATCCTAGAAACTCAGAGCCCTTTATTTGTTAATATCCTAAAAACTCAGAGCCCTTTATTTGGGGGAGGGGGCTGTGCTTTTATTTTTGTCCTATTTTTCCCCTGTTGTTTGTCTTTCAAGACAGGATCTCCTGTACCACAGGCTTCCTGGAACTCTTTATATAGCTTAGAATGACCTTGAAGTCTTCTCTACTTGCCTTCACCCTCCAGCTGCTGGGTTTGTGAGCATGGACCACCATACCCAACTTTCATTACAAAATAATTTTGACACATGGGATAAATTTGAGAAATAATCAATATGTGTAGTTTGATTTTGTGCTTTACATAACAAAGGATGGAATCTGAAATTGCACAAATAATCCATTGCCTAGAAATAGATCAGGATGTCTGCTGTTTAGAGAGGGTCTAATCTTTGTCCTTTACCAGTAATTAGCAAAGTGAGCCTTGAGTTCAAATTTTGCCTTTTCATCTCCCTTAGTAGCTTAGCAAGTGTCTTAAACCCTCTCTGCCTCAACTGCCACACCTATCGTTATTAGACTTGTTGCCTACGACTAAATGAGATAGTTTTTTAAAGACTTAAATAGACACAAAGCACCAGCATTTAATGTCAGTTCCTGTGACTTGTCTTAAACTAATAGTACTGATGCCTAGCAAGCAGATTTTTGGAGGATAGATCGATGTTATAGATGGTGGCAGATAAAGAGCCCTACCTTAGTTCATTGATTACACAGCATCTTGCCCAGTGATTGAAGAAATATGATATGACCATTGGATGATTCCAGCCTGAAACGTATGTGCAATCCTTTGTGCTCATTGCCAAGACTCAGGCTCTCCTGAAGAGTACAGTCTGAAAACAAAAATAAGAAATGTTTTCTTAAAAGTTGATTATGAGTGTTTTTAGTAGAAGAAATGAAAATATCTGCCAACCAAAGTGGCCAGGAGAGTAGAGGGTGGGAAACTTCAACTTTAAAGATACCTTAATATGTTCTTTTCCAAACATCCTGAAGGAAAGACGCAATTTTGAGCTTTCTGATCATCTCAAAAGGTATTTTATTTGTAACCATTTATTTGCATCTGCCATTAATATCAACACTTCTCCTTTAACAGGTACATACAGAGCTTGATGGACTTGGTGGAGTTCCATGAGAAGAGTTCAGAAGATCAGAAAGTTCTATCAGAGTAAGCTTTCCTTGTGAGAATATGTATTTATAAACCTGAGTCCTTCTGGACACACCTCACAGATCTTTTTCAAGATCTTTAGATTAAAGAGCTCCAACTTCCACAGTAAATTGCTACTCCTTACAAATTATGGCTCGCTGGTGGTTTTAGATGTGTAGAGCTATAGAGCTGAAATTAGTGCTATGTGTGAGCAAACATAGAGATCTTGCAGTTTTTGCTTCTCAAGGAATTTCATATTTACTTCAATTTAGTCCAAAGAGTATACTTGCAAGAGAATTTGCTTTTACATAATTTTAATGGACTTCTGGGTCATTGGTGATTACATTTTTCTTATTTGTGTTATAATTTCTAGTTAACTAAATGCAAATCTTTAAAGTATGACAAGAAACTTCAAGAGTTTCATTTTTCACAGTGAATTGTCTGTGGTTTTAATTATTTTCTAACAAGTAGGCTTAATGAACATTTTTAATGAACATACCAGCCAAACAGTGAGTGGTTTGACATGGAACCTAAAAACCCCAACCGTCTCATGAAACTGGCTCTTCCACTACAGTAGAAGAATGTGTAGTGAGAGTCTGAAAGAAGCTTCACCCAGCATTTTACAATTGGCTGTTCTTGGGCGGCTCCTGCTGCAAAAAGACCTTTAGTTTTCTTTGAGGCAATTAAGGGAGAGATATGTGGAAAAGTTCATTAATGTCCACTAACTATAAATGTTCTAACTCAGCTTTGTAGACGCGCTCATCAAAGTTCGAAACAGACATCATAATGTGGTCCCTACAATGGCTCAAGGAATCCTTGAGTATAAAGACACCTGTACAGTTGACCCAGTTACCAATCAAAATCTTCAGTATTTCTTGGACCGGTTTTATATGAACCGAATTTCTACTCGGATGCTGATGAACCAGCATAGTAAGTGACTTTCTCAAAACATAGCTTGGAGATGTGGGTGTTGTATACAAGCCATGCTGAGGCTGTACCCATGACTGGGGCCCCATAGCCTTTCTTCCTGGCAGTTCTAATTTCCCCCTTGTTTTTCATAACATGCTTCTGTTTTCATTTTTTTAACAGTCCTTATTTTCAGTGACTCAAAGACAGGAAACCCAAGCCACATTGGAAGCATCGACCCAAGCTGTGATGTGGTAGCAGTGGTCCAAGGTAATTTCTACACTTCTATATTTCTCTTATTGAAAATGTACAATATATGGTTGGCAAATCTGTAATGTTGGTGATTCTGTAATTGAATTTGTGTTCACTATGTTCTGCTCTTGCTTTACGAATTCTGCCAACCAGGTCCCTAGCTTTTGAGTGTCAGGAGTGTAAACACTCATTTATAGTATTATAAAAAATTTAAACATAAGTGGTCCATGTGCCATATTCTTATATATTGTATTTGATCTCTGAGGTGCACATATTGTTATTGGTCCAACCTCAATAAAATAGTTTTAATAAAATATTAAAAAGACATTTTTCATACACATAAGCCAATTCCCCAGTGAATAGGATTTTAGATTAAGGGCAGTAAACACATTGAGTATCACTTGACAAGTGTACTTGGAATAAATTTATTTCTTTGTTATGAAAAATTCTATTCCAGATGCCTTTGAATGTGCAAAGATGCTCTGCGATCAGTATTATCTGACATCGCCAGAATTAAAGCTCACACAAGTAAATGGTAAGCTAGCAGCAAGAAACAAGTAAAGCTATCTAAAACTTAGCATCACTGCTTTTTTGTAAATATAAGACAGCTTTTGTGTTCTTTTTATTATCCTGAGCTTGCTTAGAATTTGTACAAAGGCATTTTGCTTTGTTTTTAAAGCCAAACTTCTCGCTGGTACCTCAGTTGAAAAGCTTCAATTGTGCATATCACTTGCTAACAGCAATTCATAAGGAAGAATGCTTGAACAAAGATGTACCTAGGCTCTAATATCTTAGGTCAGGGAAAGACTGCTTCCTATAAAATATGCAAGATAATCTCCAGGTATGGTGTCTGCAACTGCAGCACTTGGGAAGTGGAGTACAAGTCCTTCCTACATTTCAAACTCCAGGCCCCTGAACATATATGAGACTGTGTCTCAGAAAATTAAATAAAAAGTAGACTATGAATAATAAGGATATCTGAAGTATAGAAAAGAGTTGTCAATGGAGCTATCCTTCTCAAGAAGTTATTCACAGAGAACAAAAATACTTCCTAAATTGTCCTAGAAGGAATAAGATAGACACCGAATGACAGATATTGCATGATTCCAGTCATGTGAGCTATAAACCCAAGTTAGTCATAATCACACAAGTGCAGATTACAACAGTACTTGTCAGTGGCTCAGGGGGAAGAAATGAAGGGTTGCTTTTGAATAGGTATAAAGTTTCAGTTGTGTAAGATGAATACATTCAAGAGATCTGATGCACAACATAGTTAGCAGTATTGTACCATACACACGAGAATTCTTCAAGTATACTTGAACTTGTGTTGAATGTTCTTACCACAATTTTAAAACCGTACTGCAAAAATGCTACTATTTGGGCATGGGATATACTTCAAAATTTGAACTCTGTGCTATCTGTCGAGCTAGAGTAGTCACACATAGAACAATGCAAGGGGTGATTTTTACATTATTGTCTTCTATTCCAGAAGAGAGTAGCTTCTCAGATCAAGGCATACCAAAATTAGAATGATATTCCCTTTCTGCTATGTGTTTTTCCAAGTCATGTTTATACAGGAGCATTTATTAGTTACGAGGCTAATCGTTAGGACTAACTTAGACTGAGAACATTGAAATGTAGGTGAACACTAAGACAAAAGCAGGAGGGATGATAATGACAAAGTAACCCAGGGGAAGCAGCATCGTATTATACTTGCAGATAAACTGCTTGCACTGTTGGACAAAACAAAGACAAGATTGTGCCAGATCCTCCTTGTGTTTACTCATTCAAACTTTCCCCAGGACTGGGCATCAAAGAATACTTCTATTTTCCTTTTCAAACAGCATCATGAGGTTTTTGTTTCTGTTTTCTTTAGCCTGTTGGTTAAGCTTAAACACACTTAACCTCTAGGGTTTAATTTTTTTTTGGTGATTAAATGAATCATGTAATTTAATATGCATTAAAATACGAAAAATATAGCTACCCTTAATTTTAATGTTATAAGCATATGGATTCCTCCTATCTTTAAATACATTTAGTTTTAACACTGAAATTGTATAGCTCAAGCATGTTGAAGGTAGAACATCTGTGTAACTTGATTTACTCCCCTGCCTCACACTTCAGTCAACTACAACTACACTTGTGGAGACATGTAAGCATTAATCTTGACTAGTAGGTAGCAGCTGGGACAGCGCTTTGCGAACAAGCCAGCTGCCTCTACTACTGACGGGGGAAAGTTCTACATCACGATGTTCAGGTGCAGAAAACAGCGCTTATCCGTTTCTTGTCTAAAACTAAAACATTAATTAAGCATACATGGAGGTTCATTTCAATGTTTGTTTCTCAATTCTAATGAGTTTAATTTTTTCTAGGAAAATTTCCAGGCCAACCAATTCATATCGTGTATGTCCCTTCGCACCTTCATCATATGCTCTTTGAATTATTCAAGGTATGATACTTCACAGCAATCATGGATTTGTCTTTAAATCGTTGACTCCTTATACTTTTATCATTCCCGAGTAAGTAAGAGCCTCTACATATTCTCCTAAGAACACTTTGGTATAAAGGAGAATATAGCCAGTGTTTGGCAAAGTGCACAGAGACACAGTAAACAATGTGTTTGAAAACATACAATATGGCTCATGCTATCTCAGTACTGAAGAATGGAGAGGATGCTCCCATCGTTTCTTCGGATGTGCAACAAAGCACTAGTCGTCTATTCTTTAGAAGAGGTCACGGGGTGAATTCATTAGTGAATGAAGTCTTGCAACCTCCATACCATAGACTCTCCAGCAGCAGACTCCAAGGAATGGTTCCTATAGGTGGGGTGGCCTCATTCTGAATCTACAGTCAATCCCATCACATGAATCTGAATCATGAGTGGGCTGCATTACAATGCAAAATCGATGCAGGTCTGGAGTGGTATCCAGGATTCTGACTTTCCAAGGATGTGATGTTTATCTAAAGTCCATACTTTCTAAACAGCCTGCAGGACCCTGATTCTCAGAAAGTATGTGCCACAATCATCTGCAGGCCTTGATAAAAGACAGGTACATATAAATGTTTAGATTGTGTAGGGCCAAGAATTTGCACTTCAGGGGCATTGAAGACTCAAATGTCTCTAGTCTGGGTAACTAAACACTGATGACAAATTATATTATACATTCTAAGATCATACTAATGCTCTGAACTCAAACAAACAAACAAAAAAGAATACTTGAAGTTTGTGATGTTCCCCAAGACAATTTTATATATTAACAGGAGGAGGAAATCTTTTTTAAAAAGTAAAATCTGCCTCTAAAACCGACATAAATCCAGAATACACTGCTTTCTAACTTATTCTAATGCTTTGCAATGAGATATTGATATTGATAAAACTACAAAAATCTGATCTATTTTACTTCACTTCAGTGAATATCTGGTATTATATAGAGATACCAAAGGACAATCAGACAGGAAAGCAGTCTCATAAAGTGAGACTTTACCTACAAGGCATTTCCCCTGTAAGCTTGTTTTAGTGTATTCTGTGCTAAAATGCATGTGATCCTTTTTCATCGATTTAGTTTATTTTTAATTGAATGCTCTAACTCAAAGAGTTATTCCACCATCAATGGTGAAAGCTAAGATGATATTCAAATGCAAATAGAAATTTAATTTAGAATTATTGACTGTCTTTTTAAATAGTAACAACCTTTTTTTCTAGCGAGTTTTATAAAAGCCAATAAATTGGTTCAACGATTCACTGTTCATTCCTTATGTAATAGTCTTTGGTGTTTGGATATAAAATGTAATGGAAAGACAGAAAAATAGAGCACTAGGAAATGGACTATAAAAACCAATTTCTACATTTAAATTAAGCTTACAAATAAGAACTTGACAGCTAGCAGAATTGTTTTTCCATTAGACATTACTCCCAGGAGCTATATTCCATGGTAAATGAAGATTTTTCATTATGCATTCTACATGACACATTCATAAATGGCTATATTTACAGAGATGTTTTATCACTCACTTAAGAAATAGGAACTTTGAATTACCCTCTGCTGCTTTTATTTTAAACATAAAACCAGTTATTTATTGTCTCTCATTCTTCCCCCATTGAATTTCTTATGGTTTTTGTTGTCTTTAGAATGCCATGAGGGCCACAGTTGAGCATCAAGAAAATCGCCCTTCCCTGACACCAGTCGAGGCAACTGTCGTCTTGGGAAAAGAAGACCTTACAATCAAGGTAGTCACTCCCTCCTTTTGTTTTTGTTTTATCTGGAGGAAACTAAAAGGGGCCTATGGTAATACGGCTTTCCATTTGGGACAGCTCTCAAAGCCATGTGTGCCAGATGACTTTCAAGAAAGGAAGAGCCTTTTCTGTAGACAAGTGCCCACTGTTGTTGAAGTATAGCTCTGATCTATTTGTCTCCCTGTTTCAGATTTCTGACCGAGGAGGTGGTGTTCCTCTGAGGATCACTGACCGCCTCTTTAGTTACACATACTCCACTGCTCCAACGCCTGTGATGGACAATTCACGGAATGCCCCTTTGGTAAGGCCAGTGATACAGCTGAAGTCATCTCAGCCACCTAGTTCTAAATGTAGGGTGAGAATTATGAAACAGTGTTTAGGCAAGTTAATCTATTTAGTTAAATAGGCATGTGGGGATATGAGAAATATTACAAAGTGAAGATTCTAAGGACATCTGATTGAGAGAAAGTATTTAGACACTAGCTCCTTCCCACCTTGGGTCATGTCTACTTTTTCATTAACACTTGATCTTCCCTCATCCAGGCTGGTTTTGGTTATGGCTTGCCAATTTCTCGTCTCTATGCCAAGTATTTTCAAGGAGACCTGAATCTCTACTCTATGTCGGGCTATGGGACAGACGCCATCATCTACTTAAAGGTATGCTTTGACCTCAGTAAAAACCACCATTTTAAAGTCATGGCTTCATGTACTTCTCTAAGTTCCACAGTCCTCTGTGAACTATTCAAACTCAGTTCATCTAAGCAATAGCCAGTTATTAAAGTTTCTATTTTGGTATGTGCACACCTAACATGCAACTTAGCCAAGAGAAAGCTCAGCCATGCTATGGGCCTCAAGTGTTGACCCAGACCTAGAAGAAGCCTCAGAGTGACAGCATACCAATGAGAACTTTTCTCAGACAACTTCTCTTGACATCTGTGAGGGGAGCTAGTGTTCTGTTTCACTCAGCCTTGTGAGTAATACATGCTAATGATGTTTCAGAATAAAATAATAAAAATCAAGACCTCTGTAACCTTAAGCTGACCCTATTTAAAACCCAGGAAAAAGATTAATGACGAGCTGTCAGTGGAGTGCCAGGTATTTCCAACTTGAATTTTAAAACTGAGTCCATGTTTTTCTGTCCCAGATGCAACCTAAATTTGTTTTTTAAGGTCACCATCCCAATTCTGCTTATCATTTGCCAACTATTTCAACTGAAAATTTATTTACAGATGGTAAGAACAGCAGCATCAAGTTTCTAGGCTTCCATCTTGTTCACTGGAATTAAATGAAGTTCCCTTTGACTCCCTTCAGTAGTTACTATGTTTATTCATTTATGAAATTGGCCAACGTGTTCAAAGTGGTAGAGAAAGAGCCCTTTAACAGTATCATCTTAGGTCTCTATCAGAGATTCATAGGTTTCTCACTGGAAAGAATTGCTCTCCTCTTCAACTCCATTACATCAGAGGTACTCAAACAGCATGTGAAAATATTCAACACAAAATCTGTGCCCAAATTTACAATCCCACATCCCCGTTAAGCCTCTATTTCATAAAGATGATAGTTTTTTAGTCTTATTTTGTAAAAAAAAAAATACCAAGAACACCATGAGTTTGTATACTTTTAGTACAAAGTCAATTAAACGAGAGTATTTGGATATTAAGTCATACCTCTGAATGTATTTTGAATAATGAAGTACAGCCCTGCATAATTTCTTTAACATTTTCTCACCTCTCTTCTTAGGCTTTATCTTCTGAGTCTGTAGAAAAACTCCCAGTCTTTAACAAGTCAGCCTTCAAACACTATCAGATGAGCTCCGAAGCTGGCGACTGGTGTATCCCAAGCAGAGAACCAAAAAACCTGTCAAAGGAAACGGTGGCAGTGTGAAGGGGAACATGTAGGAACCTTTATGGGATCAAAGTGGGTCTATGGCAGTGCTGCTTCATGAATGTGTGTGGACTTTTGTTTCCGCAAAACAAAACAAAACAACCAACCAAGCAAAATACAAACGCTAGGACAGACATTGATCCAATGAGAGATGGAGCTTGGTTGTGTGACCTGGGAGAAGTCAGGAGGGCCAGACTCCAGTAGACTGCAGGTGACCTGCTCCTCATTTGGCAATGCAGAATGACTCGAGGTTATTGCAAATACTGAAAAGAAGTCAGTCTCTAAGTTACATCTCTTTCTTAATAAGTACAGGATTTGAGGTTTGCAGGCTCAACAGGTGGATGCTTTAGAATTCTTGTTGCCATCCAAATATATTGGTGTTCAGTGAACATCAACTATTGAGACATGGGTGTTTTCCTGCCATGCAAAGATTAGAGTGTTACTAGAAATGTCTGTAAATGTGCATTTTGTAGATGTTAATATACTCTAGACAGGACAGGACGAAAGATGCCAAAGCACTTTATTTAAGCTTGCAGCCTGGGCAGCGTGGCCTATGTACAAAGCTTCTTTGGCAAGACAGCTCCAGTATCACACAGCCTTTCTTGTTTGGACTACACTCCATAAGCCAGTGATTTTTGGTCTGTGCCTACTTCTGGGTGAATTGTTAAATATGCACTGAATTCAGGAAGTTGGGTTGGAAAGGGAAAAAAATCACCAAAGTGATCCAAAGATTGGATGTGGAAAAACCCACATTAGAGAAAGAAATCACATATTACAAACTTAAATGGGAGTTCTCTAACTGGAAGTGGTGAAGAATCCAGGCTCCAGGCTTAAAACCGTGTGCATTTTATGTTTTAATTATAGTCTCTACACTCCAATATTAACATATCTGTTCAAATTTTTCTAGTGCCAATTACCCTGAGAGCATTAAAATTTAAATCTTTCTTGGGGTTTTGTGTTTTGTTTGGGTTTTTTGGTTTTGGTTTTTTAATGCAGTAGTCTGGAAGTAAGTTCTCATGCCAGGATGATGTCATTTGTGAATCATTGGGACTCTGAGAACCAATGACTAAAAGCTGTGATGTGCGTGTTGCTCAGAGGATGAAGGTGTATTTGGCAGGCATGGCTCATCATCCATGCAGATCACCCTGAGAAAAGAAAGAAAAAAAACAATAAACAAGGGAAGGGATGGAAAGAAGAAAGGAAGGAGGCAGAGGCAGGCATCTTCCTATTGCCCCCACAAGCCCGTCCAAAAAATCCTGTTTTTCCTCCGGAGAGGGGTGGAGGATGAATTGGTGTCTTTGAAAGGAGTATAGCTTCTTAGAAGGGTTTCTCTCTTACAAGACAAGGAGTTTGTGAAATAATGAATTCATTTGTCTAAAAATAACATTGGAACTTTTTCTGAATTATAAATCTGAATTATAAATTATAAGTCCTGTGTAACAGGGAGTTTGAAATCTGTATGTAATTTTATGCTGACCTAGTGCTGAGGAATATCTGGCTGTGGCAGCAGAAGCCACAACTATTTAGATTTCAGATTTGATATTTGGAAGTCCTGGCCAGTGACTTGGATGGTAGGACTTTGATTCCTGCATTGATTGATCACACAAAACCGTTAGCATCTAGCTTACCTATTGTGTTGTTGTCACTGTTTTTCTAATTGAAATTTCATCTGTATGTTTGTGCATATAAATACTTGTGTTTACCAAAGATCTAAGGCATTTGGTTAAATAACCCAAACATTCTGAGCTGTGTTTAAAATAGTAAAGAAAATCTTTAGGATCTCAACAGCATCAACTGTGTAAATTAAACTGAAACAGTCTTCCTGGTATTTATGAACCCATGGGAGACATTAGACTCTAGTGATTGGATATGAATGCCCAGGCCCACTTAACTTATTAATGTGTGGATGATATTTTTGTCTGTAGGTTATGTGCAGAAAATGTGATAATTTTATAATAAATATTTTTATTATACTATTGATGTGGTCTTACAAAGTTCTTTTCTTGAATAATCTCAAAGTATAATGAATGATTTCAGTTAAAGGGATTCCTCACTTTATATTCAGATATAACTCATCTATACATTTGACATAGGCTTTGAAAAGTATTAAAAGCAAATTTAAAATCCTAATTTTAAAACAAAAGTGTTTATAGTAGGTCACAAAATATGGTTGTCTTTTTCTTGTTTGTGTATACTCAATAAACATACTGTACTAAGACTCATTTAGCTACAAGTATTTATTCAATAACCATTTGGCAATGCATATGTTTCCTACAATCCTTGTGTTCATTTTGCTAATTTTACACAGTGTGGTATTTGCATACACATTGTGAAATATCAAAACAATAACCTAGATAATTTAAATTCCCAAATAATTTTGGGTTCAGAATCTGTGTAACAATAACTTAGAAATAAGATAGAAATTACTAAATTGGGGCTATAGAGGTAACTTCCACCAGGCCCAAGACCTGAGTTCAGTCTCTATAATCCACATAGTAGTAGGAGAGAACAGAATGCCTCAAGTTGTCTTCCAACCTTCCCATGCACACTACGACATGTTCACATATAACACAACACATAAACACATAAAAACATGTGCATGGCCTACCCATAAAATGAACAAAAAAGTAATAATAAAAAAGGAATTACTAACTAAATTGTGGCTGATGTTACCTTTGTTGTTTGGGGCCTTCTTTTACTAATTCAATCCTTCTATGCCTTTAGACAAGCAACTATGCTTCCATCATAGTGCCTTTACATGGTGTACTACTTATGTTTCTATTGCTATGATAAAAACACAATGATCAAAGAAATATAATTGGAAGGGTTTATTTGGAGTTTACAGTTCCAGAGGGGTAGGGGTCTATCACCAAAATGGCAGGCAGCATGGCAGCAGGCAGGCATTCATGGTTCTGGATTAGTAGTTGAGAGCTTACATTCCAACCCACAAACAGGAAGTAGAGGGTTCTTAGGGAATGGTGGGAGTCTTTTGAAGCCCAGCCCCATGATATATCTCCTCCAACAAGGCCATACTTGCTAATCTTTCCCAAACAGTTCCTCCAATTGTGGACCAAGTACTTGAGCACAAACACCTATGTGAGGCTCTTCTCATTCAAGCTGCCACATTCTACTCTCTGAATTGTGTCCATGTCATAATGTAAAACAGATTTGGGTCAGCTTCAAAGTCTCCATAGTGTTTCAAAGTCCAAAGTTTCTTCTGAGACTCAAAACAATCTCTTAATTGCAACCCTTTGTAAAATCAAAACCAAAATCATAATCAAAATCATATGCTTCCAACGTACATTGGCACTGAATATACATTACCAATCCAAAAGGGAGGAATGGTGACATAGTGAGGAAATACTGTATCAAAGCAAGCTAGAAACCCAACAGGTCCAATTCCAAATCCTGTAGCTCCAAGTCCAAAGTCAAAGGGCCTAAATGACTTCACCCTTCTTGTTTTGCTGATTCCATCACACCTCTCTCCCTTGGGCTGGTTCCACTTTCTATCTGCAGCTCTCCTTGACAGAAGTCTCATGGTTCTGGCATCTCCAACATCTTGAAGTCTCCAACAAAAATCCAGGCTTCACTTTCAGCTCCATAAGATGGCCTCGAAGGGCCTCCATATAGTGACTCTTCTACTACGCACCTGACCTCAGACTCTCCATAACTGTTGAGGAAGAGTCTGCAACCTCTTTGTTCATTTATCTTTCATCACCCTAAAGACAGACCACATTAACTACACCATCAAGTTTGGCTACCCCTTGAACCACACTTTCAACAGTATTTGTTATTTTTTAGAAGCATAAATTCCTTATGCCTTTTCCTTTCCTAATTTGTAAGCTTGGTAGGGTGGGGTCTTGCCCTGATGGCTACCTACCTCCCACCCCTGCCCTTTAATTCCAGTGGGAAATGGGCCTCTTCTAAATCTGCTTCAGGAGAAACCTTAGCAACAATAATAAATTTTCTGGTAACCTTTTCTCTTCCAACCTTAAACTTTTTACTTCTTTGTGCCTTACTTGCCCTTTTTCATTGTACGCCTCCATAATGGTGATTACTAATAACCTCAGAACACAGTCAATCTTAGGCTACCTTGAAATCTCCTCCACCAAAGCAATTTAGTCCATTGTTTTTCTTTTTTTACCATGGCTTCAGGAAAGTTCATAGGATAAAGGCAGATATTATTCATTCTTTGCCAAAATTCCACAAGAATTTTGTGCTAGTCCAGTTGCTAAAATTGCTCCCCTCTGAAACCTTTTGAGCTGGGCCTCAACAGTGCACATTGCTCTCAGCACGCAATGTTTTCCAAGCTCCTAGTAGGATGGTTCATTAAACTCTGTTTATAATGTTCAACTGCTTCTCTATTCTGTACTCCCCAAATCTACATTCTTCCAGGAACCTACATGGTTAGGTTTGTCACAGCAATAGCCCACTTTCTAGTACCAATTTCTGTATTCTTTTAAATTGCTGTAATAAAGCCCCATGACCAAGGCAACTTATAGATGGGAAGGTTTATTTGGGGTTTAAATTTCCAGAGGGTAGGAGTCTTTTACCATCAGGGAACATGGCAGGAGGCTGGCATTTGTGGCTCTGGAGCAGCTGCTGGAAGCTCACATTTCAACCCACAAACAGAAAGCAGAGGGTAGTCTGGGGATGAAGAGAGGCTTTAGATGCTTCAGAGCCTGCCACTGTGGCATACCTCCTCCAACAAAATCACACGTCCTAATCCTTCCCAAAGAATTTGACCACTGGGGACCAAGTACTCAAACACATGAACCTATGGGGGTCATTCACATCAAAAAAACAGCATACATGGCAAGTTTCTGCAAATGGGAAATAGGAAAAGAAAAGAAGGAAAAAGGTAAAATTAGAGTAATGAGATTAGTGAAATGGGTTAACCATAGCTAAATTTTGAAACATTATAAAACTAATTATATTTACAACAAAACACCACCAACTTAAAAAACCTCTTTACAGTGCCTCTTTACTACCTCTTCCCTGACCACATTTTCCTACTGTCGAAGGACCCAGTGCTTTCAACAGAAACATTCGTCCTCTCTCTCTCTCTCTTTCTCTCTCTCTCTCTCTCTCTCTCTCTCTCTCTCTCTCTCTCTCTCTCTCTCCATACACACACACACACACAGGAGGGAGAGGTTTGTAACTGTATGATTTCCTTGGACCAAGCTGCTTGACAGGAAGAGAACACAATATAAATCCTCAAAACCTTCACCCATGTGTCATTGTGTATGTGAATGGATATGTATGCATGTTCGTGCATGTGTGCAAATATGTATCCATGTATGTGTGTGTGGAGGCCAGAGTTCAGCCTTTGGTGTTGCACCTCAGGAGCTATTCACCTCCCAGTGTTTGAGACCTGTGCTATGGTTACAGGTATATACCACCATGCCAGCTTTTTACATGGGTTTAGTCAGATGGAACTCAGATTCTATGTTTGAGCAAAAAACACTTTATCATTGTGTTTCTTTATCATTGTGTATATCCCCAGCCCAAAATGTCATTTTTACTCAAGTCAATGTGTGTATCCCATAGCATTCTATTTTCCTGAATCAACAACGTAGCCAGACATTTGTTCAGACCATCTCTAGACCATTTCACCCACACTTCAAACTTGGTTATAAATAGTAAGATCATTTGATCTCGCCTAATGCAACTCACCCATATTGAGACATCGTTGGAGCCAGAATCTGGTCATGAACTTCAACAATTCCTTTGATCTTCAACTGCTCTTTGAAGGGTTCCATTTCATTTGAATATGGACCCACACTGAAAAGTAGGTGACATCATCTGAATACTTTGATCTGGCCTGTAGGTGGAAGAGAGGAGGGGTTCTTATTCTTCCACCAGAACTGGTGGAAGAAGTCAAGGAATTTCCATGACAACATTTAAAGTGATGCATTCTGACCTCCATCACCCTTCTAACCTTGTTACTCTCCTTAATTTACACGGTTAGATTTTTATCACCTACAGAGAGCAATTCAGTCACTCAATGAATATTCACTCAATAAATAAGCACATTCTTCAACTTCTCATAATGGGATTGATCCTTGCCATTAGAACAGATTTGAATTCTGCATCAAATAACTGTATAAGATTTATACTTTAAGTTATAGTCAAGGAGTTCTACAGCGTTTTAGAGACTCCAGAATCTACTGCCAAACCAATTAATTTACAACTGGCTTTTGTTGATATTACCTCCATCTATTAGTCTTTAGTCTTTAGAAATTGCAATGTATTGAACAGAGGAAGTTAAACAAAAGTTATAGGTAATCAGTTCTGAGGCAATTTCTTGAGCATGTGATCTAATTTTTTTTAGATATTATGAGTATTCTTCTTTCTTGCTCACTTGCACTTTAATGAAACCTATTATTGCCCATATATCATTGCTTTCTGTTGGAAGTGAGAATTTTTAATTCTTTCCCAAATGTAAACTAACATTAAAATACACTCAAAACAGAAATATCAGTAGCCTTGATAATATGTAAATCTATTAAATGATGTGAAAATGATATGAGCCCACATAATGACAAATCCAGTAACAAAAAAAAAATAGATTTCATCAACAAAATGTAAGATATTATTTTCATTTTACTGTTACCATTTAATATAGTGGTGTTAACATAAGGGTGATATCAAATAATGTGGCAAAGCTAGGAATTATTCATTAGCATATTCCCTTTCATAAATGTAAATGAGTGCTTTAATATCTAAGCTTGTTTGCTGAGTGCAATTTCAGAGGTTTCATCTATTTCACAAAACTATGCCTTTTGGGCTATTTTCTGGCCCCCAAATATACTTTGACACTTAATAGAATTGCAGTTCATTGAATCTTTTTCCTTTACATATATTTCCAAGCACAATAACTTTGTTTTGGATTAAAATTTAAGGAAGGAACTTTAAATTCAAAACTTTTGGAATCTATATTTCTTATTAATTGCTTACAGAGTAACTCTTCTGCACTCTCTCAAAACTTGCAGGTTAATTCCCTTAAACCAGCTTTCTCACAATATTACCTCAAGTGAAAACTCCTTTAGTAATTCCCCAGTGTTCAACAATTTTGTTGCTTTCTACGATCCAGCCTAAGCAATCACTCTTGTAATTTCTATCTGTTCACTCTTCTGTCTTCTGAACCCTGAACACATGCATTTCCCTCAGCCTTAAGCCCCTTCCTCTCTTCTCTTTTGTCTTAATACTACTCATAATCCTACATCCTAAACCAACCGTGGACTGGGCATCCCAGTAGCCTCTAAATTCTAAAATGATCGGGACCATTTTCGTACTTACCACATAATCCCCAGTGTTACTGGTTAAATGTTATAGGTAGATATTCAATAACTATCTAGCTGGAGTCCTCCTCAGTCACTGCCCACAATGTTAATTAAGGCAGAGTTTTTTATTTAAACACAAAGCTCCAATATGGATAGTCTGGCAAGTCAGAGTGCTTTGGTGATTCCCTTGTCTCTACCACCTGAGCACTAGAATCTCAGGTGGGCCTCCAAGCCCTCTCTGCATTTGTGTGGGATCCGATGATCTGAACTAGAGTCCTCATACTGTACAGCAAATGCTTTAACCATTGAGTAGTGTTCCCAGGCCTTATGTATATGCATATATATGATATATATATATGCATATATATATATATATATATTAGAGAGGATCATGCAAAAACATTATGCATGTGGAGGGAGTCACAGAATAATTTGGGAACTTGGTCTTTTCTACTTTAGGTTTCAGGGATCAAACTCAGCTCTTTAGGCTCCTACAGCCAGTGATCTTACCTGACAGGCCTTAATATTTTTAATGACTGCATGTTTCTTGAGTCTTAGAAAGAATCTCTATTTACTTTCCTGTGCATTGTGGCTTTAATATACACATACAACTTACTCAAGTCTTCTATTATATGATCAACACTTGCCTTTTTCTCTCGAGGAGCTTAGAATCCCACTGAAAAATTGAAAAGCCCCAAAAATGAGTTTATGTAACATGAAATAGTGACCATAAGTTTTAACATCAGTTTAAATCAATAATACAGGAGATGCAATAATCCCTAATATGTTCAGGAAAATTACTAAAATTAATTAATATGAAAATCCCCCAAAGGAAAATGAGGTTAGGTTAGTGCGTCTCAAAGATAAGGGTCATTTCTGTGGAGAGATGGAAGAACCACCGAAGAAAGTGTCTGAGGATGTTGCAAAGGAGCGTGGAGTCTGATATTTGGAACGTTTGGATGTGGTTCCCAAGGTACCAACCAATGAGGTACTCACTAAGATAGTTAAAGTGTGAAAAAAATGGAACCATTGACTAAAATCTCAACATCAATGTGTTTTACGGTCAATTTATTTTCAAATTATAATACAGTGATCATTAACATATATTAAATTAAGATTTAACTTAATATTTAAGTAATCTTGAATTGCTGATTGGTGAATGAAACCAATAGGTCTCACCCATGTGTCACAACTGTGAGCCATATAGACCCTGAGGACCAGCTGCCTAGATTTCATTCCCGCTCTGATGCATCCCACCAATGGACAATATTCTCTGCCTCGGTTTTCTGGTCTGTGAAATTTAGAAGCTGTTATAATCTCTTTCTTAGAGGATTTCTGTAAAAATTAAGGTGTTAACATGTATAAAATATGTTTTAGTGTTTAGCAATACAACATTTTATGTAGATATCATCCATTTATCAAAAATGTTGATTACTTAATAAATCATTTAACCTTATCAATTAATCTTGTGTTAAATTCATAAAGCAACAGTAATAAGTATAGTCTTTCAGATTTGAAGTCATGAAGTGGTAGCTTGTCATACGGCAGTGACAGCAACAGATCTATGTACTTTACGGTAACACATTGCCAAGTTGTAACCCTTGTACTGCATCTCTAGGTGAATGCATGGTCTATGACCTAGGAGTCCCTGAAAAGGTGGGACTCAGATCCATACTTGGTCCTTTTTCGAAATGTGTCCAACCAAAAGCTGAGTGATTGCTCGTGCCATGCGTCATCCAATGAGACCTGTCAACACCCTTAGGGACATGAAGCTATACTTCCATGACTACAGAGAAGCTGGCTAGCTCACTGCACATTCTAAATAAACATACAAAAGCCTAGCACAGCACCTTGCCCAAGGCACACACTCAATGACTGTTTGTTGAGTGGATAAAAACAGGCTTAAGCCATTAGAAGAACAATTAGGCTTCAGTTGCTCCCTAGGCAGCTTTTCTCCTTCCAAATATCATGTTTCATCTTGTGAAAGCAGGCCTCCAAATGATAACAAAAACATGGTTTTTAAAAGCTATTGGAAATAGTACCCTGGTTTGCTGGAAAGCAGAGAGAATTGTTCTATTTGTTTTCTTAGGCTATCTCACAGTGGTTCTTTGTATGTAGTTTGCAATCTGTGTGGTCAGGTCTTATTCTAATTTTTACATAGTCCAGATATTTCCATTTAGAATCACCTTTTACCATGAATTAATTTGAGTGAGTTTATTTTAAGGATGAAATTAACTATTGAATTTGTAGAAACAATTTCTTACATTAAGACAAAACTATTGATTGGGATGTTGCAACTATATTTTTCAGTGGCCATAAATGTCTGTCTCATGCATTAATCTTGAAATTAGTCCCACTAGATTTTATTTTATCTCTGAACCCTTTTTAAGTTAAAACAGTAAGTGTCCAAACAATCCACAATAAGTAGCCAAACAATCTTTTGAACTTGTTACTCTGAGTATTTCATATTAATTAATTCATTTATTATCACAAACCTTTGTTGTGGGTTAATCTTTTTGTACACTGGGACGGTGTGTCATTGTGATTGCTTTAATAAAATGCTAAATGACAGATAGCTAGGCAGGAGACAATAAGCAGGACTTTTTGGCAGAGAGAGGAAGTCAGAGGGAGGAATCTAGGCTCAAGAGGCATTTACCAGCAAGATGCAGGGGAGACAGAATGTGCAGGGTTGAGATGAAGTAACAAGCCACATGGCAGAAAATAGGTAACCCAGTCACAAAAGGACAAACATGATATGTACTCACTCATATGTGGATTTTACAAATAGAGCAAAGGATTACCAGCCTACAATCTACACTGCCAGAGAAGCTAGGAAACAAGGAGGACTCTAAGAGAGGCATACATGGTCCCTCAGAGAAGAGGAAAGGGACAAGATCTCCTGAGCTAATTGAGGGCATGGGGGAAGGGAGGGAGAGCTAGGAGAATGAGAAGGGGAGAAGAGAAGGGGTGAGGAGGAAGAATAGAGGAGAGCAAGAAAAGAGATACCATCATAGAGGGAGCCATTACAGGTTTAAAGAGAAATCTGGCACTAGGGAAATGTCCAGAGATCTACAAAATTGACCCCAACTAACAATCTAAGCAATAGCTAAGAGACTACCTTAAATGCCCTTCTCTGAGGTTGATGACTACCTTATATGCCATCCTAGTGACTTCATCCAGTAGCTGATGGAAGCAGAAGCAGACACCCACAGCTAAACACTGAGCTGAACTCTGGAATCCAGTTGCAGAGAGGCAGGAGTGATAAACAAAGGGGTCAAGACTAGGCTGGAGAAACCCAAAGAAACAGCTGATCTGAACAAGGGGGAGCTCATGGAACCCAGACAAATTGCTGGGAAACCAGCATAGGTCCAGACCCCCAGAACAAGGATGTCAGTTTGGAGGTCTGGTTAATCTATGGGGCCTCTGGTAGTGGATCAGTATTAATCCCTAGTACACGAATGGATGTTGGGAGCCCACTTCACATAGAGGGATGCTCTCTCAGCACGGGGGAAGGTCTAGGCCCTGCTCCAAATGATACGACAGACTTTGAAGATCCCCCATGGAAGGCCTCGCCCTCCCTGGAAGCAGAAAGGGCATGGGATACAGGGGTGCAAGAGGGGCAGAGGAGGAGGGGAGGGAGAGGGAACTGGGATTGACATGTAAAACAAGCTTGTTTTTAATTTAAATAAAATTTTTCCTTAAAAAATATGGGTTAATCTAAATTATCAGAGCTAGCTGGAAACAAGCCTAAACTAAAGGCCAAGCTTTCATAACCGATGATAAGTCTCCATGTCATTACTTGCGGGCTGGCAATCCTGAGAAGAAAGTACTACTACAAACCTTTATTGTAGTAACTCCCTGTAGCATTACCCTCCTTGTGTTACAGTTAGAAAAGCTACAGAGTGGTCAGGTAAGGCCCAGTTAGCACTGGGAGCAAAGCCTTCACTCTGTATAAACAGACCCTTAAGGAAAGTACCTGAGATAGGGCCAAGTTAGAGTGATGCCCAAGGTCAGTCCATAAATGACCTACGGAGGAAAAGGACACTGGTACTGCTTCATCATCACCAAGCTGATCCCATCAGCTGGAAGTCCCTGGAGTTCTTCAGATATTACAGGAAGGTATTACTCATGTGTTCATCCATTAAAAGTTAGGATTCTTGGAGCGGACCTCAAATCTACTGAATGGTACTTAGCCATTTTTCAGGCCTTGAGGCAATCTTATTATTATTCAGCAAGCAATCACCAAAGATTTCTTTAGCTCATATCCTGACAGGCACTGAGGATACCACAATAAACTGCAAAGATTCTCATGCCATGAGACCTTACAGCCTACTTTTGAGTATAGATATTCAAAACATTATAAATATTGATGCTTTAAGCTCTATCTTGATTTATATTATCCTGGAACTGGATATAAGATTTCTAAAATAGGGGCCAACTGTTTGTACTTACCTACACCAAATGGCTGCATTGGCACCCTTCCCCCCTCCCCCCGATCTTTTTCCCCTTCTACAGTGATGCAGCCAATGAATAGCCCCTTCTGCTTGCTAGACTGGTGATGTAGGTAGAGAACCCCAGGAGAATCTAAGAGTTCATAGGGGAAAGAAATAGTTATCATATTACTTCTCTACCAAGAGGGAGAAAGAAACTTTATGCTCCCTAATGCACACAGATTGTCATTTGGGATAGAACAGGAATATGAACAAATGTCTGCAGGTTAGATACAAGCCCAATGCCTCTGAATTTACTGCTTGAGTGTCTCCCCACCCAGGGTGTTCTCAACTCTTGAAATATAAGCATATACCTCTTAGGAGGCCCGTTTCTTGCTATCCATTTCATTATCATTTAAGTTACCAATCTGTCCTTTAGCCTAGATTCTAGTAAATGCATACTCAAAATACCATGAAACAGTACATCTTCGGCACTTTCTTTCAGCCTTTGCTCTCCAGCAAGGTCCTTCAAGAGAAAAGACAGCAGTGCTTCTGCTCCAGGACAGGGAACAACCCAATTTTGTTCATTTCCTTTTTCAAGATCAACCATGGGATGTACATGGGAAGGGTAGATGAAAATAGAGGGGGAGCCTTTCCCTGTATCATCATAGGCTCACTGGCTGGGGTCAGTAAGTCTAAAGGCAAATAACATGAAAGACACACACAGACACACACACACACACACACACACACACACACACACACACACAGTGACAAATCAATCAGTAGTTGCTTAGAGCTTGAGCTTCCACAGTATCTTTGAAATAATATGGAGAAATAATATAAAAAACACAGGGAAAGAGGAAGAAGAGAAGAGGGAGGAGGGAGGGAGGGAGGGAGGGGAGGGGGAGGGAGGGAGGAGGGAGGGAGGGAGGGAGGGAGGGAGAAACAACTAGAAACAACTATAAAAGAGTTTGGGCTTCCTAGGTTACCAAACTATAGTAAGGGAAACACAGAGAGGACCTAACAGAGTGAAGCTTAAATGATCTGACCGACTTCAGCACACACTGTCCATTTTCTTTGTGGCTCAAAAACCTGTGGATAGAGAGTATATGAGAGTCTATGTTTTAGAAGGTTCCTACTTTTAGTCAATGAAAGATCTAGGAGAGTTTCTTCATCAATTAAAATATCATCGAGGTCAAAATAATCCTTACGTCACAGTGGCATCTTTGGGAAAGGTATTTCTTTGATCTCTCACGTATCCCCAAGGATGAAATATCCTGACAGCCTGAAGGTCAGTCCTGGGACTATAGAGGTGAGACTGACAGTAGTGGATCCAATTCAAATCAGATCCTTTCCTGACTCTGTAAGACTGTGCATGACAAAAATAAAAAAAAATGAATTAATTCAGCAAAAAAAATACTGTGCATGACCTGCTCTATTTATTTTTATTTGCCATTTTAACAACCTTTGAAAAACATGTAAAAACTGTTCTTAGACCCCTAAGAGGGAGCTCATTTGCAGACCCCCAAGTCTTGTTGCAAGCAAGGACATCATGATGGTTTCAGTCATCTGTTGCTAAACAAGATGAAAATAAAAAGGCAGTGGAGTTCAGACTTCTGTGAAGACAATAACCAAGACACAATCCACCAGATACAAGTCATTTAACAGTTAATGTTTTAAGTTTGAGTGTCTCTTAAGTGCTAAACGCAATGTTATATTCTAGGGTACAATATTGATGAAAACAAGCAAAAATCTATCTCTCCATGGTATTCAGCAGCTAATAAGCAATAACATAAATTAAGAATAAGACAATAAATAGCAATGTCATGATCAGGCAATGTATACATACACACTGCCTTTATTCTGAAAGTGTGACCCATGAAAGAACAGAGTTAATAAGCAGGATTTCATTCAAGTTGTGACATGTCTTAAGTCATGAAAATGTAAAGAATTAGGGGATGGCTCAGTTGGTACTGTGCTTGTAGAGCAGCAATGAAGATGAGTTCAGATCCCCAACAACCACATAAAGGCCAGGTGAGGCAGCACACGCCTATGATGCACAGCATTGGAGAGATGGAGAAGGTAGGATCCTTGAGGCTTTCTGGTTAGATGCCAGTCTAGATGAATATAATGGCTCCAGGTTCAATTAAAAATTCTGTTTTAAAAATTAAGGTGGACAGTCAAGGTCAGGCTCCATGCCCAGGTGGCCAACACAAGACAATCACAATGGCATTTTTTGGAAGTTCTATGTCTCATGAAGCTTTGTTGTGGCTTTGTTCATTTTTCTCCCCTTAGAGGTCTTTGTATATGTGTGTGTGTTCCTGCAAATACATATGCAAACACACACACACACACACACACACACACACACACACACACACACACTAAGATATACTAAGGTTTCCAATTTTGTGTTTTTACGGGATTTCTGTGTGGGAACACGGGTGTCTCTGGCATCTATATTAACTTCTTTTGCTTTTTCTTTGGCACTATTTCTTATGCTTGTATGTTTGGTTGGTTTTTCCTATTCTGGTTTATTTGGTTTTGTTTTATCTTACTTTATTATTATTTTTGATACCTGTTTATTTTCTAACAAGAGAGATAAAGAAAGGATATGAATTTGAATGAGATGAGAGGTAGGGAGAATCTGTGAGGAACGGGGGACGAGGAAACCATAATCATAATAAATTGTATAGAAAAGTTATTTCCTTTTTAAACATGTTTTTCTTTTATTGAAAATATTTTTTCTTATATAACATATCCTGATTACAGTTTCCCCTCCCTGTACTCTTCCTGGTTCCCTCCCCCCTATCTCCTCCCATCCATATCCACTCCTTTTATGTCTTTCATAGAATAAACAGCTTCTAAGAGATAATATATAATATAACATAATACAATAAGATTTTAAAAACTTGACACATCACATTTGGACAAAACAAACTAACAAAAGGAAAAGGATCCGAGAATCAGAGTCCCACTCATTTACGTCCATGCCTCCCAGAGAATCACTAAGCAGGAAGCATAGTATATAATCAGAAAACCTGATACAGACCCATGAAGGTCCAGTGCATGCTGCTTCTGGGACAGATTTTTAATTTTTGCCTTTTTCTCTTTTTTTCTCTTAAATACTGTTTTATTTTGGGGGAATACAGAGGCAGAAGGCAGGTGGGAAGGGATGAGAAAACGAATGGGATCAAGATACATGATATAAAAGATGCATAGAATAAATCAAAAGAAAGGAAAAAGATCTGCCTTGGAATTTTGATGAGAATTGCATTGAGTCTTATGATTGCTTTTGGTAGGGCTGATCATTTTTACTATATTAATCCTACTGATACATGAGCATGGGAGTTCTTTCCATCTTCTGATATGTTTTTTTAATTTTTCTTCATTGCCTTAAAGATTTTATCATACAAGTCTTTCACTTGCTTGGTTAGAACTACTCTAAGATATTTTATATTACTAATGTCTGTTGAGAGAGGTGTTATTCCCCTGATTTCTTTCTCGGTTGATTTGTCATTTGTATACAGGAGGGTTACTAAATTTTGTAAGTTAATTTTGTATCCAGCTACTTTGCTGAAAGTGTTAATCAGCTGGAAGAGTTCCTTGGTGAAAATGTTATGGTCACTTACATATACTATTATATCATCTGCAAGTGAAGCTACTTTGAATTCTGCACTTACAATGTTAACTGCATTTATGGGGGGTAACTATAATCATAAAATATTGTATGAAAATGTATCTTCAATAAAAGAAAAATGGAAGAAATACTAAGGTGGAAATAGAGGAACGCAATTGAGGTGTATCTCTGGTCTCCAAATGCATACACATAAACACATGTATACACACACATGAGAAAGGACATGAAATGACAGCCACATATCCATATTAAATCAATGAAAACTCAACATGATATAGGCAGTGGAAACTAAAAAGCATGCTGAGAGAAAATAAGGGTGATGTAACCACATGGAGAGACAAATCTGTTTACAAAGTGGATGCTTATAAGATCTAAAGTCTCATTATTTTTAAGAAGTCAATTCTGTGAACTTCAAGTTGTTGGTTAGCTTCATTGCAATCCTAATCAAAATCTCAGTAGGCTTTTCACTGGTAATTGGCCAACTCATTCTACAGTTCTTATGGAAAATGTGATTGAGCTAGAAGAGCCAAAATAAACTTGAGAAAGGAAGATGCAAAAGGAGAAGATGTGTCTCTCTTCAACACTTATAATGAAGCTACAGTAATCAGGACCATGTGGAGTCACGATAGACAGGGGAAAAAAATCAATTGGTGAGAATGGAGAGTTCGGAAATAAACCCACAGGCGTATATGGACAATTGATTTTTGACAAAGGTGCCAAAGAAATCCAATGGAAGAAATATAGTGGTTTTGGAAAATGAGCTAGTATGATTGGATTTCCTCATACAAAAGAGTGAACTTAAATCACATAGATATTGAAATTAGGTTAAGGACCTAAACTAAGCCCAAATGATAAAACTTCTAAAAGAAAACATAGAAGAAAAACTTTATGCCCTTATGTTGGGGAAGATTTCTTAAACATAGCTGTTGCTCATATACGTGGAGCCAGATTAAAAATGTAGGCTTCTCTTTAAAAACAACTTTTAAAAAATGAGAATATCAATCATAAGCTGGCAGAAATATTTGTGTATTATATATCTGGTAAAGGATTTATACACAAAATAAATGAAAATTTCTCCAGGTATTGTAAAGGAGAAATCATACTATCCAATAAAGAAGTTGGGCAGATTTTTGGTTCATTACTTCCTCACTGGAAACATATGGATAAGACGTACGCCCATGAAATTTGTTCAAAAGCACCAGTCACAGGGGGAATTATCAATTAAGTATTTGAAGTTCCACTACTTTTAGAATAAGGAAACATTTTAAATGTGTCTCTACCTCTTACTAGCTTGGAAGCAGAACAACAGAAACTCTCAACTACTATTGTTGGGAAAGAACAAACACTTCAGCAAAAGGCATTTGGCAATTTCTTTAAAGATTAAATATATATCTAGTGTATGTCCCAACTTTCCCCTGAAAGGAAGAAAAGAAGATAGATATACACAAAAATTGTAACTGAAATATTCCTCAGCCATATGGACCAATGAAGGTTAGCATTGCTTTTTCTTCTCTCGGTGATCCACATACAGGATGACTGCACTGGCTGTTGGTAAGCCTGGCTACCTCAGCCTCCCCAGGTGACAGTAACTGGGGACATTTGGGGATTCGGGATTCCTCATGTACGAGCTTGTATAGACTCATGGCTGCAGCAGTCTGCAAGGTAGAAAGCAGACTGGTGGAAAGGAATCTCTGTTTATGATGCCTTACCATGTGCCAGAGGACTCTCAGAAATGCAGAGGAGGAGGAAAATGGTGATACAGCTTCTACATTCAGAAAAAAGTTAAGACGAATGACATTTAGACCAGTACTCAGCTGCATCATACCAAATAAAGACTGGAGATAAGAAAGTGAAATACTTGTGCTGTTTCAAGTCAGGAGGAGAGATTCCTAGGAGGAAAGAAAATCTGTAGCAGCTTCTAAGGAAATGTAGACTCTAAGAGAGAAAGAGACAATCAGAAAGAACAGAACATGTTAAGTGAAGGTCTAGAGTATCCGGTGTGAGCATGGGTACATAGTTATATGAATCCTGCACATGTTGGTCTTAATGCGGATAGAAGAAGGTGATCAGCTCATGATAAAGCTAATTGCAGGGAAGGGAAAGTAAGGTTTAAAATAGTATGGGTGGTGATGACCAACAATATAGAAGAGCCTAGGAATGACCCGATACACAGTAAGGGACTAGTGTTGATTTTCACCCAGTAGCTGAATGATCCGAGGAGTATTTTAGGAAAATTAGAAATACATTTATGTGCATGATTGCCTAGGGAGGCAGCTTCCCAGCTCTGTGAAAGCACAGAAAGACAAAACATTTTTTTAATTGAAGTCCTGACAACATATCACTTTGTTTCTTTTCTCTCAAAAGAACTCCAATGTGATAATTAAAATGGTTGCAGCATGCCTTTCCACTCTCTCTTGAATAAGAGTGTCGAAGAATTGTTCTGCCATTTTAATCCAAGGAAAACAGTGTTTCACGACTTCTATATGAAAACTGGATACCACTTTTTTTCAGCTGATGGCTTAAAAAACATTGCCATTTTTTTATTTATTAGTTCAAATTAGGAAACAAGCTTGTTTCATATCTAAGTCCCTTCTCCCTCTCCCTCCCCTCACCCCCATTCCTCCTCCCCACCCCAACCTACCCCATCCACCCACCACTCCCCAAGCAGGGTAGGGCCCTCAACGGGGGCTCTGGAGTGTCCACCAAATCTTCCTGTGCTGGGCCTGGGCCCTTCCCCATGTGTCCAGGGCCAGAGTGCATCCCTTCATGTGGGATGGGCTCTCAAAGTCCCTTCTTGCACCAGGGAAAAATACTAATCCACCACCAGAGGCTCCCTGGAGTGCAGAGGCCTCCTTATTGACATCCATGTTCAGGGGTCTGGATCAGTCTTGTACTGGCCTCCCAGACAGCATCTGGGGTCGATGTGCTTTCCCTTGTTCAGGCCAAATGTTCCTGTGGGTTTCTCCACCTGGTACAGACCCCTTCGCTCTTCATTCCTCCCTCTCTTCAACTAAATTCCCGATTTCAGCTCAGTGTATATCTGTGGATGTCTGTCTCTGCTTCCATCAGCCACTGGATGAGGGCTCTAGGATGGCATAAAGAGTAGTCATCAATCTCATTTTAGGGGAAGGGCCTTTAGGTTATCCTCTCCACCCTTGCCTGGATTGTCAGATCGTGTCATCTTTGTAGGTTTCTGGAGATCTCCCTGGTTCCAGATCTCTTTTCGGACCTATAGTGACTCCCTCTGATATGGTATCTCTCCTCCTGCTCTCTCTCCTCTATTCTTCCCCCAACTCAATATTTCTGCTCCTCCATTTCCTCTTCTCTACTCCTCTTCTCTTGCTCTTATTGTGGCAGCTCCCTCTCCCCTACCCTCATGCTCCCAATTAACTCAGGAGTTCATGCCACTTCCCATTTCTGGGGTCCATGCATTTTTTCCCTTAGAGTCCTTATTGTTTCCTAGTTTCTTTGGTGAAGAGCATTATAGACTGGTAATCCTTTGCTCTATGTCTAAAATTCATATATGAGTGAGTACATACCATGTTTGTCTTTTTGTGCCTGGGTTACCTCACTCAGGATGATTTCTTCTTGTTCCACCCATTTGCCTGCGAGTTTCAAGATTCCATTGCTTTTTTCTGCTGAGTAGTACTCCATTGTATAGATGTACCACATTTTCTCAATCCATTCTTCAGTTGAGGGGCATCTAGGTTGCTTCCAGGTTCTGGCTCTTACAAACAATGCTGCTATGAACATGGTTGAACAGATGTCCTTGTTCTATGTACATGCCCTATTTGGGTATATACCCAAGAGAGGAATGGCTGGATCTTGAGGTAGACTGATCCCATTTTTCTGAGCAACCGCCACACTGATTTCCAGAGTGGTCTTACAAGTTCTCACTCCCACCAGTAATGGAGGAGTGTTCCTTTTTCTCCACATCTTCTCCAGCATAGATTGTCATTGGTATTTTTGATTTTAGCCATTCTGACAGGTGTGAGGTAGTATTTCAGAGTTGTTTTGAGTTGCATTTCTCTGATGGCCAAGGATTTTGAGCACTTTCTTAAGCGTCTTTCAGCCATTTCAGATTCTGCTGTTGAGAATTCTGTATTTAGTTCTGTACCCCACTTTTTAATTTCATTGTTTGGTGTTTTGGTGTCTAGCTTCTTGAGCTCCTTATATATTTTGGAAATCAGTCCTCTGTCAGATGTGGGATCATTGAAGATCTTTTCCCATTCTGTGGGTGGTTGTTTTGTCTTACTGACTGTTTCCTTTGCCTTGCAGAAGCTTCTCAGTTGCAGGAGGTCCCATTTATTAATTGCAAACCTCAATGTCTGTGCTACTGGTGTAATGTTCAGGAAGCAGTCTCCTGTGCCAATTTGTTCAAGGGTAATTCCCACTTTCTCTTCTAGAAGATTCAGAGTGGCTGGATTTATGGTGAGATCTTTGATCCATTTGCACTTAAATTTTGTGCATGGTGACAGGTATGGATCTATCTGCAATTTTCCCTGTAGTCTTTTGACCACTGCTGAAGACCAGGGGACTAGAATAGATAAGTTTATTTCTGGGTTTCCTCTTCAGTTGGTCCACTTCTTTGTTTTGTTTCTATGCCATGCCATGCTACTTTGACAACCCTGGTTTTGTAGTAAATTTTGGATTTAGATTGTCTGATGCCTCCAAATTTGTTTGGGGTCTATTATGTTTCTTTATTATTATTATTATTATTATTATTATTATTATTATTATTATTATTATTATTTAGTTTGGTTTTTTCCATTTTTTATTTAAATTAGAAACAAGATTGTTTTACACGTCAATCCCAGTTCCCTCTCCCTCCCCTCCTCCCCTGATTCTCAGTTTGCCTTTCAGTTTGTACAAAAGAAAAATGTAATTGAAATTCTGGCTGCCCTTTCTCTGACGGTATAGATTGCTTTAGAGTCAGTTTTACAACATCCCTCCGATGTTCTCACTTAAGACACAACATTTACCATGAAGTGACTGGCAGTCTGATGAGGCAAACATCAGGGACATACTCAGCTGTGTGAGCCTAGGACAGAAGGCAGTACCCACACCAAGGAGAAGACAGTTTTGAAATGTTGAGTAGCAGTTGAACTCTGTCATTCAGGTGAATTCTGTCATTCAGGTTTGTCTGCTAGTTTAGTATTTCCCAACTGTGTCACTGATCCAAAGTTTTCAAAAATAGTGCATAAATTGAACTGCTTAAATAACAAAAATGCATTGCCTCATATTTGTTAAAGTTGAGATCTAAAATAAAAGTGCCCCAAAAGTTGATTCTTTCAGGATTGTTGCCAGAATCCACTGCAGGCCTCTCAGCTTCCCACAGTGGAGTGCTCCTCAGTCCCAGGCCTCTCAGCTTCCCACAGTGGAGTGCTCCTCAGTCCCAGGCCTCTCTGCTTCCAGTCACGCAGTGCTCCTCAGTCCCAGGCCTCTCTGCTTCCAGTCACGCAGTGCTCCTCAGTCCCAGGCCTCTCTGCTTCCAGTCAAGCAGTGTTCTTCAGTCCCAGGCCTTTCTGCTTCCAGTCATGCAGTGCTCCTCAGCTCCAGACTTCCACTCTCCCTGTCTTCCCACCATCTCCTCCATCTAGTTCTTTGTCCCAAATTCCCTTCACTAAGGGCACAGTAAAGTTTGAAATAGCGATCTTATCTTCATGTGATGATATGCAAAAACCTAATTAGAAAACCTGTGACAGTCACAGCAGCATCTGGGTGTGAGGACATCAACATCTTTGAAAGAAACACAATTCAGTGCGTAGCACCTGCCTTGACCACTCAGCATTTTGCAGCCCTGGAACCAAGAAAGAGCCAATATGCAAGCATAAAATGTAGAATAAGGAGAAAAACAACTCATCTTTTAAAAAGACAGCGAATGGGGCTCAATGCTCAGGTATTTGTTTAGTACACATGAGGCTCTTTTTTCAATGTCCATCACTCACTCGCCAAAATACATTGGGTGGATCAAGCGTCATTGGCTGTGAGGTACTAGAACCCACCCACTGGAAAAGTCTGCATAAAGTTTGCTGGAACTGAAATCAGTCTAAAGGAAATTCTGCTACTTCATTGATGATGTTCCCATTTTCCTCCTAAGACCTGAATATGGCTTCACTTTGAAATCTTTTGAGTTGAAGTGAAGCCTCCTTGGGTAAGGTGTTTTCTGTGCAAGCCTAATTACCTGAGTTGGGATCTCTAGCACCCACAAAAAAAGAAATAGGTTCACAGCCTGTCTTTTTCTCCAGCACTGAGGTGGTGGTGGAGACAAAATGATCCCTAGAGTTCACTGACCATCCAGTCCAACCAATGAAGGAATTGGTAAGCTCCAGCTTCAGTGACAGATGCTATCTTGGGGGCAGTGGAAGGTGGTGTAGGAGTGTAGAAACAGCTCAGCACCTGAATTTGGTTCCTGCTGACAGGCAGCTCACTACAATCTATAACTTCAGCTCTGAGGGCAAGGGGAGGGATCCAA
The DNA here is from genome assembly GCF_003668045.3 of Cricetulus griseus. Taxonomy (NCBI): domain Eukaryota; kingdom Metazoa; phylum Chordata; class Mammalia; order Rodentia; family Cricetidae; genus Cricetulus; species Cricetulus griseus. The sequence continues at coordinate 219,432,852 of NW_023276806.1, forward strand.
AGCCTCCCGGCTCCATGAGCACCTGCACTGAAACACACATACCATGCACAAATACATACTTACAAAAGCACTCACACGCACAAGTGCTCACAAAACCAGTCCATATACCACACACACACACACACACACAAATTAGAACAAATTAATATAATATCTATTAAGAATATGATTACAGGAAATTGATTTTAATTTGGCACGAGAGTTTTGTTTACCTTGAAGAAGAAAGCAGGTATTTTGAAAGTGGTGAAGGCTTTTATTTTTCCTTTTTATTGCCAGAAGGGACACTATTAGGAAGCTGATGCAATTAAATCTAATTAGTAGAAAGGAATCACTAGCAAGAAAAGAAAATGTCTCCATAAAATGTTTTGTGAAAGAAAGTCTTCAGGGCTTGGGGCATAGCCTTCTTGTATTGGCACTGACCTTGCAACATGGATCAGATATTAAATGCTCCCCACAGAGCTCCTGTACAGTGAAATTGGTCTCCAGCTGTTGGGCCTATCTGTAGGTGGCAGAGGCTGTAGGAGGCAGGGCTACCCACAGGAATAGGTTATTGGCAGCCCACCCGAAAGGTTATCTTGGTCACTCAAGCCCTCCTTCTCTCCCTTTCTCTTTGCTTCCCAGACAAGCAATATGAATAGCTTTGCTCCACCAGGCCCAACACACCATGATGTTTTGCTTGCCCCAGACCCTGAAATACTAGAGCTAAGTGGCCATTGATTGAAACCTTAGAAACTGGGGAGAAGACAAAAAATTCTTTTAAGCTAAATTTCTCAAGACATTTTGTGACAGCTACCCTGGGCCAATAGAAATACATTTTAAACAGAGGGTCTGCTTGTAAAGCACAATTCAAAATTTTACACAGCTAAGCACAAAAGTCAGACTAGCTGCCAATCCATACCTTCGCTTGTAACTTAGATTACCTGCGCTCTAAAATCAGTTACAGAATAATTGCCCAGTCATAACACATCCTTCCAATTTCTGTGACCTCCAAGTAACAGCCCGGTAGTGTAACATCAGTGGTGCGATTGTCTGCTTTGCTTTGTGTTGACAAAGCCTGTGTTCTAGAGTAAACATCAAAGCCCTAAGTGATGGTCAAATCTTGTCACTGAGAATTGGTCCTGCTTACCTCTGCCCACTCTCATCCTGGTGAATTTTTGTCCTTGGTTTTGATGCCACCACCTCTCAAGTGTGGCTCTCATAGATATCATCAGGCATCCCGGTAGGGTTTGGAGTGAAAGAACTGACAGGAACCAGCAAGCCCTATCCTTTCGTCTCTGTGGTTTTTATTAGCAAGTAAGACTTTTCCATGAACCTGGTTTATCCTTTTTTGGTTAAATCTTGGCCACCCCCACCCCCAATTATAAACCAGAAATGCTGACTATGTGGGCAAAAGGAGATGAGTTTGGGTCCTGAGCCATGAGATCCCAATCTCTCATTTGCAGAAGCAAACAGCTAGAAACTGAGTCATGCCTTTGAAACTCGTTCAGCATGAGGTTCACCATAGATTGAGATTGTTGCAATTAACTGTTCTGGACTTTCATGAGGAAAAAAAATCCAAGTTTATCTACACACTACTAATAGGGGCCATCTTGAGCAATTGGGTCACCAGAATCATGATTTTCTGTTTCATTTCATCTTAGTCACAGCTAAGAAGCAGTCCTAAGTGGGATTTCTTTTTTAATAATATTACTGGTGGGGGGGGGTGGGAGCTGCCATCTATATTGTAAACATAAATGCCCCTTAAGAATGGAGGACACTCTAAATGTTTAAATAGATTCCCACATAGCTTTTATTCATTTATTTGTATGCTTCTGAATGTGTCATCTGATACTCCAGTGACATCCCCCCAACTCCCGAGAAGCAAAGGCCAGACCATGTCACAGTCATCATGACAGCAACACTCATCTCCAGTGACCAAGTCACATCCCACCAGCTGTGTGTGAGAAAAATAAGGAAAGACACACATGGAGAACAGAACAAGTGCGAGAAGCTGGAGAGGGCAAGAGGCCAACGGTGAGACTGTTGTTCACCCTGGGATAACCATAGCTGTCACCCTTTGCTCCTCTAGTGACTAAGTTTAATTAGTCATGTGGCTTCTCACATCTATTTTTGCCCTCCTTTGCCCATCATGGTTGCCTCTCTGCACATGGGCTCCATGTAAGTCCATGTATACCCAAGGATGACTTAGGGTTCCTTTCCCAGGAATACAGACTCAGTAAGACAGCACTTTTGCATAGCTTCCACAGATGTTCCCTCCTGCCCAACCCATAACCAGCTTCTCTGGGAGTGACCCTCTCTGTAGCAGCCCAGCTCCCCCTATCATTTACCCGCTCACCACATCCATGCTTTGGTTTCCTGAGTAATTTTTTGTAACTCTACTCACTTACAGTTTTCTTCAATTATTTTGCACAAAAGTGAATTCTCCCCTTCCTCTAGGTGGCAAAACTAGGTTTGTTGTTAAAACTTGTCATTTAATTCCCCCACCTCCATGTGTGTAGACACAGGAGCCATTTTGAGGTCAAAGGCACCAATGTTCAGGAGTTAGCCCTCACCTTCCACCCTGTTTAAGCAAGGCCGCTCTTGTCTTTGTTGTTTGGCTGTGTACTCCAGGCTACCTGGCCTCCAACCTTCTAGGTGATTCTCTTGTCTCTGCTTTTGACCTTGCCCTACAAATCATGAGACTGGACCTGCACTCCACCACAATGGACTTTTTGTGTGAGTTCCGGGAATCAAGTGTAAGGCTTCAAGCTTGCACCGCCCTCTGAGTCATTTCCCTGACTCTTATTTTGTTCTTGTGTTGTATTGGTTTCTTTTTTGTTTTTTTTTTTTTTTGAGAAATATTTTCTTAGTTGCCCTTGATCCAGGGCTCTAGAATAAGATTGTCCAATGTGGGTGCGGTGTCACAGGTCAAGCCCAGGTTCATTTTCTGGCTCCAGCCTAGACATGACCAGCATTTCTCCCAAGGCCATCCATCCTGCCTTCCTGATGCTTCCTGGCCAAGCAATTCACCTCCCTCTCTGGATCCTGGCTCACAAATGTAATAGTCCCTGTCCTTACATGAAGATTTCTTCCCACTGTCCCTACTTCAAAAGGAAAAAACAGCATGATGGTGGGGAACTTGTTTTGAGTCATGCTCATATCTATTTGGCTGACAAATGGCTTACACCACATTATTAATGATTAATGGGAACATAGGGGTGCATAGACCATTCAAAGATATCCTAAAAGTATTTGCCTTAAACCAATGTTGACTTTACCCTAAAAACCAACTAAACAACCATACCAGTTAATAGAGGAAAACTTGCTGTGCAAAAGTGAGTTTAGTGATTGCAACCTCAATGTCCAGCAAACTGGGACTCCAGTATTCATGCCATTGGTTGTTAACTACCAAAAAGCCACTGGGTTGTGTGCTTGTATTTTCTCAGTTCAGTATTTTAAGAATTTGTGATCTGAGTTACTTACGGAATTGTTGCTAGGTGGTCATACTTCGAGAAGGACCTAGAGAGCTAAGCCCATCATAAAAACTAGGTCCTGGGATCCCGTCCAGACTCAGAGCTGGTAAGTGGAGAACACTGAGCCACTAGCCCATATCCCACAGCACAGACCCACCCACACCTAATTCTGTGTTCCTGAATATGTAAGTAGATCTTTCCTGAAAGAGAGTTACAGAGAACAAAGACACAGCCTCAGACAAGGCTCCTTCCCAATTCGGTCAAGCTGACAACGAAGTCAGCCTCATTTAGATATAGAAACTCCTTATCTGCCTGATTGATTCATTTTGTTTATTTGAACAAAAGATTGTTTCATAGCCCAGGCTGTGTGCCCAGTATCTAGCCAGCTGACTGCTGAGCCTTAAGTAACAACAGCTCTAGCTGCCAATAAAATCATTGCAGCCTGTAACAAAAATACAACATTCTCCAAGACCATTCTGTGCTATCACAAAAAAGACCTTGCTGTAAATAGAAGGTTCAGATGTCAATATTAGGATTTAAGCTTTCCCTGTTCTTGTGTGTAAATTATGAAATTTTTTTTGGTACCCGGAAGATATATCCCCAAAACTCTCAGTTTGTGATTAAAAGGTGGTATCATTTATGCATTTTGTTTGTTCTTAGGCTCATACTTAAAAATCTAAGCATTTAGTTCATTTCTGGGACATAGGGTTGATTTTTTCCACTTTATATAAGATTTACTTTATATGTTCATTCTTATTGCTTGTTCTCCTTGTAATTAAAATGAGAATGAGCTTAAAACAGTTTTGAAACTTGTATTCAAGGCAAGATGTTCAAACATTGTAAGAAATATATCGAATATTTAATTACAGTGATTTTAAAAAGTTTTTCATTATAAACACTTTTAACCAAACTATGAGTATTAATTAACACTAACATGTAAATGTGTTATGAAATAAATCTGAAAATACCAGTATTATCCTTTAGCTAAAATACTGTAATCATGATTACTCGTGGATCTTAATGCCACACAGCTGGCCAACTGAGTGTATTGAATGAGCAAATGAATGGTCTCCTGATTCTCTCAGGTCCCTGCCCCTCCCCAGTGCCTCCCTTCCCAGAAGCACCTTGGCTCCTCCACTCAGGTGTGCACCTGACCTGACAGCTTTGGAAAGACACAGCAGCTGTTTCTGAGAATCAGCATTGTACCTGGCATTGTGCTATGCACTTGACACGGTCTCTCCTTTAATTGTCATCGATTCGGAACTGTCTTTGTCAAAGTCCCCATTTTACATCTAAGAAAGTGAATGCTTACAACAATAAATAGCTCATGCAACTTCACACGAGGGAGCTAGGGAGATGTCTCTGTGACTGATGCACCATCGGAACAAGTGTAAGGGCATGAATTTGAACCCCAGAACCTGCCCAAAATCCGGTATGACAAGTCTGTGATCCTAGTATGCCTACAGTGAGAAGGGCAGAGGCAGGAGACTCCCCCCCCAAAACAAACATGCCAGCTAACCTGGAGTCCACAGTGGCAGACAACAAAAGAGAGGTCCTGCTCTTAAAGAAGCGAAAGATTCAGAACCCCTGAGGTTGTCCTCTGACAAACACATGCATGCCTTGGCAAGTGCACACCCACGAATACTCATGAATGTGTGCTTGGGGGGCATCCCCCACAAACCAAGTGTTTTAAAAATATACACCAAGAGAGATACTCTGGGTCTCTGGCCCCAAACCCAGTGTCTTCCTGCTTCTATTTCAGTACCTGATCACTCTTGTCTCCAGGTGGTTTCTTAAGTCTGCAAAAATTGATCTGCCTGCAGTCTTGCACAAAGCATGCTGTTTTTAATAACGTGCTTGTTTCTTTTTTTCATAACAAAATAGTTCTTTTTCTTAACCAGGCAGGAAGCAACATTAGATGAAGTTTGTGGTCTCCTCTATCCCTCAAGAACATGGAGGTCCACAAAAATGCCAAAGAAAGCAAATATCCAAAGCAACAAAAAGGAATGTGATGAACTCTGAGGAAAAATGTCCCCTCACAAGGTGAAATGAAAACTTGGAGGCAGTGAGCATATTATGCTTTCCATAAATGAAGACTACAAATAGAATACCTTTGGGACCCTTCAATAAGAAACATGCGTATGTGGTCTAATTATTTATTCTCTTCTGGTGTATAGGAATAACATCCACCACTTTGGGTGTTTGTTGAACTCTTTCCGACCTTTTGAAATTTATTGAACTCTTTACCCTCCGTGGGGTTCAAACTTGGTGGGATTTTAGTTGCCTCTGAGCCTGGCTTTAACAGACTCTCCTCTTCCCAAGATCCTATGGCATCTCGGGGAGATTCTGTCACCTTTGCTTTGGGGGTTGTAAAGACATATTCCAGAGCCACCAGCTTTAGTGTCTGAACCAGTATAAATGTGTAACACCCACACTGGGGCCAGTGGCAAGAATGGAAAGCTTCTCTGGACCCCCATCCAGCCCCCATCATCTTCTACGTGGAGGTCAGGGACAGAAAACATACGAAAGGGAATGCAGTGTTTTGCTTACCAGTGGCCGTCATGATTTCTGCCCTTGGCCAGGTGGGCTTCCAAATGCTGTATCCCTTGGGAGACACCTGATCATTCTCTGGCTCTTCACTGTATGGCCACCCAGCACGGGAAGTTGATCCCTGTGGGCCTCTCACACTCTCCCGATCCCATTCCGATATGTTCCAGCCTGCAGATTTTTGCTGCTGGGTCTCTTCTCTTGGTGATTCCCAGTGAGGGTGTGCTTCCACCATTATAGTTCAAGTCTAGTACTCTCCGTGGCATTCACTGGCCCTACAGGTGACTCTTGTGTCATTTTTCTGCCAGGCAGGGGGAATGAGCTGCCTTCTTCAGCTGTTCATTTTCTACACCCCAAGTTTTCTTCTTAAATTTCTTTTCTACTGCTCAGATAGGCAAAAAAAAAGAGGAACAGTTTGGCAGATCCATTGCACAAGTAGCCATCCAACTGAAAAATGAGATTCTAGGCTAAACATCTTACAAACAAATCTAATCTCTACAAATCTTCCTCTTGGAACTTGTCACTGGCTTATTAGAAGGAGCAGAAGAAAAAGACACACAACTCTTTCTGCAGCTGTGACTTACAATTCAACAGTCCCCTAAAGATTAGCAGAGAGCGATAAGTGGAGTAGCAGAATGGACGTGCTTCTTAATAAAGCCCAATTGTTGTTCTGTCCTCTACCTTGATTTTTGTCACTAATTTTGGAACCAAGTTGCCAAATCTTAAGGAATATGAAAGATCTGTATACACAGTGGACTATTCAGCCTTAAGAAAGGAAATTAGGGATTGTTACGATGTCTCAGCAGGTGAAGGTTGACAAACCTTTGACAACCTGACTTCAATCCATAGGACACACATGATAGATGGAGAGAACCAAATGCCACAAGTTGTCCTCTGACCTCCACACATGTTGTGTCCCATAGGCACTCACACATACATGTACATACACACATACATATGTAATACATACAATTAATGAAATAAAAAATTGTAAAGAAATTTTGGTATTTCTGATAACATGCACAGGACATTTACTAAATGGAATAACCCAGTTACAGAAAGACCACTGCCACCATCCTCACACTCATATGTGGCCTCTAAAACAATGACACTCAAAAAGAAGAGTCAGATGTTTTGTGAATGTTTTCTCATTTACTCATCCGACATACTTATATATTATCATCTCACTTAACAGATGACATGAAGAAAATCATAGAGAGGGTCGTCAAACTGCCAAAGCCACAAAATGAAGCCTATTCTACGGGAATGAGTACAGATATCATATGAGGGCAGGGGAATTCCATAACCTCACATCATGTTTGGTATATAGAGCTCAATAAATATCCATTAGATTTATCAATGGGGCATGCTTAGGAATGGTGAACTGGGACTTAAATCCACTGCCTTTGAATGGCCAGTGAAATCCTCACACTAATGCTGACGATTACATTATCCATCCAGTTATACCTACCTATCAGTGCAGAGCTTCATTTGTTTCCCCATACGGGAATCAAGTCAGGTGATGGCTCCATCCCCACACATGTTAAAGCAATTAGCAGACCCAAGCCCAGTATAAGTGTATCCTGCCTGGACTTGATATTTTGTATTTTGCATTTTTCCATGGCAGAATCCTTTACATTCACCAAGATCATTGTCTCCTAAACTTTTCCATTTTCACTTATTTGATAAGCAATAAGTATATTTATGGCAGTTTTCATTTTATAATTGTCATCTATAAAAAGGAGTTTGTCTCATTTGGGCACTAAACACATAGAATATGCCTAATACCCTGGACGTATGTATGTATGTATTATGTATGTATGTATTATGTACATATGTACATGTGGGTGGGTGGATGGATGGATGGATATAGATTGTTGGATGAATGACTAGGAGAATGAAATAAAATTTTAATTTCAGTGTTTGACACCATGTAGATGCATCTTGTTTAATGGTAGTTTCAAACCAAAAAAAAAAAAAAAAAAAAAAAGTGACTGAGATTTAGAAACTCAGTTTAAAAGTTTGAAACAAGCCACGGCTTATATACACATAAGGAGATATCTGAAAAACTTTCAAATATTTCTTCTAGAAGCAAAAGAAAAAGTGTGCTAGTTCCTGCCTGCAGTATTATAAAGGAGTCAGCAAGGCAAGGTGCTGAGAAAGAAGACACGGGAAAGGGGTGGAGACATGTGCAAGGCCTGAAGACAAAAGCTAAGTTTTCTCTCAACTTTGCAGGTGCTGATTGGATCCCAAGTGTTCTTTTCCTTCTTTGCCCCAGCTACAACAGAGAGGTAATGGGGCGGGGCGGGGGTGACTGCTCAGGCTCTCCTTTCCCTTCTGTGGCAGGGGTGGGGTGGAGGGACAGGAGGTCAATGGCTGGTCCCCCCTGGTTCCATCCCAAAGCTCTACAGTTTGAGTCCCTGAGACACAAACTAAGTGAAAGTAGCAAGAACCTATTGGCATGTGACCCTAAATAACAAGATTACAATTGTTGGGAGGTACAGCGGCCTCCAGTAATAATTTTTTTGTTTTGTTTTGTTTTTCGAGACAGGGTTTCTCTGTGTAGCTTTGGAGCCTGTCCTGGCACTCGCTCTGGAGACCAGGATGGCCTCGAACTCACAGAGATCCGCCTGCCTCTGCCTCCGGAGTGCTGGGATTAAAGGCGTGCGCCACCAACGCCCAGCACCAGTAATAACTCTTAAGTAAACCAAGGGTTGAGAAATGCAGAAGAGCAGCAAACGCAGTCTGTGTGAGAGGCCAGAGGAGAAAAGAGGGGCATGGCAGCCCAGCACCACACAGTGTCCCTGTCTGAGCATAAAGTGGCCTGTATGTTTGTTCTTGGCATTGATCAAACACTCTGGCTACTTCCCAGACAGAACGATATGTTCCCCAATGAGAGCCTAAAAGCATGTTTGCTTGTGCAACCACCAAACAAAGTTATTCCTTGTCACAGGCGGCCTCTCTGGGACTTCAGCCCTGCTCTGTAAGTCCCACGCATGGCTTCACCCAATGTATGTTACTGGTATCTGGTCATGACCCCATGTAACTGGGGCAGAAATGAATTTTTTTAGGGAGCCTGAATGTTCCTGTAAATCATGCTTCAAAAATACTCCCTTGCAAAGAGTAAATATAGATATGCTCTCAGATAACCGCCTTTACCGGCACTGAGGCAGCCTTTAGAAGCTTGCACCTGTTCCCCCAGTGAGCTCCTCTGGCTGGGCGTGATTACTCACCCTGTGGGAGCTAAAATAACACAGATTAACACCAGCCTGCCAATGCCAATCTGTAGGCACTGACTCAGCATCTCACTGTCCCTTATCTGGAGGGTGAAATCCCAGTAAAGGAGGATTACCAGCCACCCCAAAGGGTACCTTCTGGGCCTCATGGGCCTTTCAGTAAATAGAAAAGGGGTCATTGGGATTACTGTTTACTCAGGCCCTCTGGGTAAACAACCTAGGCTCATTTGCTTGGATTCTAACAAGAAGCAGCAGCCAAAGTATGGTAGAATATCTTAGGGAGAAACCAACTTCCTCACCACACACCAGTTCTTAAGAACCAAGTGGGCCATAAAGAGTAGAGTCATCAACAGAACTGTCTTCAAATCTGGCTGTGTTTGTAGGTAGTGCATTGTCCAAGGACTCCTTATGGATCTTTCTCTCAAGGTCTTGCCCTGTGGTGGCTAACTATTCAGTCTTTTTGGACCTCCTGTCCTGACATGCCATTTTCTCTAAGTGTCATAGCTCCATTGGCTCTATTTTCTTTTCTGACCACAAACCCCTCAAATTTAACAGGACATAGTTTCTTTTGCATGAGAGACAGAAGAATATGTATGTTTAACAACACAAAACATGACATACATTATTTGGTAGTAATTGAGTTTTATATTCTGTCCACACCTCTTATTAGCCATGTGATATTGGGCAATTGCATGACTTCTCTGTCTATTAGACAACATAATAGTCTAGACAAAGAAAATGTATTTTCATAAGGTTGGGGTGAGATAAGTCAACCAAACGGTATGTTTAACATCACTATGTCTGTCGTATTTAAATCTAAAAGAATGAAGTAACAGACTTAACGGCCATCCCAGTGTTTAATTCATCAAGCCACTAATAAATAAAAAGACAAAGAAAGCATGAAACAGAATTTGAGAATTCCCGATGTGATCAGCTCCTTTGACATTATGACTTAATGATCTTGATAAAGTGATAGAACTTTCCAGTTCTCATTTCTTCAAGTGTGAAATAAAGGTATCAACAGTTGTACGATGACTCTGTCAGCAGTATCCAACTGACGCCTTTATGAGAGTATAGCAATCATTTCAGAACAACCACTGATGAGAGATGATAGTACATCCTTCAGTTACAATAGTTGGTACCAAGTGTCTCCTGTCCCTAGGCAATGACAGCAACAAAGAACTTACTGGCTAAGAAGGGCCTCACAGCTGTGTGAGAATGAGCTACTCTTTTCTGCTTCTTATTCCAATGAGACCTCAAACCTCCTTGGCAGTTCCACTCACATGCAAGGAGAGCCTTCTCCGATTCCAAGGCCCTACAAAGGAGTCATCTCTGAACAGGATTTTATAAACACCCACGGAAGTTTGTCTTTCCAATTTTCTAGATGTCTCTCAAAGTAGGAAGGCTGACAATGCAGTAAACCATTATAGCAAGTCAAAGCTCTTTAACATCATTATCTCTCAGTGAACCTTAAGTTAAAACTCCAGAGACAACCACTACACACTCAACATGATTAAAAGGAAGACTAGTGTCACGAACTATGGACAAGAATGCAGAGCAATGAGAGCACTCATGTACCGTTGAAAGTGAAAATGGATGACACTTTGGAAATTTTTAAATACTTTTATAGGGAAGTTTAAAAGTAAGTCCCCTTTGCTGAAGACACCAGGCATTTTGGACCCAGAAGTCTGAGTAATAAAGCTGGAATTGACCCAGACACATCCTACCTGAGGACTAGTAGCAGCAGGTTCCATGAGAGCAATCAAGGGAAAAAAGCAATCAGCTGTCTTACCCAGTTAAAACACTTATCGACCGTTAAAAAATAACCAACAGATCAAGGTCCCCCTAAAGGTGCAATAGTGGCACTTACATCTTGGAGGTAACCAACAGCTGCCTAATGGGACATAAGGCACAGTTAACAGGAGGGAAACATTCCTGGTACTGTAAACTCAGCCAGCTAGTCATGGCTAGTGAGGCCGTGAGTCTTGGATAAGAACTTATTACTGCCACTTTCCTAAACCAGTATAATTCCTAACTACATTCTAAATGTTTATCCTTATACTCACATATAAATGAAGGTCTCAGTCTCACCAAAGAGCCTTTCTCTCTCTCTCTCTCTCTCTCTCTCTCTCTCTCTCTCTCTCTCTCTCTGTAGACCATTACAGAAAAGGACAATTAGCCAAAATGCAGAGAACAAACTGCCATGGGTACCTAACTCCAACTGGTATATCTACAACACAACTTCTACACCCAAGGTTTAGGACACACCATGAAACAGAGAGAGCGCACAGGGACTGGAAGAGCCAGAGGACCAAGAAAGCTTTGGGGAGACTTTTATCTTCTAGAAATGATGGGAGAGTTACACCCATGAAATTTCAACAATACAGCTGTCTAAACAAGACTTAATAAATGATAGCACCAGTTAACATGCCAGCTTGGATAAGGGAAATCTCATAAAGCCCCAAGCCAAAATGAAGAGCTAAAGGGATTAATGACCCCTGAGAGAGAGTTGTCTTCTTCAAAGATGAGCTCCCTAATTCATTCCCTAATACCAAGGGGGCCATCCTTGAATATATATATGTATATGTATATATGTATGTATATGTATATGTATATATGTATATGTATATATGTATATATATTCAATATATATTGTGAGATATATATATCTCACAAATCCAGCTCACTAAACTCTCTTTACCCAAGGAAAATGAAAATATGTCCACAAAATTACTTAAACAAGAATATTTAAAGTAGATCTGTCCACCATATTAAGTCAAAGTTGTTAGAGAAATAACCAAGAGGTTGTATAGACAGCCATGTTGCTTAATGAAGGAGATATATTGTAGTGACTATAATAATTGTGTGAGCATTATTATAGTCATATAATATGTGATAATGACATATCACATAGCCTTGTATTAGTCATTTTTCTGCTGCTATGATAAAATCCAATGACCAAAATCAGTTTAGGAAAGAAAGGGTTTACTTTAGAGGAGAACAGTCCATCAGAAAGGATTGGGTGGGGCAACAAGAGCAGGAAACTGGCTGATTTGATTACATCTTTATTCACCCATAGGAAGCTGGGAGTATGTGGCAGGAAGTGAGGTAAGGCTATAAACGCTTAAAACCTACCTCTAGTGATGTACTTCCTCCAGCAAGGCTCCCACCCCTAAAGGTTCCAAAACTTCCCTGAACATCACCGCCAGCAAAGGACCAAGTATCCAAACACATGAGCCTATGGGGGGTGTTTCTCATTCAAACCACCACAAGTCCCCAACTTCTTAAACTGTGGGAACATGTTGCTGAATGTGGGGTGGTGACATTTTACAATAATAAAAGTTTTCTGAACAAGAAACAACAAAAAAAAATAAGCCAAATGAAGCATATAATGAATCTAGAGTGATTGGAGTAGCTCTCATGACTTCAATGCCTGCTTTTTGGTTCTGAACATAGAAGATGTACACCTTGCACTGTACAGGCCATTCCATCCATTGAACACACACAAAAGCTGACTGTTGTGTGTTAGGAATTCCTGTGTTTTTATTGCATTTAGCTTTCTTTCCTTACAGATACTCATTAACTTTAGTACAGGGGAGGACGCTTTGATGTTTGCCTGAGCATTATGTAATTTGAGTTGTATGTTTTAGAATGTTTAATGTTTTTTGTTTGTTTGTTTTTTGTTTGATGTTTAAAAAATTTAGTTTAGGTTGGTGAGTTTCATTTTTAAAAAATTTAAATGAATTTTGACTTGGGTTTTGTACAAAATTTCTAACAAATCCTTGCATGCTTCTTCTGATCCAAAGAAACCCAAAGCCCTGTCCTGGTAGTCTTCACCACCTTCTGAGTCCTTCCAGCGTGGAGTACTGACCAGGGGCCTCAGAGGACATTGAGAGTAGAACCCAGAAATGACAAATCTATTTTATCCTGTCTGTAATCTCCAAGTAATTTTAGGAGAGAAGGTCTACACGACGCATTGAGGAGGCTTCTGCAGATGTGTCTGCTTTCAGTAGGAGAGTGTTCTTTCAATGGGTAATACTGTCTGCAGGTGGGTCTGCTCTCAATAGCAGAATGTTCTCTCAATGGGAAATACTGTCTGCAGGTGGTGTACATATTGTGTGCTTTGTCTTTGCCCTCCCTGAGCAGCTTGGGTTTAAGCACCACACCACACTCAGATAAGGAAGGCGAGATATGAGGAAGCACATGTTGAGAGAATTAGATATCTCTGTCTCAATGGAGAAAAAAATAGGAAAATTGGTTTAAAACTGGTTCGAATATCGACCTGTTGAGAGAGCACCCCTTCTGAGCTAATGAAGCGGCACTGTCAATGTCTGCTATCTGCTTTTGGGCCGATTTCTTCTTGCCAACTGCAGCATGTGGAGATAGTTCATGCATTCCAGTCTCGTATGATGGCTACATATGTGTGTCTGGACTCTGGTTACTTGTTTATGGGCTACAAATCACTTACTTATAGAAACTTAGAAGGAAAAAAATCAAGCATATAAATAATAATTGTAATTAGTCAAAAGTTGGGCTGGCGGTATAACTGTGGTAGATTATTTTCCTGGCGTGTTGAGGCCCTGGGGCATGGTTGGGGGGAGAAAAGGGGGAAGAGAAAGAGAAGGGTGAGGATGAGGGGTGGGGAGAGGGAGAGGGAGAGGGAGAGGGAAGAATAGAAAGGGACTGGTTTGGGGTTTTTGTTTTTTCACTGTCTAATCAACTACAATGAAACACAAATGCTCTTACAGTCCCTGGTGGCCAAAGGTAAAAACTGCCTCTGAGCTGGTCAGTGGCCAGCTGTTATGCTGCCAGTTGGGAAGTAATTCTTTTGTGCTTTCCCTCAAAGAAAACACATTTATGACCTGTGATGAACGTGTCTGACTTTGAGCACCAGCATGTGAGGTACTGTAACCTCGATCAGATATTTGGTCCTCTTCTCTGACATCATAGATAAAGGAGGCAGACACCTGAAGGCTGCACTTTGGAAGCTTTTCTTGTTACCTCTTGGGTAGTTTTTGTTTCCAGCTTGGGCTTTAACCCCTCATCCACATCTATTGCTAGAAAGAAAACAAATTTTCTGTATTTCAGGGCTTTCAAACTGGAATCAAGGAAACAAAGAATTGAAGAGGGTGACATAGAATTTCCCAGTTTGTGCATGGCTTAAGGGTAAGCTAAATGTACCCTATAATCTACAGAATACATAGTCAATCATTAAGAACATCCAAGCCTATCTTCTAGATGCCCACACTGAAATCCTACCTCAAGGGGGGGCAAAAAGCACAACCAGGAGAGCAGATGAAAAACAGGAAGAGAGAAGGAAGGAAGGAAGGAAGGAAGGAAGGGAGGGAGGGAGGGGGGGGAGAGGGAGGGAGGAAGAGCGAGGGAGGGAGGGAGGGAGGGAAGGAAGGAAGGAAGGAAAGAAGGAAGGAAGGAAGGAGAGAGAGAGAAAGGGAAACTAAATGAACAAAACTATGAATGGAATTGTATATTTCTAGGCTGTACACAGAAAACCTAGCCACAATTGAGGCTTCATTTTACAAGTGATTGGTGCCTACTTCTGCATAGAAGAAGTGTGGCAGAAGAAAGTTCTACCATGGTACCCCCTTCAGACCACATTACCAAAAGCCAAGAGCCATTCATTGGTTGGCTTTGAAAGATATACTTTGCAGGGTGACTCCATAGTTTGGGAAATTGTTACAACTAGATAGAAGTTGTGTCTTAGCCTTACAAGCCTGGGCATGCCATCCAGCACTACAGTGGTACAGTGTAAGCATCCCCAGGCAGTGGGGTACTTTTCAATCAATGACTGTAGGTTAAGGATGTCCATGAGTTTTAGACATACGATGTATGCCATTTTATTTCATTCCCCAAAGGGGCTTGTGTGTAAGATATTCAATCATGATTATCTAAATTTAAAAAAAGGAGGGCTGGGTCTGTGGTTCCATTGGACAGTGCTTTCCTAACCCTTGTAAAGACTTGGGTGCAAGCCCCAACACTACAAAAACAAAAGAAAGAAAAATAAATAAAGAGAAGAATTGAAACTCTAGGTCAGAAGCTGGCTGAACTCACATTGATGATTGTTGTGACTGTCCTCCAATATTTTGGGGAGTCTCAACAGAGCCTCCTTCCAATGGGATTATCCCAGCTGGGCCTATGGATGGTGTTCATGCCCTCATGGAAGGGTAAGAAGATTACAACACCCTTCATCTGAGCATTGGTTGTGTGCAACCCTGTCTTAGTTGCATACGGTCTGGGAAGGAACTAGAGTGTATAGACCAGGGAAAGACTAAGGGAGAGGAGTGCTATCTGTTACAGAGACAGCCCCATACCTTCTAGACACTGCTTGCTGCAGAGTAGGAGCACCCATAGCCCCGTAAGTAACCTATGCCCTGAAAGAAAGCTCAATAAACTCATTGGCTCCCCAGAGGGAACTTTGGTGGAATCCTGCCTCAGTTTGTCACTGAGCCCTTAGGAGAAGGGGTAGATCCTGTTCAAGTCTCCCATGGGAAGAAATTTTAGTGGTGTTAATAAATGGCACCAACAAGGTTCTTGTCCCTATGCCTCACCACAGTGCTAGCTTGGAGGTGAACAGTTCATTTCTTTATGACTTCACTGCAGAATTAACAGTGGTTACTTAAGACAAAATTTGCTGACTCCTAAACTTTCTTTGCTGGATTTTCCTAGGAGCCTCTCATGGTCCATCTAATGTCAGTCCTGGGATGTCCCTGAAGGCCTGTAATCGTGCCTCTGCCTCTATAAACAATGCATTGTTGAGTCCTGCCTTGTGGGGAACTGCAGAGGCCCAGAGCTATAAAGCCTGCTTCCAGTTCATCAGTCTCTGGTGCCCTGGAAAAGAATATCTTGCTTAATAGATTTTTTTAAAAAAAAACTACTTCTATTTGGATATTTTTAAATGAAAGGATATTTCAAAATGTAATCCCTGTCCTACTCAAAAAATAAATCAGTCTGTAAGACTGGAGTGGTTTATAGGCAAAGAAAAAGAATTAATTAGTATCATGGATACATACTTTTTCAGCACTGTGTATTTGTTTATCATTTGCTTGTTAGCTTGATGAATTAAGGGCAGTTGAAATGAGAGTGATGATATGGTTCTCCATGACTCCTCCCCATGATCTAAGACATTTTGCCATGTGGTCCTAGAAATTTCTGTCCTCATTCTGCCCTCTTGTAGAAAATGGTCATCTCTCCCTCCCTTGTGTCTATGTGATAGGTGTAGGTGACTCTCGGTATTTGTTCCAATGCCAACTATTTCTCTAACCTTAATGGCTCTTCAGTGCTTCTCTTTCCCCAACCCCATCCTCTCTCAAACCATGATCTAGTCTGTCTGCTGACTGCCTTCCCTGGCCACAATGACCACCCTGGTACCACGTATACCAACTCTACTCCTACGTTCTCATTGCCTGGGCAATGCTGTATGGTTTCGCACCTCTGGATCCCTAGAGGACCCCAATGTAGGACCTGGAGAGAATTTATCCAAACCCTATTCACAGAGGAAAAGACAAAGCATGCTGAAGTGCTCTGAGCAAGGGCAAAGGCTGTTGAGTAGAAACCTTAATTTCATCCAGGTCTGAAGGAACAAAGGGAGCAAGCAGCTCCAATAACCCAGAGAGAGTAGAAACATAGGAGAGAGGCATCTGGCAGATGGTGTGGTCCTGTCAAGGAACCCAGTCCCTAACAAGCAGTCCAGTAAGAGGGAGCCAAGACTAGGTCATCTGCAGTTGTTCCTATTGACTGGATCCAAGGAGCTAGGATTCCAGTTAAGATATGCATGGAAGTCACCCTGCCAAGACCCTGAGCAGGATAGAGAGTGGGTTCAGAAGGGCAACTCACATTGTACAGTTGGTTCCCTTCCTCCATCAAATGACTTAAAATTTCCATTAGCACTTAACTGCCCATTAGCCTGACTTTCACCTTTCCCCAGACTTAGAAAGGGGAGGGAGGGTAGGTCTTCCTTTATGTCTCTGAGCACACAGTATCTGGGCTCCTGGGTTGATCACCCATCTTCCACCTCCTCATATATACCCCTCATAAGAACTCTGTTTTGTTAGTTCCTCCTTACTTGCTAAGCACAAAAACCTAACTGATTCAGGGACATGTTTAATTCTGAAAATACAAAATGCATCCCTATTTTATTTCCTGCACTGAATTAGCATATATTTGCATAACCGTTACCCAACATCATTGAGGCATACCTCTATCTGAGAAAACCAATTAGTAAAGAACAAATTTAAACAAAACTAATCTACTTCATGTTGCTTAAAAAGACAGGAGGGAAGAAAAGAAAATCAGCCTGTGTTATGGGTTGCATCTCATCTGTGGCAGCAATGTAGCACTGAAGTACAGCTTCCAAATATGGCTTCCAAAACTCAACCCAATCAATCATTTTATGACAAAAAAAAACAAAAACAAAAATAAAAATAGCTCAAGTAGTATCTAATTTTAAAAGATACTATATTCTTCCATTCTTGATTTCTTCAGTAAAAGCAAATAGACTAAAGCACTGACTCTCTGAAAGTGAATCTTTTGGGCAGGAGGGGTTTTGTTTTTTGTTTGCTTGTTTGTTTGTTTGTTTGTTTTGAGTTGTTTTCTTTTTTTCAAGACAGGGTTTCTTTGTGTAGCCCTGGTTGTCCTAGAACACTCTGTAGACTAGGCTAGTCTCAAATTCAGACATCTGCCCACCTCTTCCTGGGATTAAAGGTGTGTGCCACCACCGCCAGGCTCTGAAAGTGAACTTTACTTAATGTTTCATCCACTTTTAACTCATTGCATGTGTAGCAGGGATAAATGTATTTTTCCAAGAAAAAGAATACATGAATAGATTTCTCCAGTCTTCCTAGTTCTTTTGACTCTGTGATGAATAGAGACTGCCTTTGGGAATCTTCTGCTGAGCCACACTCCTTGGGTCCTCCTATTCCTTTCTCAGTGAAGACAGAAGCAGAAGGGCACCCTCTTTGTCCACATGGAAATTTTTCAGGTGACCCTACAACCCACCAGATAGAAAAAGGAGCCATTTCCTCCCGTGTAAACTTGCTTATAAGGGAGCAATGTTTCGAAAAGTCATTGACAGTTTGCTAATCTTCCACAGCAATGTTTTCTCCTCTGTCATCCTTCACCTCAGAGAGGCCCAGATAAGTTCCAGATCTTATCTACCCTGTCCTCACTGACTGGCCCCCATCCCTGAAGAGCCTGCCACATGGTGAGAGTGAACACAAGTTTCCCAGACATCTGCTACAGTGATAGTTTTAGTCAAAGGTCATGTTACCCCAACTGGTAGAAACCTATCTGTAAATTACAGAGACTATAATGGTATTAAAGGTGGTGATAATAATAAAATGGCATGTTCTGTACTGATTAGGCCCTCA
The DNA here is from genome assembly GCF_003668045.3 of Cricetulus griseus. Classification (NCBI taxonomy): domain Eukaryota; kingdom Metazoa; phylum Chordata; class Mammalia; order Rodentia; family Cricetidae; genus Cricetulus; species Cricetulus griseus. The sequence continues at coordinate 219,451,470 of NW_023276806.1, forward strand.
CAATGATCCCATTAAAATTCTGTGAGGTAAGTAAAACTCTTAGTTCCATTTTATAGATGTGAAAAGTCAAGTAGGGAAGAGATATACTATTTTCCATAAATTTGGGATGAGATGAGGGTGAAAAACAGGATAAGAAGACAACTGCCACAACCCAGATTCTCATGCGTCTGCCCAACATGTGTCAAGCTTGTGTCTATAGCATGTGTCAAGTATATGTCTATAGCATGTGTCTATAGCAGGTGTTAAGGAGTCACTGGTTGTAATACTTGCATTTCAAAGAAAATTAGTCAATAGTTAAACTCTTCTCTAAAAGTTTCAAAAAGTATATGAGTTTAGAACTTCGTGATTTTGTCACCATCAATTATTGTTGAGTAACCAAGATGGAATGTGTTACTGCCTCATCCCAGGCTAATAAATCATTGCAAATGGTTTGTTATTTTTCTTACCACCACCCCCATCTTCTTCTGACTACCGAGTTATTATCAGAACCTACTGGGCTCCAAATGGAAGGACAAGTAGAGCTGTAACCCTGGGTGAATACAAACAAGAACACAAGTGTGTGGATGCAGAGAAGGCGGAAGACCAGAGAGGAGGCTCTTTCTCTTATCAAAGCTGCCACCTCTCCTGGAACATTCTGAAGAGGGTTGTTTTCTTTGGGACATGAAATGTCTATTTACAGAAAGCACTCCCAGAAAGTACAAAGGCATCATGAGGGTACAATTTCCTCTGGGGCTTTGTCCAGGGCTAAGTAAACAGTGAGAATGGAGGGAAATGAAAAACCCAGAATGCCAGAGATGGTGAGAAGTGGACCAGATGCATCCGGTTCCATTTTCTTCTTATTATTAAAGTACACTTACTAAAATGGCAATAGCTTCCATTTTATTTTGTTCCTGTGACATTTTCCCCTTTACTTTCTCTTGAAAACAGTATTTGTTGACAGACACAATTCTTCATTCTGCCACTCTTTCTTAATGTTGAAGAAAGTAGCATATGAGTAACTTCTTTTTTCTGTGTCACCATTGAAGAGTCAATATTGTGTGAGGAAGATGAGTCTTATTGATAAATAACTCACAACAATGAGATGGAACACCAAAGCTTTATTTTTATTTGAGATCTCTATGTTAAAGGTCATATTACAGAGATAATCATATTAAATTCACACACAAGCAATTCAAAGCTAGTAACCACATATTCTATGCTAGACTAAGGCAAAAATTCCAACACAGCAATACAGTGACAAACACTTCTATCTCCTATATGAGGAACACTGTTTCTGCTTGTCCTTAGCTCACTTTACCTGTTGTAAATCAGTCTATCACAGACTTTTCTGCCAGAATGTTCACTGTGATGGAAAGAAACATCCAACCCTTTGAATATTCTGGGATATGTTCTAAATAACACTCAGTCCAGCAAACCACTTTTTTATGTGTAATCTACAAATTCAACATTCTGTTCTATGATTGAGATCTCATTTTAATACAGAATTTTTTTCTGAAATTAGCTGAGCTAAATTGCAACTTCAAAAACATGATCATGTTAACCTATGGGTTTTTCCACACAACACTGGGAGTAAGTGGGTCTCAATTTGCAAACACAACTAAGTGGGGAACTACTGGAGTATTTGACATCATTGCTAGTCAACACAGCAATCCAACAGCAAACAAGAAGCAAGGCCACACACAAATAAAAAGTCTGCCCACTACAGCTGGTACACAGTCTACACTTCACTACTACTTTAACTACTACAAAATCAGTTCCTAGAGGCAATAAACTAATTCAATGCAATCAGTGAGAAGCAAGTTAGCAAAGCAAAGTTCTCCAAGAAACCTACCAGCATGATTCTACCAGGAAACATTAAGTCTTACAACATATTTCTTTTTACGCTTCCTAAATTTTCAGCATTTCAAAGTCTTTCTACTTACAGTCTGAAGGCAGCCACTGTTAAAATGCAGGTTCCTTATCTAACATCCAAAATATTCCAAAATATCAATCTATGCCATGAAAAGACAAGAAAATCAACTAAGTTCTTTTCCTTCAAACCACTTTTGTTCAATTCCTTCAACTTCTTTCTCATCTACATGGGAGCCAGAGTGTAGAATATTTCCCTCAGGGTCTGTGAAGGTACTAAATAGGAAACCATACAAAATAAAACCTATATGGATTATTAGGAGAAACTCAAAGACATGTACTTGAATAGTAGCAGGTCCCTCTACATAACTCTCCATGCTTTGTCTTCATGGGTCAAACGAAAAAGAAATCACACACTTCAAGTCAAAAGCACACTTCCAAAAGGTAAGCACTAAATAAGAGTCTGCACCTGTACTCTCGCCCCGACACTTCATACTGCAGTCACCTGCTTGTATGTTTGGACCCTCTGTTAAAGATATGACCTGGAGGACAGGAGCCCTGCTAGACTCATCTGTGGTCTCCAGTGTCCGGCTCAGTAAGTGTGTTGAAATGTCTATTCCTCGACTATTAAGTGAATTGCTCTCTTCTTCCCATTTCTATCTTGACTCAGAGATCTTGTTCCCATTGCGCCCCTGTGCATTTATCACCAAAATGAGTGGATGACTTTGGTTTGGGGAGGAGGCCTTTCTAAAACTAATAACAGCAACATCTGCTCACTGGTCGTTGGTGGGAGACAACAAGCCTAAGAGACCACTCACAAAACCTGCTACCTTGCAAACTAAACAGTCATGTAAACCTAATACTGAAAATGTAGAGAATGAGATTGGGTTGTAAGAAAATGTGGGTCCCTTTTCGTATCAGATCATATATGGAAGTTTTACAAAGTACATCAGGTACCTAATAAAACCTTTCACTATAAGAGCTATTAACTGCTGCATCGGAGTCTGCCTTCTAAAAGCAGTCATGTCTTTGAAAATTCCTTAACTTTGCTTGCTTATTTTCCCTTGGCATGCTACTCTAAGATTAATGACATGGTGTCTGTAAAGTGTTTTGAAATCCCTAAAGTCTTATAATCAACCCAAGTACCATTTTATGCATGCAAACTATGTCTACCCAGCGAGCCTACCTAAACATCTAGGATTGGGAACTGTTGTCTCCTAAGACTTAATAAATGATTCCCTCTGGCTCCAAAAGCAAGTACTTCTTCAATGGCAATGGGAGGGACAGCATGGGAATTGCATTGTGGCATCTTTCGTGCAATGTTTTCCGAATGGCACATCTCGCTAAATGCATGAGGGTCCTGGGAGTGTTGCAGCACACCTTGAAGAGAGAGTGGTAGAAATCCCAGTGTTTCTGGAAAAGCAAGACAAGATAGGTTAATTTGCAGAAGGCTCCATAGCTTACATAGACAAAAATCTACAAGGACGCCTCTATCTCTACTTTACACACAAGAATAGCTTCCTAGAGTCTCTGAGAGTGAGCAAAATTGAGCACAAAATTAAAATGGGAAGGTCAGGAAGTGAGGTGTGACGATGCTGGTAAGAGTAGGGGAAATGCATTCACAATCCAGGACATGATATAAACTACCAGGCTTAACTGTCGGGACCAGTAAACCAAAACGGCAATTTCAATTTAACTCAATATACAGCTTGCACTCTATGCATCTGGTAACATCTACTACTAACTTCACTTTAAAAGGTAAAAGAGCTAATCATTAGCAGAATAAGATCATACAACTAAACTATTCGCCTCTAAGCCCAGGGAACTTGATGCCTTGTACCTCGCATGTATTAGACACAACCTTGACTTCTAAAATCAAGAACAGGGTGCTCTGTGGGAAGGGCTAGTTTACAGGTGGAGCCAACCCCCTACGTCCACAAGTGAGGGCATGGCTCTACTAAGGGCTTTGCGTGTGGCTCACAGCAGACTCGGAAATCATGTTTCCCGCTTAGTCATAGCTAAAAGTGAGCGAAATATCTACACAAAACACTGTACTTTCCTGTAAAAAAAATTCTGAGTGAGCAATACTGGATATTATCACTTAATTCATTTAAATGGATGGGAAATAAAACTGTCACCTCCATATATTTACTCAAATTTCTTACAGAGAAATTCCCCCCAAGAGGCTCCTTGATATCACATATTTGACAGACACACATAGATAGAGATTTCCACCCGTGTGCTTAAATTTTATAATCCTTGATTTCACAGTATTTGAGAAAGCTTTGGAAGCATGCTCTAAACCCGTGTTTTGCATTAGAAGGCTGAGTAGGCATCTGGAGACCTGGCGGCTCTCAGCAGTGAGAGGCACAGCTCGAGAGAGAAAGGCACAGCTCGAGAGAGAACCCTCACCTCCAGGTCATCATCAGGAATGGCCCTTCTCCACTTGATGTTCCACCTGATATGCTCATAGGCGTTCACCACAACTTCAATCGCTTTGGGACATGAGTGGCAAGCCTGGATCACCTGAGGGGAAAACAGAGACTTTTGTCACTTAGTGTGCGCACACAATCCACGGTTCTCACAAACTAGCACGTGCCTATGATCACAGTTCCAAGGAGGCCGAAGCAGGACTTGGGTATAAGGCTGACCTGGGATATACAGGGTACGTTGTCCCCCAAATACACCAAAATTAAAGGTAGCATTGAAAAAGGTCAAACATAAGAACTGAATTAACAATCCCATGCCAGAGAGCTGTCTGGACTAGAGCTAGTTGGTTCAAATCTCATGAAGGACAAGTATAAAGATCTGTGGCATGTGTGCATGTGTGTGTATGCACATGTGTGTGTGCATGTGTGTGTATGCACACATGTATGGAATAATGTACATCTCCCTGCCGGTTGGCTGAGGTAGAGTGAGAGGAAGGGCATCTCTTGGTTAGTATCAGTAAAGCCTCACATGGAGCCTTCTACACTGTCTTTGCGGCACGTAGGGTTGTGTGAGTTCTACAGATGGCACAATTTGGAACACCCATCTTTCTTGCAAGACTCCTCTCCATGTTGATTCACACACACACACACACACACACACACACACACACACACACACACACACACAGAGAGAGAGAGAGAGAGAGAGAGAGAGATTAAAGATGTTGCCCAAGTTTTTCAAATGCCACTTGTAAGACACTTCAGTAAGAAACTAACCTAAAGCTACCTTGAATCTTATATAGTGCTATATTTTTGTGCACACATACACAAAAATAAAAAACCCACTTACTATCAAGGGAAGCTTGAGCAATGGGCTTCATACACAACATTTTTCAATGGCAGAAATCACCCTTACCTCCCCCAAATCCTCACATTATCTTTCTTTCGCTTCCCTAGAAAAAAATGTCTTTCTTGCCCTACAAGAAATCTCGATTTTGGCTCCCTGGGGTGTCGCTTCCTTTTGAATTATGCTAGAAGAGAAAAAAAATCAAATGTCCTTCCGTACCCTGGAAAGCAATCGCAGACCCTATCTTTCTCCCCACCCCCACCATCTCACTTATGTAATTTATATGGTGGCTCTCAGTGAAATGTGCCCTCTCCCCATTCACTTTGCATTGGGAAGACAGCATCTGCAGCTGTGACCTTGCTCCTTGTAAATAAGGAAACCGAATTCCCCATCCAGGAGAGAACAAATCACTTTATCTTCTGGATAAATGAGTCAGTCATTTGCCTGTCGTAAAGATGACTTTCTCTTAGGAGAGTCTGGCTGGGGAGGAGTGTTCTAAATCACTTTCAGGCATCTGCATAGTAAATTGAATAGTTTTTCTTCAACTTCCCCATTCTCCCACACATCTGAGGGGTAGCCTCAGATGAAACTGTTGACAGTTGCATCCAGGCAGCAATAATCATGTCTATGTTAAATCTCCTTAGCAATCAGCCAGGCCTCAGGAAGCTTGAGGAGCACAACCAAGCATCAAACATTGCTGGTGCAGCCAGTGTTCCCTGAGACACAAGACTGTGTACTAACTGTAAACACTAGAGGAACCACCATGCAGGGATAGTAATAGAAGTGCTTACCCTGCCCCAAAGGCACCAGGGACAAGGAAGACAAGGATGGGGAAATTGGCTGAACACCCTTACCAGAGTAGTGGGCAGCCCACACCCACTCTCTGCTTACATGCTGCTGATAGGGCTCCTACCTGCAAATAGGGAACTTGGGGGAAGGTGTTCATAAATTGGACAGCAAGTACATAGCCAAGCAGACACAGTGTCCACCATCACTAGACTTCCATCCCTAATAGCCAATAACTGTCTCTGTGGGAAAAGATTTCAGACCTCCACACCACCCCAAGACCTCTCATTGCAAAGCAGAAGCACTTTGAAAGTCTTTTCTCACTAATTTAGCATTCAAAAGAGAATTCGGAGGGGTGGTGTTACATTCTGAGATACCTGCTCCACTGGCTCACCCAGTAGTAAGCTTCAGGACTGAGCTCAGCATGAGGTCTCCAGGCCCTGTCCCAGCAGCTCCCACTCCCAAGCTGGGAACACAGCAATGATTTAGTGCTCAAAGATGTTTGGTGCTATCTTAAGACCCATGGCATCCTTTGCTAATGGCTACCATGCTAAACATTTTAAAATAGTATCTCATGCAAAAAAAAAAAAAAAAAAAAAAAAAAAAAAAAAAAAGAGAAGACTTATTTCTGACTGACAGAGTGGGGGCACCACACTTCCCTGGTACCTTTATCACCTGTATCCCCTCCAGTCTTTTCTGTAGAAGGAAATGGTATGAGGGCATAAATATAGAAAATAAGCTTTATTTTTTAAATTTTATTTATTCATTCATTTTAGTGTACATGTGTGTGTATCCAGGAGCTAGAGTTATAGGCTGTTGGGAGTCACACGATGGAAACTGAACCTGGGTTCTCTGCAAGAGCAACAAGTGTTCTCTTAATTTCTTCCTAGCCCATCAAAATATACTTTCTAAGTGAGCTGTATTGAGGAGACAATTACTTGACTTTTGTAATTCCACTATAAGTAGCAAGAAGAGCCTGGTGGGGTGTGGGTGGGGTATAAGGAGTGGGAAATAGACAACATGAAAGATGTTTATAGATAGAGGCCATGATGGTAAGAAATGGAATGCCAATCTGCCGGGGCCAAAAGCACGGCAAGAAGAAGAGAAAGAAATGTCTGGTCCCATCCTCTACATATGTGTGGTGCACTATAAACATGTGTAAATTTTCTTCTTGTAAAGGACTCTGTTCAGATACTGTTGCCAATGAATTTAAGCCAAGAATATCCATTTTTACAGACATAGAAACTGAGGCTTAGGGAGCTAGTAATTTATCCAAATAATCCCTTATAGAAGTAGTGGGACCAAAATCTGATTCCAATTCCTTTTTTTGTTGTTGTTCCTGTTATGAATAGAATGTCTAAATCTAAAATGAATGAGCTATAGATGACCAAGTGGAGATAAGAAAGAAAAGCAAGAACGGAGCAATTATAGAAAATTTGTAGGTGAACTCTCTACTCTTAACTGATTCTTATTATTTTACATTAGTTTTTCTTTTCTTTTTTGTGTGTTTTTGCTTTTTGTTTGTTTACTTGTTTGGTTTCTTCTTTTCTTTCAATTTTGTGAGACACGGTCTTACTATCCGACCCAGGCTGGCCTCCTGCCTATAACTCTCCAGTGCTGGACCACAGGGACACGTCCACCAGCACTTCCGACTGTGCTCCCGACCTCCCAACTGTTTTCCTAAGTTGTCCTCACATTGCAGGACCACAGGTGAGTCCCTGGCCTTTTACCAAAGTAAGACAGAACACTCAGGCAGGATGCCTTGAAATTGTGTGTGTGTGTGTGTGTGTGTGTGTGTGTGTGTGTGTGTGTGTGTAGGAGGTAGTGGTCCCACACCAGTTAGATGGACTGTTCCTCAAATTTCTTGGCTTCTTTAAACTTTGAGAATTGCAGTGTCTTCTTTGTTTTAAATGTAACATTTATTTTGACTACGGAATTAATGAGCATCATTAACCTGATGCTCACATCTCCTGCATTCCTCTGCTTCATCATGAACTGTGCATATTAAAATGACCTCTCTGTGTGTTTTTCTTTCCCAATAGACTCCCAATAGACTCTAAACTACTTGATATGACCTTGTCTTGGTCATATCAACATCATTAGCATCTGGTCCCTGCCAGCCCATTAGAGATTATTAATTAGTATTGTTCAGAAAAGAGGTCATGCTGTATGACATTACGTGAATAAATCCTTGAATCAAATTATCTAAGGCCAGGTCCTAATCCCACCACTGCAAGAGCTTGGACATGACAGGGTGCCTCAGTCTCCTCTGGAGAACAGGAATGGTGCATCCCATATAGAATTATTGAAGGAATCAAATTAACAAATACAAAATGGCTTATAACAATCTACTGAACACTTTCCAAGTCATTATTGGTCCCTATGTGTTAGCTGACATTATTGTTAGCTTTTGTCAAGTAGGAAGACTGTGCAGATCTTTCCTGGTTATAAGCTAACTCATTCCAAAGCAGGTTGTGTAGTCTTTAGGCCAGGCATTGAGTGGGAACAATTGCCTGTCCTCATGCATTCACTGACTTTCTATCTCCTGCTCAAACAGATGTAGAGCAGGTTGGGGAGGGCTTATAGAGGTCAGACATGGTTGTTGAAGACTCGAGTCTGAAACAGTTGGAATCACCCTCCAGGTGAGCACACCTCTATTTGAGTTAGACCCGGGATGCAGCCTCACCTTGTGGAACTGTGGGGGGTAGATGCGTGCAGCCCCGTAGTTCAGCAGCAGCTGGTAGCAGACCTCAGGCCGTGCAGAAGGGCGCACAGATGTGACCTTCAGCACGTATTGGATGGCTGCACAGCCGTTGATATCCATGAGGTTGGCCTCGGCTCCCGCCTCCAGCATCATGTGCATGAGCACGTGGTCGCAATTCCAGGCAGCCTTGTGCAGAGCGGACTTGAAGTCGTCATCGCGGGCGTTGACCTCAGCGTTGTTGTCCAGCAGCATGCGGCAGATGAGGTGGTGCTCCCTGCTGTACTCCTGCTCCTTGTAGCGCAGGGCCCAGTATGTGGCAACGGCCAGCGGGGTCTCCATGTGGGCGTTCATGCTGTCAACGATGGCCCCGTTCTCCACATAGAAGGCAGCCAGCTCAGAGAGGCCGAAGTGAGCGGCTGTGTGCAGGGGCGTCTCCTCATCCTGGTTGTTGGTTTTCATGTTCACGTTTGCACCTGTGAAGGGCAATGGAAGCAGACTATTTAAAAACCTGTCTGTGTTTGTGGTTCTTTCATGTGTGTGACTAAGACTCTTCCTCACGGTTCTCTTTAACTTCTGCTTGTCATGCAGGACTCCTGCCCAGCCATAAAGGGCTGTTCCTGGCCTTAGTATAAGTAACTCCTTAAGCCAACACTGCTGTCTTCCCAAGTACCAACAAATGGATCCCGGAAAAGGAGCTAACGTTCTTTGCCTAAGCCTCAAGCACTGCTGGACTCCAGCTCTTCATACCCACGTGGATTTGGAAGTAAGAGATGTCTATAACAAAATATTTTATACCGCTAAGATACCAAACACTGTTAAAGTATAATATTTTGGTTTTTTTTTTTAAAGTTCAAGGTTGGCAATTGGTAAAGGAGCTTGCCACCAAATTCTGACTACTTGAGTTGGATATCTGAGATCTACATGGTGGGTCCAACTTCCATAAGTATACACACAAATAATAATAGATAAATAAATATATTTTAAACATAAAAACAAGGGCTATATTTTAAAAACTTGTAGCTCATGCCATGGACTTTAAAATTTGTGGGGTTTTTTATTTAAAATTTTGCTTCTCAGTGTATGTATGCTCACTTGTCTCTGTATGCATGCAGAAGCCCCTTGAACTAGAGTTACATGTGGTTGTCAGCCTCCCAATGGGGGTTCTGGGTGATGAACCCATGCCCTCTGCAAAATCAACAACATGTTCTTAACCACTGAACCATCTCTCCAGTCCCTAAAAATTGTTTTAAGTGTTTTACAAAACAGTGTCTTTCATCTCTTTCAAAGCAGATGGATCTAAAGTTTGGTGCAAACAGATTATGGTGAAGTGAAAATTTCCCAGTAGTTAGGCTGAGACCACAGCCTAATGGGAGCTATGTCTTTGGAATATAACGAACACATACATTCACGCAGACACACACATACACACACACACACACACACACACACACACACACACACACACACACAACACACACACCATCTTTAGCACAAAAAGAGCCTAAAAGTCATAGTTTGCATTGAGAAGTGTAGAAGTTAGCATTATAGAAATAGTCGCCGAAAGGAAAAACAGACTGTAGTTGACAAAAACATCTGTAGACAATTGGTTGTGCATGGACTGTGCCTTAGAAATGTTATCATGCAACCCACTTACTTAGCAGACCAAGAAACCAGTTTGAACTTTTTTTTCTGATAGAAAATACTAAGTCTTAGAATGATTATCCTGAGAAACTAGAAATGTCTTTCTTTGCCTAATTTAAAGGGGTGGACCAAATGACCCCTAAGGGCTGCTAACATGATAAATAATTCTACTGGAAATTTTCATAGGTACTTCAAATATAAGTCTCAAAAGACCAATATTGTTGTTGTTATTACTGTTTGTGGTCGTAGTGTTATTGCCATAATTAATATTAATTTGGAATTGGACCTTGTACAGTATTGTAACCTAAATGGATTTTGTACATTGCCTCATGGAATTTTCCCAGTAACTAGGCAGTAGATGCAGTTTTTATCCTAATTTTACAGTTGGAGAAAATCATCCCTGGATTTTTGCATGAAATACACCAAGCTAGCGAGCTTGCAAGCAGAATTTGCAAGCAGACAGGCTGGCTTGAAAAAAATCCCTTATTACAATTCTATTCCAACTCATTATTATTTTTCTGCAGGAAATTTTATATTGTTTGCTGTATGAAAACCTGATGTACCAGAAATGCTATTGCATTTTATAAATTTAAAAATGGCTTTCCCACATGGGTAGCTCCTTCTTGGCTTTATTTACAGCACCCCTTGATTATTCAGAACACATTTAAGAAGGGGATTCTCACACAAGTAGGCTCAGTGTCTGATTAAGGAATCCAGTGAGGTTTCTCCAAGTGTGTGGCTCGGCAGACACAGAGCTCTTCCCCCTTGCAGGAGGCAGAACTGTAATCAAAGCCATCTTTACTGGGTCACCAGTGTTCTGACCTGGAAGGGTTCTGGGTGAGGTCTTCTTTCTAGTCAGGTATCTGCTCTTGAGTGAAATGGAATAAGTACAAATGTCTTCCCGGAAGGAAGCCGTGTGCAGGGTCACTTCAGCTGCTGGAGACTTTCCAGTAAGAGCGAGAATCAAAGATTCAGAATGAAATTTTTACAGGCCAGCTTAGGGTGAGCACTGCCTTTGAGTTTTAATGGACTTGGACGTTTACTCTTGCCCCTTGACCTCTTGGGATAACTGAATTCATGGTAGAGCCGCCTTTTCTGAGCTGGAACTTCTCATTTTTATACTTGAATTGTGTCTCTGGCCAGAACTTTCCAAAAGAATATACAATGCTTTTCTTATTTTAGATTCCTTTGATTTCTCCAAGAAATTAGAGCCCAGAAGTACAACATTGTGGAACTTTTACAGCTACTTTTTAACAGGAAAGTACAATGTATTACTTTTCAGCTGCTCCCATAATAAAACTTAGTATGAAAGAAGTGAGTCTCCCTGCAGTAATGGAGATAACAGAATGATATCAAGGCCAGTTCTCTCTGGGAGCTCTGAAAAGAGAACCCATCTCAGCTTCTGGTAATGACTGGTGAGCCTTGGTGGCCCTTTCCTTGTAGAATTGTCATGCCAATCTTGACCTCTGTCTCCATGTGGCATTGTCTGTATGGTCATAAAGAAGGATGCTACCCACACGGCTTACCCCACTCCAGAGTGGCTTCATTGTAACCCCAAGGACAGCATCTTCAGTAACTGTTTCCAAGCACCATCACCAGCTAAGTGTTAGAGACTGGGGCTTCTGCATGAGGGATGCCACTCAAGCTTATAACATAAGGGCTGTGTCTTGATACACAAAACTTTAACTGCACAGCTTCAACATTATTGTAATCATACCCCAGTTCAAGAAAGCAAATACCTCTCTCCCTCCATCCTTCCCCCTCCCCACTCTCAGTAGCGGCTCACTAATATATTCCAGGCTGGCCTCTAACTCACAGAGACCAACCTGCCTCTGCCTTCTGAGTACTGGGATTAAAGGCGTGAACCACCATGCCCTGGTGTGAAAACAAACATTTCTTTATGTAAAGGAGCTCCCTGCCCTCTACTCTTTGATGATTAGAACTTCATCCAGCCAGAGGTGACTAATAGCTGCTTCATAAACCTGCTCATATAGGGAACTCTTTCCATTTCTTTTTTATTTAGTCTTTCCACTTGCGTGTAGAACTCTAAACCAGATGGTTTGGTTTTCTTTTCTAAGTTTGAACACAAGAGCCATAAGAACATATTGTTCTGATTTACTTCCTTTGCTCAACATTCTGTGGTGATGTTTGCTACTCTGTTCTTTTTGCTGGTTCTGTCTCTCAGCACAAATTATCAACAGTTTGTCCTTGCTACTAGTGAGAGACATTTCCCATTTTGGGCTATTCCAAACGCTGCTTCTATGGGCACTCTTGCATATTCTTGTGTGTTGCAATTTTTAATTTCATGCTGAGAAGGTAAAAGAAGCTCATTTCTTAAAATTTAACTTTATTTAGCTAGACATTTTACAGTTATTAACAATTAGAATGTCTTCTTGGATTAATGGTCCAAATAGGCTTGCTTGCACATAGAACTTTCTGAATCACTTGCATTTTTATGAGCTCTGCAATTAAGACAAAAGCATATACCATCCTAATGGGATACCTTTTAGCCATTGAAGTTTGATTTCTCCTAAATATAGTGATGGTGACTTTAGTCAATTTTTTCTTGTGGGTTGATTTGTTGGTGTTTTCTTTGTCTTTGCCTTACAATAGTCTACTTCTACTTCCAGGTTCTACAATTACCCAGATTAATTACAACCTAGCCTTTTTTTTGAAGGGGGTGCTTAATACTTGCTTTCTCTGGACCTTATTTTGATCTATATATGGATTTAGGAAGGTCTGACTTTGTATCTCCATGGAGTCCTTCCTGAGATCCCTAGAGGATTCTCCTTGCGATTGCTACAGGTTATAGTAATGTCCACTCAGTCATCTCTATGGCTCCCTCTGCTGCTACCTACCCCTATAGGCCCTGACAGCCAATCTCACCTATCTCCACTTCCCCTATTTCTGTCAAGTCTAGGGGTTGGGAGAGTGCAAACAGGACCTTATCACTGCAGACATGTGTCACATTCCCATTGCATGTCCCTAAACAAGCTCTCCTCTCCCTGCACAAATACCTTTATTTCTTGAAGAGCTTCTGGGGCCAAGGTGGGTGCTGAAACAGGGAATGGCCCACGACAGTTCTTCCCAACCCTCAAAGACATATCTTTTCTTCCCCCATTCTGCAGTGACATGTGTGAATAAAATAATCTTGCTTTACTCGTAATGTTTGAAAACAAATACAACGTCATAGTTGACATAGACAAGCAAAAATGTGCTTACACGCAATATAAATTACAGAGATGCCATATGAAATTCAGTATGCTAATATTTGGGAAAGGCCATCGTAAATAATATAAAAAGGATTGATGAGAGTATTTATATTGGCCTAATGAATGGCACTCTCAAAGGAGAAACACCTTGGGAAAGTTCTGAACACATAAAACCAATATCACCCTGATTTTTATTATAATTGCATTATCAGAAATGCCCATATTTATCTAAAATTCCAAAGTGTTTTATGTTTATATGTAAAATGGAGTTAGCTTAGATCTCTATTATGTTACTATATCGAAATATCTATTGTTACAGTAGCATTAAATCTTAGAGTTTTCTAAATATATATTATTTAAGTAAATAAAAAATAATTAAAAAGTAATGGAACACTCAGATGGCATATCTCTGTGTGAAAGGTATTAGTCTTTTGCCCTATACACTTCTAAGGTAGGATTTTACAGTAACACCCAACTCAGCTCTCTTCTCCTTTTCTTTGTTTACAGAGACAGCTTCCATTCTAAAGCTGATGTTCGTTGAATCATTTCTGACTATTGCCTTGGATTGAGTGATGAGTGAACCACCATTGTTTTAATTTATTTCTTTGAGCTTGCATGCTTTACTGCTCTAAGCAACCACAAGACTTGAAGTGGCCAAGAGGGTGTACCTCAGGAAGTCAGAATCCTCAAGGTAGACAAGGAAGACATGAGGGAGTCCTCAGAAACACCCCATCTCTTCCTTCCTTTCTCTAGTACTGCCCTGAGGCTTTGTGAAGGGATGGTAGCAAGGAGGACAGCCAGAGGCAGGAAACTGTGCGTCCTCTCTGTGGTACATGTTTCGGTTCTGGAGCAGGGGAACAACAGCCAGAAAGGAAGGAGAGAAGTCTAAGTTTAAATCAAATTTGGGTTCTGAGTCAGCTCTGGTTACCTGACTTTTGAACTGAGACTGAAGGTTTTTCTTGGATGGACAACTTCTTTTTACCCAGGATTTAGTTGAAGGCACATGAATCTGCCTCAGCTTTCATTTCACAATAGGGGAGAAATTCTATCTCCAAAACATTTAGTAACTTAAAGAGACACCAGAATAAAAACAAACGTATTTCACGACTATATTACATGTATCATACATGGACCAATTATAGCTGTCCATGCCCAATAAAATTTTAAGTGGGATAAATCCTGCCATATTTCCTAAGAAGTCAAGAACCTGTGGCTATTTATCTGTTGGGATCACGTATTAAAAGTAACAATTAAAGATTAGGCTGGTGGCACAGCCTGTAATACTAACTACATGGAGGCTGAGGCAGGAGCATTACAAGATCAAGGTCAGCTTGAGCAACAGAGTGAGTTCAAGGCTAGAGTGGGCAACTCAGACCTTAATGGAAAAATAAATAAAGTAAAAAGATTTACTAACACGAGGCCATCATTTCAATTCCACAGAGGAGGGCATTTATTAAGGTTTTTTGTTTTAAATTCTGAATACTATGGAAAAATAGAAGTCTGCCAAGTCTTGTTCCTTCACAAATAATCTGCTTTTTACTTAGTCAGTTGTTTTGTGATTTATTATTTTTATTGTTGAAACTTCATATATTGTAAAGATGTGCCTACATTTAGAATTTTCATTAAATTTTCTAAGAACAAAACCTGTCCAATGTATCTCCAAATGAATTCATATTTGATTCTATCCCTATGAAATAATGGTCACACTTTTAGATGAAATATTTTCTTATATATTGAAAACTATAAAACCTTCCTTTAAAAAAGTTATTTTTGTGCTGTGTAACTTGACATAAACTAGGATCACATTGGAAGAGAGAAATTCAATTAAGAAAATATGATCACCAGGTAGATTGGCCTGTGGGAGAACCTGTGGTACACTTTCTTGATTGATGTGAGTGAGCCCAGCCCACTATGGGCACTGCCACCATGCCATTTGTCCTGGATAGAAAACAAATGGAGTAAACCATAGGAGGAAACCAGTGAGCTGCACTCCTCCATGGCCTCTATATCAGCTCCTTCCTCCAGGTTCCTGCCTCGAGTTCCTAACCTGACTTCCCTTAGCAGTAGAGTATGGCTGAGATTTGCAAGGTGAAACAAGCACTTTCCTCCTCAAGTTGCTTTTGGTCATGGTATTTTACCCCAGCAATATAAACTATAACTAAAATGCTACCTATTCATTATCAAGATACCATCATTGATAAGAAATTCCTAATCACCATTCTTTAGTCACATTCCTCAAAGATACAAATAGAAACAAGGCCATTTGTCATGATCTCCTTTTTGCATCATCATGGAAAACTATACATATTTGCCTCAATTTGAAGGGTGGGATAGACTTCTATGGAGGTAAAACAAAACATGATAGTTCAGTGTTCCTTTATCACTATATTGATAAAATCTATTTTGGAGTATTCCCCAAGATATATATATATATATATATATATATATATATATATATATATATATTGTCTCACGTATTAACACTAGTCTTATTTTCAAGACATCCATTATTTAAAGGTTAGACCTCATTTTGCCCCTGTTCAGAGCTTTTCATTTTCCATGAGTTCTGCTATTGTTTCTCAAGTCTGCTTCTTTGTCAAGGATGCAATTTTGTACAGTGTTAAGTTTGCTATTAACTGTCACCAAAGCATATTTTCAGTTAGGTGTTATTGTTCTTGTTTCAATCTTTTCATTTCAGTTTACAGCCTAAAGCAAAGATATTTCCTTGTAATCTTCCACAGTCTTGTCTTAAATGAGATCTCAAATGGAAGACCGTTGTCCTTACGGTCCCATTACTCTAGAACTTGCACTCTCTGCCGTGTGAAATTGAGAACTGATTTCCTATGTGTCAGCAGAAACCACCACTTCCTCACCCTCTGTCAGCTGTTCTTTACAGTTTATGTCATATGATGAGGTTTTTTGGGCTTTGTCCTTTCTTTTTACGTAATCTCACCAACTCCAGTGACACCTCTATTTTCATGGAAGATGGAGGCTTCTGGCTCTTCTTTCCTCTTGTCTCTATCCTGACCCCTTCTGCAAGCCTTTATGAGTAGTCCTTTCAGCAAACTCACAGTCACAATCCCTGATTCTTCTGGGGATAACTGCATTACCATTGTCAAACACCGAAGGGGACCTGCCAGCTATGGATCCTCTGAGAAATGCTTGGCCACGCCCACACTGTTGGGCTCACTTTGAGTCACTGGTTGAAGTTTTCCAGGTGACTGTGGCTCAGTCATTCAACTTTTCTTTGATTAACAATATATGCCAATTTTTCCTTAGGATATAATTTCACCTGAATAAGTTAAGTGTGCTTCTGTAACACCATTCAAATGCCTGAGGCATAAGGCAACAGAGCTTCTTCACTCACTCCCCCCTGCTACAAGATGCAGCTGGCAAACCTGAGAATCAAATGTCCTCTATTTGCTCTCTCAGGAAGCCCAGTCTAATCAGTGCTGTGGCTTCTTCATCATGATGTGGCGTCTCCTTAACCAAGTGACACACAGCTATTTCTCTGAGAGAAAAAAACTGGAAATCCCCTTGTGAACTTTTCATTGCACAAAGTGGAGAGTAACTTTGTTTCTTCCATTCCGCGGAATATTTTTCTTTGATAAAAGGCAATGAAATGCTGATGTATTCTCGATTTGCTGCACTGTTTGAAGAAACATTATGCTGAGTGAATGAAGTCAGTTAGAGACCACTGATTGTGTGAGTCCATTCGTGTATCAAGTCCAGAGTAGACAAGAATGCAGAAACAGAAAGGAGGTTAGTGGTGGCCTATGAGCAGAAATTAGAGGACAATAGAGTGATGACTGAGGGAATCTCAAGCAAAAACCATTGGATGGTATTGAAACCTTGGGACAGCACGGACACAGCCATGTTTGAGTTCAGACAGGAAAACTTGTAGGGACATACTAACGCTTCACTGTCAGAAAGAGAAAGAGGTGCAGTCCACAGGGCTGAGGACCTGCAAAGGAGTCGCAAACCAGCTCACACCCACTCAGCTCGGGCCTTGCAGTGGTCTCCTTCAACATTGCCTGTTTTCAGAGAAACCTTCCATAGACATAGCTGAAGAATGGCTATGGTTTGCTTTCTTCAGCCATGCCGAAAACAGGAAGCAGAGATAACAAACCAGGTCCGTGTGTCTCCTGAAGCAAATCTTTTTCATATCAAGGCTTATTTGCCAGCTCCTCACAATATTGCTTCCCATCCCCTGGGAGGCAGATGTTTTTCAAACAGCCCATGTTTATTTATCATTTTGTTTATTTTAAAGTTACTGAACCTGAAAGAAAAGATATCTCTGTAGATGTATGGCTAGAAAACAAGATGCATGCATCGGCGGAGCTCAGCCAGCTGACGATTACTTCATTTTCTTTTATCTTTTTAATTCCAAAAACACTGATTAAAATTTAGCAAAGTCACCATGGATAAGAGTAAATAGCTCAGGCCAGGGGAAAAGGGACTGTTACTACACAATCTTGCATTAATCTTGTTGAGCATGAAGTGAAACCACACCTGTACTTGAAGCTGTTGAAATGTTGTTTTTCTATAGAAAATTATGCTTTTATTGTCCTCCAACTGAAAAAGAGGCTAATCCAAGGGAAGTTTTTTTTTTTTTTTTACATAGCTATGAATTTGAAAAAGCAAAAGAATATACACTTCTTCCTTTACCCAAGGAAACAATTATGCTTATTATGCTTATTTTGTGGTCAGTTTTGTTCTCTCTCTCTCTCTCTCTCTCTCTCTCTCTCTCTCTCTCTCTCTCTCTCTCTCTCTCTCTCTCGTGTGTGTGTGTGTGTGTGTGTGTGTGTGTGTGTTACTGGAGCTGAACCTAGGGCATCATGCTATAGCAAGCACTCTATAACTGAGCTACTTTCAGTGGGTTTTTTTTTTTTAATTTTGAAACAAGGTTTCACTGTGTTGTCTAAACTGACCTTAAGCTCACTCACATTGTAGATCAAAGTGATCTTGAATTTGCACTCCTGCTGCCCCAGCCTGCTGAGTACCTGGGATTGCAGACAGGTAATACCAGGCTGTTAGGAAGAAGACCTTGGAGAAATACCTTCTGCTAATACAGTTTTTTGGGGGTGGTTGCAGCTGTTTTGCCCAGAGCTCCCTATGTGTAGTTTAACCATTACCTCCAATATTCTGAGTCACATGGCCTGTTAATGGTGCCTCCATTTAATAGGTGAGAGCTAAGATTCAAGGCCTTGGTTTTATGTAACTAGTGAATAAGATTCAAGATTTTAACTCAGGAAATCTTACCGAAGAACTTACATTCTTAGGAATGACTTCTGAGTTTAGCTTGTCACAACCAAGGCAGAGCATGCCCATTGCCTACCCAAATCCAAGCAGAAATGTTAGCAAAGGAGGAAGTGCTAAAGAACTGTGTTTTTCCCTTATCAGAAACACCAGAGAATTTGAGTTCACAGATTGATATTCAGGTTATAGTGGAGACAAACTTTCTCTGAACAGGACAACTGCAAAGTCCAAGACGGACTTAGCTGCCACTCTCACTGGCAAAGATGAGACAGCACCACCTACTGGGAAGCAAAGGTCCTCAGCATTGAGGTCACTATTACTACAATCTGGTTTTACTAATCCACTGCTTGGTTTTAAGTCTGTAAGTGGAGATAACATAGCTCACCTCATGAGATAGTTGCAAAAGTTAAGGAGAGCATGGCTGAAAGTCCAGGTGTGCAACAAGGCACCATAGATGTTAACTCCTTTTTAAAGGCAAAGCTGAGATCTATAGCCCAGCCTGGCCTAGAACCCCCCATCCTCATATCTCAGTCCCCCAAGGGCTGGCATTGCAGGTATGTGCCAACAAACCTGGATTTCTTACAGTTGCTATGAAGTCCAGCCTGCCTTTTCCCAAGGCTCTCCCTACCTCCCTCATCCACATTAATTCCACCTTGCTTATAGAGAGCAAATTTACTTTCTACTTCTATCATGCTGCTTCTTAACTGAGTCTGGCCCCTTTAATTGGAGAAAGGTTTGGGGTAGAGGAGGAGCACTGGGTACCGAACTCCTAAATCCACAGTGAGAAAAGACCAGGGATTCTGTGTTGAAGGTGCCTCTCTGTGATGTTGGCTAAAATCTCCTCTCACTGCTGGGGAAATGTTTTGTCTCAGAAAAGGCAAGTGTCTGCTCTCCTTCAGTTCCCACAGGCTACCAATGAGTAGAAGAAATGTATTAGGGGCTGACACGTGCCTGATGCTTTTTGCCACTTTTCCCCCTTGTGAGTTTTCTCACTTAGATTAATAGAAAGCTGAGAAGAGAGCCCCGGGATCTTGTTGGTTTAGCCATTACCTCCAACTCTGAGCCCTTGAGCCCTGGCAGAATTGTTTAGATTATCTTCTGCAAGCCATTACTTGCAGAGGTTACAATGAAAACACTGCCTTGCTATTTCCAAATCTGATATCTTTTTGCTAAATGGTGTTTAAAATGTTCACAGGATAATGAGATCCAGGCTCCTTTAAGCAAGAAAAAAAATTATAGAAGTGTTGATGGGAAAAAGTAAAGTAGTTCAGGGCCCAAGAAAATGTCATCCTTTAATTTCCGGTTCTAGAAGCTTCTAGCTATAAGACAAAGGTAAAACGCCAAGGCTGAAGCTTAGAGAGAAAACTACACATGGCTTTTGAAGGGGAACTGAAAGGCAAGAGAGCGAGGTGGAGAAGGAAAGTAGGCACACTGGAGAAAAGGCTCTCACAGGACCTCTGAAAATGCTGGAGATGACTGTGGATGGCATCTCCCAGTTTGTGTTTGAGAACATTTACTGGAATAGTCTCATAGGTAAAGACAAATAATTAGTGATTGCATTTTTAAAGAACAAAACTTTTTTTTTTTAAAAAAAGGAACTGAGTGACAAGTGAGTTCAGAAGAAGATGGACCTTTGCATTACGCCAATAGGCTGTTTCTATTGCTTAGGATATTGTAGCATCTTCTTGCTGGAGGCTGGAGCTTTGCCTTGCACCCAGCTGTTTCTATTACTTTCTATTACAATTCCTTCTTGCTGGAGGCAGAAATTTGGAAATCAATCAAAGTGATACTTTTAATTACAGAGTTTAGTTTTAAGGAAAATGAATGGTTGGATTTTTTAATATGACTTCTTTCAGTCACTTACCTCCACTTACATGTATTGATGCAGAAATTCAGAAAACCCAAATGAAGGCATTATCCTATTCAAAAGTACAAAATGGTTCTCCCTTTGGGGAGTCTGTTTAGAAAACTCAATCTTCAGTGTGCTAGGAAATGATAAAGTAGGGACAAACTATTGCTTTGGGGATCTATGGAAGCATCAGGTGTTTCTCATGTCTTGAGATTAGGCACACTTACTGTCTTCTCTAACTCAAGGAAAACCTCCCACAATACCTCACGGTGTTTGACTCTTTCCAAGCTAGGGGGACTCTGATATGTTAGTCTCCTCAGATCATGTCGAGAGAGCACACAGTTTTTGTCGAACTCTTTAATTAGTCCACTGTCTCGAAAGGGCGAGAGTCATACAGTTTGCAGCAAGCCACAGTCGGACCAACATGGACTCTATGCAAACAGCACTGAGCCTGCTCAGATGAGATGGGCTGCCTGAGCCTTCTTTAACTTCTCTGAGTTTCTGATTTCTCATCTCAAAGATGAGAAAAATAATGTGCACTTCACACGGTTGTCAAAGGATTAAATGAGACGTTTTATTCTAAAGTACCTGACATACCCACTCGGTACATGCGTAATATACGTTATTTTCCTTTCCATTTTCCTCCTTCATGTGCATATATACTGGTAACATCAATTTCTTTTAGGTGTAGAGCTGATGCTGTTAACTTTATTAAGCAAGCTTTTTCCATTAAGCATTTATCCTTATTCATTAGCTTGGAGGACTGGCACACAAAGATATTAAATTATTTACTCAAGTTTAATGAATGAAATTGAAAACCTTTTTCCCCTGCTTAACATGAATGTGCCCTTTTCAGTATGCAGAGCCTTGTTGCATTTATTCAGAAGCTATTGCTAAGTGCTTAGTTTGGAACATAGGATTAATGAGCCCAGAGACATAGCGTTGGTCACCATGGTGACCAAACTAGTTTTGCTCTGTTCCAAGCTCAAACAACGAATGTAGGATGCTTAGCTCTGGCCTTCAGTATATGGGTGTTCTTTTTCATATATCTGACTCCCTATTGCTGCTTCCAATTACTCCCTAATTCCTTTGGAAAAAATAAATAAATAAAAAGAACATCCCTGGTTCTTTAGGGCTGTGCTTCTTCAGCTATTCCATCTAATGCCGTGGCTGAATACATTTATTTCCCCATCAGCTTCTGTAGATTCCAACACCTGAATTACATTTTTCTTCAGTACATAAATGCCTGCCATTCTTTTGGTGTCTAACAGATGCAGCTGACCAGATGCCCTGCTCTCTCAAACTTTGAATTTCATTCCCTCCCCTTTAACTTTCCCTCCCCTGTGGCTTCTACTCAGTGTCAAGCTTGGACTGCATCATTACTGAAGTTGTTTGGTCTCTGGCAATCACCAATTCACACTCCAATTCTCCGATATAAGCTTCTGTATTTACAACTTGCTTACTTACTATTTGTTATAACGGTGCTGGGAATTGTCCACTCTTCCCCACACTCCCTTTGTCCATTAGGAGTTCCTTATTGTCAGCCCATCCCCTCCAGATAGGTCTGCATCCTACCATTTCTGTCCCTCTACTGCCAAAACTTCAAGTTCCCTCCATTTTCCTCAGAGCATCCACTTATGCTGGGAGTGGCACTAATCTGGAGGGAATCAAGGCCTGGTCTCAGTGCCTGCTCCCAGCATCTGAATGACATGTGACAAGGATCACACTGCTGTTGTGGTACCTTGGGAACAAGACTGGTACCATCTCAAAGGTCAGCAGGCAAATTTAGCTGGCCCCTCTAGCTGGCCCAGCATTTATCTTCCTAACATATTTCCCTTGCACTAGAATCATTATCCCAAACATCTTCCTCCTAGCATTTAATCCTTGCCCGTCCCGGATTTCCTTATAACTTGATCTCCTAAGAAAATATCCTGCAAATAGAGATGTCTTCAAACCCTGACAACTCATAGAGCAACTCCCCAGCCACTCTAGGTCATGATAGAAGTGGGGTTTTCCTCTCCAAAGGCAATCTTACTACCTTCTCTAGACCTCATTTCCCAAACTTCTCAGAAGCCTCACACCACAAATTCTCTCTACCTCCTTCCTGTCTTCAAACTTTGAACATAGAGTAGAATTTCCATCATTTTTTATGTTCAGGTGTTACTAAAAAGAGAAGAAATACCTCTCTCCTGCCTGATCCTCACAATACTTCTTAAAAGCTTTGTTCACTCTCTCGGACACCCTTGATTTAGCCGTCAGTATCCTCAGTTCTGTTTCCTTCTCTCAATTTTTGCAATATTCAGCACCATCCATGACACCAGGTAACAGAAATCTTTGGGTCCACAGCTTACTATATCTCAAATACACTGAATATAACTGAACTCTCTCATCTGACAAGTTAACCCACATGGGAGTGAAGCCATGAGTACAATAATCCAAGGACTGAATACAACTTCTCCAGCAATGGTAGCAGGATGCTTTTAACAACATCATTGAAGATTTAACATAGATCAAACTGTCCACATATAAAACACACTGTGAATTTGACCATGCTACAAAAAAACAAACAAAAACAAAAGAGATCTGTTCTCATGCACAAGTAGATATCAATCAAAGAATTAAGCAAATGTAAGTACCATAAAACAAAACTACAATAGCCTATGAGAATATAACAATATCCTATTGGAATATAGAGCAGAGCATGCAGTTTAATGATGCCCTCAGAAAGTGATCTTCAGAACAGAAGACTATTTTCAAGCCTCACACAGAAGCACATTTTTAGTTGGCAAGAATAAAGGGGTACTATCCCAGAGTACGGGTGTATTTACTGTATTTGCAATAACTGTGACCCGCTACCTAAAATACTGGCAATCTGGCCTTGAACCTCTAGGAAGAAGCCAGTTACATTTTTCCTGTAGAGAATCTATTCAGAAAAAAAAATCTCAAATGACTAATCAAGCCCAATTCCCTAGACTGAATAAAACTAATAATTAATAAACTTCATTTGGATTTCAGTCATTCCATCTGAGATGCAGGGAGACAGCCAAGGGTTCGAAGACAACCAAGACAGTCTGAGCAAGGCTCTTAGAAAGCAAGCACAGAGGTGGAGGGAGACCTGTAGGACAGAAAAGCCGCCGAGAGCAGTCACAGGGGTAGCACAGGGGCTACTACTCAAACAATAGCAATTTGCAAAAGAGGACATAAAAAAGCAAGAGAGAATTCGTGCAGAAAAACATCCAGGAACATTTTCCAGAATGGACAGAGAGGTGGGGTGGGGTTTGGAAGGACCCAGGAAAGTAGATGAAAAGAAACGTGTCAGGTAGACTTTTTTGAAATTTCAGATCAAGTATGGAAAGAAAAACTAAAACTCTGCAGGAAAGAGTATCATGGGTCACAAGCAAAGGCTGAACAGGAAAACAGCTTCAGACTTTGCAACTACATCTTGAAAAGCAGTGGTGCTGGAGGAATGCTTTTCTCATTCTAGAGGGCAGTAATTATGAACCCTGGTTTCTCTGTCAATTCAGGGGCAGTGATTGCGCTGAGTGGTGTTTATCATCTCAGAACTCCCATTAAGGATATGGTCAGTTCAAAAAGCAACAAACTAAGATTTTAAAAGGCATGATTTGGGGCGGGAACTCTGACCTAAAGAGAAGAGGGAGTTCAGGATGGCAAGGAAAGGTCCCCAGGGTGACAGCAGTCCCCAGGAACAAGACTGACGGATCTGGAAGGGACTCTCCACCTCTCCAGGAAATAAAGTTGATTAAAAGATTCACTGAGGTTAAATGCTTTTGTAAAAATTAAACTTATAACAAAAATGGGCTTAAAATACCAATGGGTACACAGAAATCTAAGCAGGTGGGGGGGGGACAAAAAGATTAAATAATGATTTTTTTTAAAGACATTTTTACCCTAGTTAGTATCCAGCTTCATGGTTATAATGTAACTACATTGGTAACCTGGGAACAGGAAATGGCTTAATGCAGACAGGTGCCCCCAAAAAGGGAGAAGATTATTCTGATTGCCACGAAACTTACATTGTTTCATCTTTTCTGTTTTTATACATAAGTAAGTGGTAGTTATTTGGCAATATATAAACACCAGATGAATTAAACTAGAGAAGTAAAATAAGGAAAATAATAATCAGGGTACTGCATTTTTCATAATGAACCTTGGGTGTAATATCTTAATAATTTTCAAATAGCTTGTATTCTTCCATCTCTTTATTACATACATCTTCTGGATTTCTTTAATTCTTTGTGATATTATAAATCATCTCCTACTACTATAGTTTCTTATTTCTAGTACATAGAAATCCAGTTGATTTGTTGGTAGAATGACTGGGAATGCAAGACAACCACTAAACTCAATTATTAATTCTAACCATTTGATGGTAGATCTCTTTTTTTTTTTAATGTAGGCAAGCATAATTGCATGGAGTGATAGCAGTTTGTCTCCTTTTTGTTCCTCATACATTATTTATTCCTCTTTTCTCTTTATGCTGAGACCCCACCCCCAGCCCCCAGGACAGAGCTGAAGATCTGTGGAGAAAGTAGCCTTGATTTGAAAGAGGATGCTTCGACTGGTCCACCACTGGGAGACCATCGACTTTCCACAGCCTTGCTGAAGGCTGTGCTTTACAAAGTAGAGGATGATTCCCCATAAGAGACACCGTGAGGCTGGAGAAACTGTTACCTGCTGGGTATGAGCTGGGGCCCACCAACTTATTTCAGTTCTCTCCTTCGGTACAGGAGACGGGGAAAGGAGACAGTGTTAGGAAGACAAGGTGATTGAGAGACAGCCCCCAACATCTGATAGAGGAAGATGTCTGAGCAGGTGGCAGTCACCAATGTCATTGCCTATAATATTCTGTTTCTGTTTCTCTCTTTGTGCAGTGACAGATTTTTCCCTTTGGTTTTATTTTTAAATTTTATTTCTAATGGTGATTTATGATTTCCTTTAAAAATAACTTTAACAAACAGTGTTAAACTTAAAGAAAAAACTAAATTCAAATTGCCTAGGTGTACTTCCAATAAATACAGCAGAAGTGGCAAGCATCTTTGGAGTGGCCTGCAAATGAGTGAAGTGGTCAGGTTTGTGCTGTCACAAAGCACAGCACAAGCCATGGGAATGTGGACAGCAGAGAGATGGGGAGAGAGAGAGACGTCTACCCAGCAGGGTGTGGCTGTTTCCTTATTAAAACGAAGGCCCTATTAGGCTGTACATCACTGACCAGGGTGGGCACTCCTACACAGTAGGGGACTTATAGTACTACGGCCCTCAGGATCAGAGGCTGCTCTTTCTAAAGGCAGGGTCATCTTTACATTGCCCTTATGCTCCATTCTGTTAGAAGCCATTTGAATTTGTATAGCTTTCCTCAGGTAACAAGTTTCTCCTACTGTCCAGATTTGCTTCATGTGGAGCCAAGCAAGCAGTGTTCATTTTCCTCTTAGGGATGGGGATGGACAGAGGGAAACATTGCACTACTTAGTAGCCAACCAAACCTGACCTGACTCTCTTTATTCGTAGGGAAATGCAGAAAACAAAGAACAGACATTTTCTCTAAGGTAAATAAGCCCTCTCAACTGATAAACACCATTATACTAATACCAAAGGAAACAAAGGCCAGAAGATGGTGGCATTAAGTAGAAAGGCAAACAGAAAAATAGCAGGCAAAATCCAGCATGGGACAAAGGCTCCACAACAATGAAAAAAATAGGACAAAATACTTCAAGAGAAAATTGCCTGCAATTTTTTGGACTCAATTAGCCTTTCCATACAGAGCACTTTTTCACAAAGAGTCCATTAAATAGCAAACGAAATTACATGGGTATTCAGTTGCCATGGCATTAGTTCTTCCTCTAATGGACTTCTCTGGTCCTGAGTTTCATTTTAGCCTGGCTTAATTTTCTTGTTTGTGTGCTGCCTCCGTTCCCTGTGTCCAGTCATCAAGAGATGTATGTGACTTCTTCCCCAAAATGCCTACAACACAATCTCAGGAAGACAGAATTCAGCCCTCAAGTGAATTCCCTGGAGACCCGGGGTGTGAAACTGACCAGAAGCTTCCTTTCATTACCTGTGAACACGAACTAATTCTCTGGTAGGGGTGCAGCCATGTACTCAGGGCTCCTGGAGCTGTTTTGGCAAGTGCTGCTCCCTGGGATGAGGACATAAATGTGTCCATCCAGGAAGGCACTCAGGTTCCTCAGTCTTCCAGAATCTCCAGAATAGAGGACTGAACCACCAGCATTGACCTGATTTTTCCTTCATCGAAAGAAATGGTAAACAAAACAAACAAAAGACAAAAACCAAAACCTCCCCGGTTATTCCATTTGCAACTTTGTTGCCTTTTGGTTCCTATTTGCCAGGTGTCATACTTCAAAATAGGTAGAGAGAGCTAGAGATAAAGCTCAGGGGGCAAAATGGTTGCATGAGGCCCAGTACTACATAAACGCCCACACCTGCAATCTCAGAACTGGGTGGTAGAGGCAGGGGAAACAGAAGTTCAAGGTCATCCTGGGTTCCATACTAAGTCAGAGGGCAGCCTGGGTTACCTGAGACCCTATTTATAAAAACAAAACAACAACAACAAAAAAAACTCTTGAAACCAAGGGTCTTAACTTACAGATGTGCCTTTAAAAAAAATTCTTAGGGTACATGATGAACCCGAATGATGGAAGGAGACAAATGACCTGCCAAAAGTTGCTCTCTGACCTCTACACATGGAACGCAGGTGTGCTCAATGTGTGTGTGTGTGTGTGTGTGTGTGTGTGTGTGTGCTTGCACACACATGCACATGAGCAGTCACACACTAATAGATACTATTAAATATTAGCTTTGGTAATGTTTGATGAATAACTTACATAGTAATTCCTGAAACACATAGTCACATGTAACTTTTAGAAAAATATATATATACAGTTCATATTCTCCTACAAAAGGCTATTTAAAAATCTTTAAATATTAGCTAAATCTGGTAGCCTATGCCTGTAGTCCCAGCACTCAAGAGACTGAGACAAGAGGGTTCCTCCAGATTGGAGGCTACCTTAGACTGAGTGCCAGGCCAGCCAGAGCTACAATGTGAGACCCTAAATAAATAACTGAAACCTGTCCGTATAAATAAACACTCTTATATATCAGTTAATGTGTCCATGGGATGCAGACAGCATAACAAAATATTCTATTAAACAGACAAGAATTTTTAAGTTTTTAGTAGTATACATGAGTCTATGGTGGTGAAAGTAGATCAGATATTTAAGATTTTACATATATATTTGTAAAGATATATATGTGTGTGCGCGCGCGCGTGTGCGTGTGCGTGTGTGTGTGTGCGTGTGCGTGTAAATCTTGGAAATTCCAGCATACAGCCTGCAAGTGGTTTCCTTCCTCAGTCATATCAAGTGGATGTGTGACAGGGATGCTGCTCTGAAGACTGCAGGGTGTGGCCAAGCCCTGTCCTAAACTCAAGTTAAATGTGTTAAGCTCGCCTTTTCTGTTCTCTCCAACTCTGAATAGCCTTGTTTGGAGGGGATAGCTAAAGCTTGAATCTGAGGCTGGGGGGGAAATTAGGAGTCCTGGATCAAAAGCCTGCCTGTCCGAAATGAATCTCTAATCTCAGAAGCAGGGCTCCCCACTTAAAGCTGGTGTGTGTTGTCAATATTCCTCCCGGTGTGTGAGATGAGCCTCGCTCCTGGCAACAGAGCTCTCAGCAGTTGACAGCTGCAGAGAACACAGCCTCTGAGAACCACGTCGACGCAGCCGCTGCTAGGCAGCACAGGCTCCAGTAGATGGCCCCATAACCACGCTTAAATGGAAGCACTAATTAGGTTCGCCGAATTATTTTAAAAAGAAGGGGAAAAAAAGGATGAAGTAGGAAGGGGAATATATTAGGGGCAACTGGGGGGTTTAGAAGAGGAAAATAGATGGTGGCCATCATCGTATTTCATTCAACACTTAAATGAAATTCTAAATGCTTAAAAGTAGGAAGCTAGTGTTTGAGAGCAGGCAGAGCACTGCTTGTGTATTCCTCCTGCCCTCGCTAACAGAATAATAGGTCTATAATTTCTAATGACACCAAATCTAAATTGTCAATTAATTAAAATATGAGAAAAATTTAAAACCCAATCTAATATGAGTGAGGAAGCATATGCTCTGGCATCATAGAAACTGAGTGAGCTGGTAAACTGACCCACCCATCTCTGTCTCTGTCTGTCTGTCTGTCTATCTGTCTGTCTTTCTGTCTGTCTGTCTCTCTCCCTGTCTTGTGCTCTCTCTCTTTCTCTGTCACTCTGTCTTTCTGTATCACTCTGTCTCTGTCTCTTCACTCTGTCTCTCTGTCTCTCTCCTCACTCTATCTCTCTGGCACTCTGTCTGTCTCTCCTCACTGTCTTACCTTTGTTCTCCTGCTCTCATTCTTTCTCTTCTTCCTTCTCCTCCTCCCTCTCCCCTCCCTCCTCAGGAAGCAGCAGCCAGGTTGACACACACACCCCACCACCCCCACCACCACCACCCCCACCCCGCCTGCTTTACTCCCACAGTTTCAGAAGTACCATCTAGGGTTTCAGTGGTGTTACTACATCTCTTGAGTGGTTGTCTTCCTTTCCTTCTCTCCCTCATCTTTGCTGATGACTGCCCAGTACTGTTGAGGGGGACCTTATCATATTTGAATGGCCTCACCTTACCATCACCAAATCTGCCCTGGAGTTGGAAAGCATCTTTTGTGATGAACCTGAAAAATGGAGATATGTCCTGTCATCTCCAGATCTCACCCCATCTCAGCTTTGGAAAACTGGATCCTTGAAATGTTACTAAAGGCCCAAAGTACCCATCCTCAGAAATTCTTCTTTGGCATCCCAGCAGGCTCAGGTCCCCACCTTCCCTGTCAGTCTATCCCACTGTCCCTCATTGGCTCCTCCTTAGACGCTGGCTATTTGAAAGTTAGCATTTATCACGTCTCTGTCTAGATTCATTCTTCTTTATTTATATTATTGCTTATTTTGTTTTTCAGAGAATATCTCATTGATTTTATAGCTGGAACTGGCCTGAAACCTGTCTCAGTCTCCCAAGTGCTAGAACTCTAAAATTCCAGGACTGCATTAGTTGGATATTTATTGAGCCCTTGTCATGGAGAGGGGGCAGGGAAGAAGGAAGGAAGGGAGGAAGGAAGAAGGAAGGAAGGGAGGAAGGGATGGAGGAAGAGAGGAAGAGAGGAAGGGAGGGAGGAAGGGACAAGGGAAGGAGGGGAAAAGGAGGGAGGGAAAAAAGAGGGAATGAAATAGGGGAAGAAGGGAAAAGGAGTGAGAAAGGAAGAGAAAGCAGGAAAAGGGAAAGAGAAACACATGATATTGTGAGCAAACTGCAGATCTAGTAAAGGACTTGTATCCAGAATAACCAAAAGCAAGCAGCTCGTCATTTTAAAAGGAGCAAAAGAATTAAACAGATATTTCCCAAAAGTGCATATCCACCTGTCAAATAAACATATAACATTCACAGCACCCTTAAGGAAATTCAGACTAAAACCACAATGAGACACAGTTACATACTTATTAGAGAGTTAAACTTTTTTGCTAATATCTTACTGTATCAATTTTGGCAAGTATAGCAAGCAACTGGAGTTTTCCCACATTGCTAGTGGAAATACAAAATGGTCCAGTCACTTTGGGAAAACGGGGGGGGGGTTCAGTTCTTATAAATAAAACTGTCCACCCTATCTTCTCCCCCCTAGATATTTATTACAAGGAAATAGAAGTGTGTGAATCTACATGCAAGTGCTTACATCCTTGGTTCTCCAAAGCGGATAAGCCCTTGACTGAGGAGTGTGCAAACTGCCCTACATGGGATACTATTTGGCAAACAACAAATGCTTGGCCCAGAGAAGTCATTACCATTTTGTAATAGTTCACTCCTATCATAGATGATTTTTTCTCCTTGAAATTTTATAATTAAAGTTTATTTTGTTAATAGTATATCCCCTGCTATGGAAATATATATGCATACATATATTCATGTATACATTTATACATACATAAGTGGAGAGCAGAAACTGTTTTCTCTTTGCCATCACAATCCGTGGTGCATAATAAGGGCTAAACAAGCATGTTAAGTAACTGAAAATCAATACACTTGATTTATTAGGATTCATTACTCCTTGAAAAATTACAATTCAGTGTGATCTTCACTGAATGACCTCAGTGAGCAACGCATACACACACACACACACACACAGTATAAAACCAATAAAAAAAGTAAATACTCATGTATATAATGATCTCAGACCCTGAATCACGTTGAGGGTACCTGAATCCCTATCACATTGCCTGAGGCAAGGAGGGGGTGACCAAGTCCCCAACCCATGTATGTATACATGAACACATAGAACAAAACACCTGTATAGAAACATCCCAGCCACCCACTAAGTCTTACCTCGCAACACCAACTGCTTGGCACAGAGGATGGAGCTTGGTGTGGTGCAGAAGTGCAAAGCCGTGTGTCCACTCAGGGAGTAGCAGTTGAGCTTGGCTCCATGGTCACAGAGGACTTTCACGCATTCGAGGTTGGCCATTTCGCAAGCTACGTGCAGAGGGGTCTTCCCGTTGGGCCGGCAGTTGATGGTAGCATTGTGATCCAGCAGTACCCTCAGGCACTCCACATGGCCGAGCAAGACAGAGAGGTGCAGGCCTGTTGCCCAGGAAGACTTCAGCTTATAACTGGGCAACCAATAGCCTGGAAAGGAAAAGAAAGGGAGTTTACTTTTGTCCCAGAGTCTCCCCCTGTTTTGTGAGGATTTTGACAAGGTGTTTTATTTTGGTCACATCTATAAAACTGAAGGGGAAAATGGTTCAGGAGTTTGCTCCTGTCCACTGACAAGACTCCCCATGTCTGGTTCTGAGGACGGCCCTGGGTCACGTTTCCTCCAGCTCTTCCCATCTCTGCTGCTCCTGGTCTCATGTCCTTTTGCTTTGCCTTCCTAGATCTCAAAAGTGCTTTAGCTTAAAACTGCAATGTGTGTGATTGCGTTTTATTTTATAGGTTAAGTTACATGCGGCACTTTAAAATTTTTTTATTTCAATTTGTTTTAAGTGTGTTTGTATCATTCTGAAGTTATCAATTACACGCTTATAAATTTTATTCATCTCCATTCTTCATCCTTGCAATACAGCTGTCAGTCAGTGTGGGATTTGATTGAATTTATTCTAATTTCCCATGCCAATATTTTGCCTGCCTGTTCGTATATCCAGTATCTCTTTCTAAAGAAAAGCTTTGGGCAAATCACACACTTTTATGCAGTATTCTTTTAATTGATCTACAAAAATAATGGCAAAGGGAGGAAATGACAAGTAAGAGAGGTTCACAAAATATAAATTCAGTGCTTGCACTAGAACAGCATTGTAAGGCTGTCTTTGAAGTTCCTAGCAGCCAAAACAAACAAGGAACCCAAGTGTGTCACACACATAACTGTGCCCAAATTAGGCACAAATTTGTCAAGAGAATGGTCCCAAGAACTAAGATCTTAGATTATTCTCACTACTTAAAAGGTTCTTCCTCCTTTCTTCTGATACAGCTTTTTGAAAGAGGGTCTCACTGTGTAGTCCAGATGGGCCTTGAACCCATAGCAATCCTCCCTCCCTCAGTTTCTTTAGAACTGGGACCAAAAGCACACTCCACCATGCCCAGTTCATCCCACAATAAGAAACCTGCAAAGACAACTTCTCTAACTGCTTAGAAAGGCGCTGGTTGTGAACCTGAAAACCAGAGTGTAACTTTGCCTGCTTTTTAGTGGCAAAGATGAGGTGCCATCATGCTGCCACTGATTGCAAACCCGTGCCTGCTCCCACCTAAGATAGAAAAAATGATCCTGGAAGAAACAGCAGAGAGCTGGTCAAGAAAACACCAATTTTGATGTAAAACCAAAGAAACACAGGATGGGAAGACCATCCAACCCAAGCTTCTCATTTTCCAGACGAGAAGATGGCCACTTTCTCAGCCTGCTAGAGCCACAAATCACCTGCTTCCGTCCAATCTCATGGACTGGGTATATCTGCCAGGTGGGGTTTCCATCTGTGTTTGTCTTTGTGGAAAAGCTATAGGTTCAGTTCCAAGCCTGTGATACAGATCACACACACACACACACACACACACACACACACACACACACACACACACACACCGGAAGATGCTCCCGAATGTACCTGAAACAAGCCACATTGCTGGTGTGGAAATGTATTTGTCTGTTAATGGTGTTTCTTCTTCCTAAATTTCCAGCAGCACCAATGGAATTTTTCTTGCTTATTTATTACATGGACCATTCGGTCATCCTGGGCTTTAGAAAAGTCAGGTTCATCTGTGTCTCCTATAATCATAACTGTTACCTGGGGAATCGGGCTCATAGACCACCAGGATTTCAACAAGCCTAAAGCAGAACTGTTTCTAAAAATCCATGACTCCATGGCAGTGTGTTTGGGGGACAAGAAAGCACCTTATTAGTCGCACCTAGGGGGCTGACCATGGGGACAGATGACTGTGGGCTCAGGCTATGCTGTCTCTGCTTTTACTCTGTGCTTCAGAACTTTGGTGGGAGATTGGAAATGGTGTTGGGAGAGCCTGGATAACTCAGCCTGTAGCATAACGGGAAAGCCAGCTGTACTGAGCAGAGAAAAGAATAAGAGTCAACGCTTAAAACTGGGCTGGAGCACAGGCTCTCTAGCAAGACTGGAAATAAGTACACTTACACTTATGGAGCAACAGATCTGAGGTCATATGAGCTTCCAAAACTGAAGATGAGGTGTGCCAATTCCTGTGCTATTGTTAACATTGATGTGTCAAAAGATCAGAATTTGCGCATGCACACATGCTTGCACACACACACACACACACACCACACACACACACACACACACACACACACGCAACCGCCAATAGTCCCAGCATGCCAGAAGCAAGTGAAGTGAATTCACTGTGTACACTAGCCTTTTCTCTCATAGCTCACTCTTCCCAGGGCATCCAAACCTAGAATGTGATTTACTCTTAATATTTACCTTTGGGAGGCACTGCTCTATGCACGTCTGCAGAGGCCAGCTGCCACTGAACTGTGTACTCAGACTGCACAAGGGAAAGGCTAAAGAGGAAGAGGAAGACAAAGCTCTTGGGGGCAAGGGGTTGTGAAGAAGGTGCCACCTCCCTCTGGGGAAAGCCACTCATATTCCCATGTATACAAGCTGCAGACAAAGGTGCCTGTTCAGGAAAGCCTGGCTTCAGCAAAGGGTTCACCTGAAAAGAGGCTGCAACATGAACAAGGCTAGCCCACTCTGAACCCCTAGTAGAAGCCATCCACACGGGATCTGTAGCATTCACTATCATGGCTGCCCTTGAACCCCTAGTAGAAGCCATCCACACGGGATCTGTAGCATTCACTATCATGGCTGCCCTTCCTTGAACCATGATAATGTAATCTGCTTATGTACTTCATCTTCATTGTATCACATGCTATCTACACGCAGGGTACATAGAGCTCTGGCAGAGCCTCCATGAAGGATACCTAGTGTGGGCAGAGACAGAGTAGCAGGATACACCCAAGTTCATGCAACCACTAGGGGAGGGTGCTAAACTCTCTAAGGCTTGTTGTTAGACACATTGGCTCCATGACTCAGGTGTAGCAGAGGGTGGTATGGCAAACATGGCGAGTGTCTCTGTGATAGGCTGATGTGTGCCAAGGGCAGGAGAGCAGGTGAGGAAAATGTGAATTTTTGTAGATACCATGGGGCTTTCCTTCAGCCATAGCAGAGAATATGAAGTTATATTGTTTGCAGAAAAATGATAGGCCTGGAAATGATCTCAGTAAGGCAGTCTTGGAAATGTAATGTTTGTCTCTCATTTGTGTCCCCAGCGTGTGTGTGTGTGTGTGTGTGTGTGTGTGTGTGTGTGTGTGTGCAGACTAAATGAAATAGAAATGAAATTGTTCAGGGGAACAAAAGAGATTAATGGGGATAGAAAAAGGAGGAGGGATGATAGAGAAAATGGGGAGGGACAGAGCAGATTATGTTTCACATTGTCAAAGATACCTGTAAGGCAGAAAGAGCTTTAAAAGTAACAAAAAAAAATTTTAAGTCTCAAAATCCAACCCCCCCAAAAAAAATACTGTCAGAATTTGCCTCTGATCTTCAGTTCCCCCAACACAGCTAAAAAGCCTAAAAAAGTTTTAGAAGTTTCATCCTTACCAAAATAAATAAATAAATAATAAAAAATAAAAAGTGCAGAACAAGCCCTCATGTGCACACATCTGAGTGCTTCATTTAAACCCAAAGCTGAAGTTATAGGGCTGCAAGGCTAGACAGAAAGCCCCCTCACTCAAGAAACTTGTGAGAAGGGAAGGTTTACAACCCACTTTTGAAAAAGGGCGTTGGTTCGGCTCCAGCGCTTGGAGAGGACGCACCTCTCTGGTTAAACTAAAGCTAAGCCCAGGCTCCACAACAGTTATCAGCGCTAATGTTATCAAAGGAAAAGCAGCCCCACGCTGGAGAAGCTACTGGCTGCCGCCAAAGCTCGCACACGCTGCTGCTGCGCAGGGATTAGCAGACATTTGCTCTGACCATGTCCACGTATTTACACAGCCCTGAAAGATTATAGACCCAAGCGCAATTCTAAGCTACTATTTTAATAGCTAATATTCTCAGGATAACTCTCAGAGGCTCCCTAGAGAATGGGAAAAGGAAGCAAGCTTGAAATACAAAGTTTTTAAGAGATTTAAAACTGAATACAAAGTTTTAAAGTTTCCAGCTACTAGGAAAGAGGAAGTCCCCTGGGCCAGCCGTAGGAAAACAGGAAGATAACTTTCTAAAACCAGGAGAAACAGGTGAGAAAGAGATCATTTGTTAGGAAAAAAAAAAGCTTTCATGATAACTTTGGACATCAGCTGCTACTTAAGAAAGCAGATAGAGTACCTGCCAGAAACTTTTCAAGTGAAAACAAATTCATTGGCTATTTTAATTAAAAATACGACTACCATGCCTGGAACCAGAAGAGGCTGTGGGCCATAAACGAAAAACCTAAAGTGCATTACAGTGATTAATAAAGGGAGTTCCTTAACCTTGCTGACTAGGGAGTTTCACACCAGAGATAGAGGTTTGATATCCTGCCCGTCTCAGTAGGGAGCCAAAACATACAGTTGCAGAAAAAACGAAGTGTGCAGCCGGGATATGCTTTGAAAATAGCCTTGAAGACACCGCCCGTGGTTCCAGTACACAGGCTAAGAGTGGGAACCAAAATGATGGAGGGAGAGCCTTAGAGATTTCTCCTTAATTTCACTTTACCCTAAAGAGTTTCTATTTGTCTGAGCATAAACTATGTCACACGGTCCCTTAACTTTTCAACCGGGGTAGTCACATCTAATAGTTAAAAATTCACCTGGGTTTTCATGATTTCTTTGGGCCATTGTATTTTAAAGGGATTATCTGGGGTTTTCAAGATGGCCAAGGTGGAGCTTCCGCCAAGCCTGAGCACCTGAGTTTGAACCTCGTGACTCACGTGGTAGAAGGAGAGAACCACCAAGTGTGTTCTGATCGCCACAATCTGTTGTGGTTCACTTGCAAGCAGTAAGTAAACACTTAAAAATAAAATGATTGTCCAGTAGATGATATTTTGCTTGCTTTTCTCCACTTTAAAAACCACCTAGTTCTGCTGTCGTTTCCTGGGAGTTGTCTCAAATGCAGGCCAGCACATTTTGATTGTTAGCTTTACAAAGCGAGAGAAGAGGGCATTTTAAATCAACAGGTCAGGATTTTATCTGAAGATTTCATGATAAAGCTAAGAACAGCAGGGTGTGGGGGGAGATAGAGATGTGATTTGAGGAATGGATGTTAAGTCCAGGTAACCCCCCTCCCCTGGCACAAACTGAGAAGGACTGTGGAGGCCGCTTAAAGTGTGGCCTTCAGGGGTGGAGGTTTTTCAAGGAGAAAGAGCCAGAACAGCAAGAAGGAAAGAGCTCTCTGACCCAATACCCCCATTCTCCACTCCTCACAAAATGCACAGTCTCCTTGGGGGTCATCTTTTAATGACGGGTGTGCTTAATGCATTTTAGATTGGAGTCGGGGGATATTTACATTCTAAATCCATGTCTTAGCCTGTGGCATTCTCTGAGTTACCCTCAAGTGCTGATCTTGATGTTAGATGAGACATGCTGTATTTTGGAACAAATTCAACCACTTTTTGAAATCCCGTGGAAAAGGATGTAATGTGTTTCAGAGGAAACTAAAATTACCTAGGGGTTGATTGCAAACCAGCTAACCCCCCTGAGGATAATCTGCAGACCAGCTAACCCCTCTGAGGATAATGGACTGTTGACTGTAGATCATATTTTCTGCTGTGTAAGAAAGTTTCCAGGTGGCCATATTTGTTGCCTGTATCACACGTTGTTTCTTTTATCAGGTGAAGAATACCTAAGCGGGAGACACCCATTCTTCGAGAGTAAACAACTGTGTTCCCTTTCTGCCGGTGGATGCTGGGGATGGAGGTACTCCCCTTCTTTTGTAAAAGTGAATCAAACTGCACAGGGGTGTCATGTGGATTTTTCTTGTTCACTTTTAGGAGTACAGCCTTTCCGAATAGTTAACCAACAAAAACAAACAAACAAACAAACAAATCAAGGTGTAACATGTAGTCTTTCAACATCCCAAAAGTCTGCTTTTACTTAATGAAAAAGAAAAGTATCAGAAACAGTAATCCAGCCACATGTCCTTCAAATCCACACAGAGGTGGTTCCTGTCTTTTAGACAAACCCCAGAAGGAGCTGACTGACTAATTAACTACCCAGTTGTAGACTGCTCAGTCCCACACTGTTCTGAGAATTCCTTTGTGAGGTAAGACATTGATATCACCACTTAGACCTACTTTACTGGGCCAGAAACTGGGGTTCTCCTTACTGCTTCCACGCCTACACTTAATTGTGAAAGGGCTGGTATTAAGCCTGCAGGCACCTAAAATAAGTTTCAAGTAACTTTCGAGAAAATGGGAATTTCACCCTAGGCTTATGACTGAAGGCAGAGCCTTTCATATTCATGGTGAACAGAGTAAAAGTATTTCTACCTATACTGTGTGCACACGCACACACTGCTTTCTTAAACAGCCCTGAAGCTTCAAACCCAAGTCCTGTTATTTCCCAACAGATACCTACATGAGCCTGGGCTCTTTCTTTTGGAGACAGATTAAATTTCTGCCCCTGATTCAAAACCACATCCCATAGCCTGAATGTTAGGAAAACAGTCATCAGCATAAATAAAAAGTTAGCTCCATGGGGGCCACAGGAATTGGCTCACTTTGACAAAAAGAATTTAAAACAGCTTCTTCTCCTGTGGGGGCTATGGCACCAGGCTTGCCCCCACAGGCTTGCACACTCCTCCAAGTTCCCTTTCCCTGAACTTCTGAGTGCTTGTGCTGTCTGCAGGGTTTACCTGCTTTGGAAATAAGCAAAGGTGATCTTTGCAAATCACTGCTTAGTCAATTACCCCCGGCTTGAATGTGAGTCCTATTGTATGTGGCACACATAGGAGTTTGTTGTTTTTAATCTCTATAAAATATACTTAGCATTCAGATAGTATCATTAAATAAAGTCACAAGGTGCAAGCCGTCTAATTATGTAGCATATATTTTTTCCTTCAACAGAATCCCTTCAACTTTGTAAAAACAAAAATTAGACACCTTCATTTTTCAGACAAAGCAGCAATGACAATTTATCATAAAGCACAAAACAAAAAATGCAGCAGCTAGCCTCAACCATTTTATGCTTCCTCCAGACCCACAGAGCATTAGGTAAAAATAAATGCTATTAGCATTTGTATCTGGAAATCGGTGACACTAACGATTTTGTAGGAATAGAAAACAGGACTACATCTGAGCATAAACAACTACACCCTTTTCTGTTCCCAAGAATTTCCTACCTATTTTCTTTAGGCAGAAATGAGGGTGAGCAGAGCATTTCCTTGCAACATGCTTACCAGATGGCCTAAATCCTTAAGTTTTCACATTGGCTAGTTGATTTGAGAAATCAGAATGAACGTGCTAATCTATTTCTGATTTACTAAACAGGATTTTCAGAAAGAAAATAAGAAAACCTTAATGAAAAATTTTCTGTTCTAATTTTTGTTTTCCTATTTTTTTTGTGCAGAGATTTTTAATTAAGCCTTTCAGATTTTTTGTTCTATGATTGTAGCCCAGCAGAAAAGAAAAATAAAAGTTAACTTTTATTTTTATGGTATTTTGAGTTGAGCTTTTGTTCCTGCACTGAAACCCATCAAAACGACGCAGATCATGGAGGTCCCTATGGCAAAGCTTTCTCCATTCATTAACTCTCTGAGTGGGGAAAAAAAAGTCCCCCTTTTCACCCACACGTACACAGAGATGATCTATCTGTAAGTGGCTGTTAGCAAAGACTCAGCAGCCTAACCCCCAACAGCCACACTGTCACACGGAGGTCTCAGCGTCTTTAACGAGAGTCGGAGACGTTTTCTTTATTCTATACCACCACGGACACAAGAGAAGTCCTAAACACACACCGTGCATAGCAAATACAACTACCCAGGATCCCAAATTCCAGGCACAATGGAAAACAGCAGTAAACAGAAATGTACATAGTCAGAAATGTGTGTATAATATACAAACCAGCCCAAATGCATCCTAGTTTTAAAGGGAAGGAAAGTTAAACATTAGAGACGATCTAAACAGACACTAACAATAAGAACAACTGCTTTAAAGACAAAAACTGCCCCACTCCCCTAAAGATCATTTTTATAACAATTTAACAATCCCACCTCTATAATTTTTACCTTGCTTGTAGGATGCCAAAACCATGTTCTCATCTTCAACTTCAAACACCGTGTCCACATCTATCTGCCTCTGGGTTAAAATAGCCTCCAGCTTTTCGAAATCATTTGACTTTATAGCCTCCAGAAAATTTTTCTTAACTAACTTGGTAGCTCCAGCTTTGCTGATAGGAGCAATGATGCTTTCCATCCTCTGTGCCATGTGGAAGCAGAGCAATGATTTATCAGGAGAGCAGCACCCAGCACACTGGCAAGGCTGCAGAGTCCAGAAACTGCCGGCTAATTTTATCCCAAAGTTATGCTGATCCGTTCTATTTATATAGGGATCATTTCAAACTTCAAAATATCCTCCCAGGCTGTCACTGAGTTTTCAGATCGTTTAAACTGCAGATACGTAAGCAGGTCCCTTCCGCAGTGCGTGGTGTCGATATGAGGGAAAGCTCCTGTGACACATTTCCGAGCATGAGATGTCACAATTATTTCTTGTAAGAGACCAAAGTGAAAGTGTAAGATTTAAAAAGCTCTTAATGCTCTTTATGTTTTCTCCTCAACAAAAACATCTGGTGCCTGGCTGGAGCTCTGGTGTCTTATTGTAACTAATAGCCAAAGATGAGAATTTGTTTCAGTTGTTGACACACGTGCTGCTGAAAAACCTTTAATGATTTTGTGAAATGAGCCTGTAAAACCGAGCCTAATTATGCACATCTAAAAACAAACAGAAGGTTTGCCAGTAACCTAGACTTGAAAATTTTCAATATTATGTAAAAGCAGGGTGGGCTGATAAATGGGGGGGGTCGGGTAACATTTTAGGGAGGAAAAAAGAACCTGAAGAAAAAAACAAATAAATGCAACAAGTGAATGAACTTTTTTGAATACTGATTTTTATTTCTCAGATCATTTTAGGAAAAACTGTGTTTGTTTAGACAAATTACAAATGCAGACATGATGTTACTTTTTAATCTGGGATTATTGATTTGAAAGGATGTGAGTCAGGTATTCGGGCTGTGTGAAAGAATAGTGTTCCTCCTCAGAGAATACGATGCATAATCAATGGCACACCCTCTAACACATCTCTTTTGTTTGTCCTTTTAAGTGTGTGTGTGTGTGTGTGTGTGTGTGTGTGTGTGTGTTGCTGGGGATCAAACGCAGGGTCTCACACAGCCTGTTTTACTACTGAGCTAACTACATCCAAATACCTCTAAAACTTTTGTTTTAAAATAGTCCAGACATATAAAGAAGAGAGAGAACAAGAGGCAAGAGGCACTGAGACTGAAAGAACACAGGGATCAAATGTGGACAGAGTTAGGGAGCTTGAAAATCTAAGGAATGCTATGCTGTTACCTATTAGTTTTAATTATTTTGTTTTTCCAGCTCCTCTGTGCTAGTTTTGCAACAGAGTAAGTTGGAGAGAAAAATACTCACTTTGATTTACTTCTCATCATTAAAGTTAAGAAGAATAGCAAGTGCTAACTAGAATACAAATTAGCCATAATTTACATATTGTGGATAAGTTCAGAAAAATGCCTGCAGAATAATTAGCAATGTGAATATTTTTTTTTACATTTTTGAATAGTACATAAACATGATTGCAAATCAGCATACCTTTTCACTTGATATGCTCATGTGTAACATAAATACACAAAACTGGCAGGTCCTGAGCACATAGCTTATCAAATCATAATGATTTGTATATTCAATACCCAGACACAGCGCAGAGCAGTTCAAGCCCACCAGAAATCCCCGTCCACACATTCTCTCAGTCAAACACCCATTACCATGACTTCTAATGCTGTCCTTTAGTTCTACCCATTTTTCACTCTTATTTGAATTTTTAAAAGTTTATTAGTTTGAACTTTTGCTGTGTGTTTTAAAGTGAAGACAGCAGCAAAAGTGTGAGTTTGAGAGCAAGAAACATGGAAATAAGAGGGAGTGGGACAGTGAGAGACATGAATTGCTTGTTCAGCCCTGGGTTTAGTCCCCCATGGACCGTTAACATGACTTTCTGCTTTTGTTGAACTTGTGGTTAGACTCTTATGGGAGAGCTGACTGAACTTGCATTTCTTCAGCAAAAGCCTATTGAGTACTCACTGTATAACCTAGTGCACTGCAAATATAGTAAGTAATGAAAAGAAAAGAAAAACAAAAAACAAAAATCTCCATTGAAGTACATTTTTGTGTGTTAATGGCTTAGGGGGTGTTCTGATTCCCCTGATTCTCCATTGCCTTTCCAATGGATTTTTTTTCCACAAAGTTGTAAACTTTTTACATGGTATTCAGAATATCTGGTTTGTGACAATTAAATTGCTCTGATCCCCTCTCACCAATATCCCCCATTTTACTTGGCAGTAAAGGAAATTTTATTCCAAAGAAATATATTTAACCTGACCCAAATATGTAGCAGTCTCTTTAGATAAGTAGTCACTATCTAAGGAATTAACTGTATCTTTGAGAGTTCTGGTTTTCCCTGTAAAGGGACTCCAAGGAAAAAGGGATACAATATTTAAATTGTGCAGAAACAATATTTTAAAACACTAATATTTAACAACCAGTGTAGAAGACACAATGCCATAAATTACCAGTATGACCTGACCCATGTGAGGCGGGAGGGTAAAGGGGCCCTGAATGGATTCATTGTCTACTGGACCCTCATCCTTGAACTAAATGCAGAGTGGCAGACTGGCTCCCATTAGCTTCTACTGGCCATAGAGTATGTGGTTCCAACCATTTGCCTCTAGTTATGAGACCTCCATCCATGGTAGACACATGGCTACTTTAGCACAACCAATTGAGAAGTTGTGTAGCTTTTCTCCAGACACAGCCTTGCTCCTGTGACCCTTCACCCCCAGCCCAAATGCAGGGTCCATGAAGAACAAGACTCGCACACTGAGGAATGTGAGTGGGGATGAGCACATAGGGTCATTAACCCCAGGATCAATGGTATCTCTGCTCATAATCCAGCAAGACTCCAGCCTTCCTGGCTAGAAAAGGCCAATCTGAGACTGTCAATTCCTCTGGAACTTCTGCTTTTTCTCTCTGGGATAACTAGCCCATTGATCTCCTTCCAAAGATAGAGGGATTATCACTGCATTGTGGAAGAGTCACTATCATTTGGTAAGCACAACCCCAGTGCCTGCTTTCCTTTTTAAAAAAAGTTTTAAGTTCCTTTGGTAAAATAACTTAAAAAGTAAATGGATCTTGGTGAAATACTTTGAGAAAGCCAAGTTTCATGAAGAAACACACAAAATTAGGAAGTTATTTTCTACCATTCTGCTAAAAGCAAAGTATTGACTGGTTTATCCACAAACCAAAGAATAAAATTCAGAAATTATTTGAGGAAAAAAAACAAATAGAAGTTTAATTAAATTGCTCACCAAAATCATTGCAATGTATCTGGAATATTGTGTCTCATGACCTGAGACCTGCTGTCATCATCTAGACTTAGCTTCAAACAACCATCCATCCCTTAGGCCACAGGAGACTACTTTGTGAAGTGGCCATGTTTCACACCATCTAGTCTGGCTTGTCAGCAAGCCTCTTTCTTTGGCTCTTAAAATGAAAACTCCATCTTGGACAATCTGTTATTATTATTATTATTATTATTATTATTATTATTATTATTATTGTATGACATGCCCCAGACAGTGTCCTCTGGTCTTGATGGTAGGAAGACCTTCCTGACACATCAATGACTTTGAAGCAAGTGGACCCAAGACCCCCTTTTACTCCCTGAGGTCCTGAGGCAGCAGACACAAAGGTCCAGGGCCCTATTCTCTCCATGCAACACAAGCTACCCACTGTGTGTCATCTTTGTAACACAAATGGCTCCTTGGTTTATTATGACATTTAAAAACATGGACTTCACACCACTGAGCTACAATAGTTAAATAAAACCACAGGGAAGAAATAAGAAGCCAGACTTCTAAAATATATTCTCACAAATTAGGATTTCCATGAAAGCAGAAGCCCCTGGGCCCCTCTGACTTTGCAGTAGATGAATTGAGGTACCCTTGCTACGTGCCCACTACCCTGCATTCAGAGATTTCCTGTCACACTTAAAGTGCTGAGTAAAATCTCAGGACACACTGCATTGGTGTGTTTGTCATTGTTTCACATAGTTTTCGTGTTAAAGCATGTGCAGAGATGACTTTAGCTGTAGGTTTACTTAGATTAACAGGTAACACCAACAAGCTCAGAGGAAAACAACAGTGGTAGATGGGCTTCAGCAGAGATGGGATCCAAAGCTTTCTATATCAACAGGCAAGCCATTTAGTACTGTTATTGAAATTATTGTCATTATTTACAATGCAGAAGTCAGGAAAACTA
Source organism: Cricetulus griseus (assembly GCF_003668045.3). Taxonomy (NCBI): domain Eukaryota; kingdom Metazoa; phylum Chordata; class Mammalia; order Rodentia; family Cricetidae; genus Cricetulus; species Cricetulus griseus. The sequence continues at coordinate 219,495,174 of NW_023276806.1, forward strand.
AGAACCAGACGTTGTACGGAACTCTGCAAGGACAGATGGCAAAGAATTTGCAAGTTGGTCTTTTTTTGTTTTTCTTCCTAACAAATAGTCCCCAAAATGTGTTGGTTTAACACAACTTTGTAATCATTTATAATCTCTCATAGGTCAGGGCACAATGCAAAGGTTTGTCTTGGCTCTGTGATGTTTGGAGCCTCACGTGATTTGGAGGCCAGGGGTTAGCTGATGCCCTTTCAAACCACCTTAGTCAGTTAACAAACAAGTTAGTGCTGACGAGTTGGTTTCTGTCCACACAGTCTCTCCAGGAGCCTGCTTAAGTATCCTCCCAACACGTAGTTGGCTTCCCCTAGAATGAAGGAAAGAGAAAGTGGCAGAGAGAGCCTTGATGGCTATTTAGGGGCAGAGCTTTCTGGACTAAAGCAACAGGTTCTGAGCACCAAAGATCTGGACAAGAGGATGCAGAGGCTAAACTAAACTTTGTGTTGATACCCACTCAACAGTTCCTCCAACTGAGCACACCAGCTCATTTGAAGAATTCCTCGACTTGCAAGAAGCAAGTGACTCAACACACAGCAAGCAGGTGCTTTGTACACAAACAAGCACAACAAAAGAGTTGCTGATTGTCTCTGTCCCCAAACTCACAGAACAGCATGACTCTCCTGAGAAAGATAGGTAGTTGATGAGAGTAGGGGCCCCAGATTGTGTTTCTGGCTGGTTGTACTTAAAATATTCAAAACACAAAATTCAAGAATTTCCTCTTTGCTATGTTTTAAAACACTTCCCCCACTCTGGATATAATATCTTGAGCACTGGCAAAGGTTGGTATTATTTTACAAACCTTGCCTGAGTTTCTGAAAACCTTCCAGAAGGAAGCAAGCACCATTATAGACCTCGCTTGTCCACTAGCTGCGTCAGGTTTTGCCTTCTGCCAGTTGGGGGCGCTAGAAGAACTTCTAAGCCACCTCCAGCTCTCAAGTCCGGTGCATCTCTAGGTCTAAATCGCCAACTGGAAGCCTGTGTGTTTCTCATAAAAGTCTATTAAACGGTTCCCACAAATGACTGAAATGGTTGTTTTGTAAACGGCAGGATCTAAAGTCCCGCTCGCTCGCCTTTCCTCTTAGAACTCTGTGTTTGTGGACTGGCGGTCCTCTTTTCGGAACACTGAAGTGATCACTTAGCTGAGGCTGCCTGATTCTCGGAACTGGTTTTCAGACCATCTGCCTTTCATATAGGAGTATTCAAACTGCATTTGTAACTAATTCCCTTGAGCATTTCCGGAGGCTCTTGGTTCCTGGCACAATGCTATTTTTTTCCCCTTTCAAACCCCATCTTTAATGAGTGATGGAAGTCAGAATAGCTAGATTGACACAAGCAATAACCAAGCATTGGTCCACCTGAATTTTTCCTCCACCTAAATTTTGACAGACTATACATTTAATGTCTTCTATGACTGCAAAAGGCCGGGTTCTTGAGACAAAGCATGCCGGAGCTGTGTTGAGGGTCTCCTAGCAACTGCCCTTCCAGCCTGTTTAAACACCAGCGTCAGCTTGTTTTTCCACCCTCAAGCCGACACACACTTCACAAAATCAGCTCATGGGAATAATTCCCCATATTTCTGTCTCAATCAAAGCATCGACCCCACAATTGTATTCCGGGCAGAGTTTGCATTCTCCCTTTACTTCTGATAAAATTTTGAAGCCAAAGCATAGTTAAGGAAGAAAATTGCCCTTCCTTTTCATGTGGTAAAGAAATCGGGCTGGCTTCCACACTGTCTTTCCCAAGATTCCAGGACGCCCTTTAGCACCCAGAGTTCACAGAAGCCACGGAGCTGTGTGCAAAGATGCATGGATTTGAGTTTGCGTCTTAGGATAGTACTTAACATACTTCCCTGAATACAAAGTAAAGTCTGCATTCTTGCAGAGAGATTGGGGTCGGGGGTGTCAAGCGGGTGAAGCTGCAGGGCTGGGGGAGGGGTGGGAGAAGGGATGTATATTTTCTGTCTGTATACAGATACTCTGTGTGGAGCTGAGTTGGAGCTGAAAAACAGTGTCCTGACAGGTCTTCTCTGTTAAGAAAATACAGACCCCCACACCATTTGTTTGTTTATTCAAACATGTTAATTACTACGTAGAGTCCAATTTCACTCGTTTAGGAGTTTTCAGCACCATAAATAATACCTCCCTCTTACAGTTCTTGTATGTTCTCTCAGCCTCCGCCACTTTCCACGCATCACGGGGGAAAAAAAATAGGCAGCTCCATGAGTGTGCAAGGCAAAAGCATTCTACCGACTTTAAAGTGGATGAATGTGTGAGGATTTTGCAAGTTTGTATAAGACAGTCAAGGATAGAGAACTGTTGCATGTGTAAGGATTGATACAGTAACCAGAAAATTGAGTCAAAGGCTGGACCAGAGTTCATCCTTTGACAAGAATTTGAAGAATTCATCTTTTGGAAAGGAACCCACAGATACAGCCTCAAGCTGCAAAGCCACAAAGAGTATTCTGGAAGGAACTGGAATGTGAGCGGTCTTGACACAGCAAACCACATGATGGCAGTATTCCTTGAAAAATGAACCTGGGAAGACCAGCTGCAATATCTCTTAAAGGGGGAAAAAAAGAGCCAATGCAGATAAAAAAAAAAAAAAAAAAAAAACATGGTCTAGATTAAATCACAAACGCAGATAAAATGTATTTGAATCCATATGAACCATATTTTTGCTGATCAAATTTTCCTTTAATGAATTCCTCTGATGAAATTTTCCGATAGATTTATGTTATGGAATCATTTCAAGATGTGCATCTAACAGATACAAAAAAGTAATTAAGCCTCCTCCTGGGAGGAGCAGTAGCTGTCCGTTCGTTATTGTTTGCTCTTACTGAGCTTGTGTGAAGAAAAGTGGTGTAAATAAGTAGATGGTGTTTTCTACTCTATGTCTTCAGATACTTTCCAGTCTTAGAAGTCTGTTTGGGGCTGTGGGAAAGCAAGACAAGCTTGCTTCTCATGCTCAGAGTTTTCCTCTTACGTTGATAATATTCCCCCATAACACCAGAGTGAGATTTCCAGAGTCCCTTCTAAAACGGTTTGAAGCCATGATGGAGACTAAAACAGCAGCTACTGTTAGTCAAGGCCCCAGGCAAGAGTGTGAAATCAAAGATTTGTCCTCCTTTCCCTGCCCTGGCCCTTTCTAATGTCTAAAGCTGGCCCTTGGTAGCTCCAGGGTATGAAAGAGCTGGGTTTGTTCTCCAGAACCTCTTTGCATTTCTCCATTCCTCCTGGGTGGATTTCTTTCTTAACACAACTATGAGCGTTCTATAAATGTTAGAAGAATGCATGTCAGTCACCTACAAAGGTGTACTTAGGAACAAACACAAAGCGTTTGCTTCTGTACAGCAAATTGCCTTGGCTGAAAGCTATCTAATGGATTTCTGGCTCCGCTGGAAGCCATAATTCAACAGCTACTGACTAAGTTATTACTGGGTGTTACCAGGATCCACAAGGCAGAACCCAAGAGACAGTAAGGAAGATGCAGTCCAAGTCTCAACACTTACAGGTAAATGAAAGAAAGCACATGGCACTAACTCACACAATGCAAATCTGATCTACAGAAATCCAAACCATGGGAGTTGGAGAGAAACAACATTATAAAAGAGAGAAATTCTATCAACTAGCTTGAGGGATCAAGAGAGACTTCACTGAAGAAATGGTATTTGAGGTAGGGATTTGGTAAATAGAAGCTAAGAGGTTAGGTGAGTTGATGTCTTTGTTTCTAGAGTCCTCTTCAAGACTCTTTCTAGCCTTCGCAAAGATGCCACGATGGTTCAAGACAAGGAGAGAAGACCGAGGGGAAGCATGTAATTCCCCCTTCACCAGAAAAATTAACTATCAACAGGGAAAATGGACAACACTGGGGACACAATTTGGATGTAAAAATTCTCTAGTTTAATCGTAATCCTGCTGTAAACAACCTGCTATAAGGAATCACTGAGCGAGCGCTCTGTCCTCTACCTTTATATATAAATTATGTATTGGGTAGGCACTGTGAAGGGCTGTGTAAGGAATGAATCACTGGCTATAATGCATGACCACACACTGTCTTGTTGATGCCTCAAGTGTGGAGAAGTTGTAGAGTCAGTACATGAGGTACAACAGCCCACTGGGCCATCTCTGATAGTCTGCTGCCTTGAACTTGCTCATTGTCAATGTTGCTGGTCTGAAAACCACACTTAATGTTCCATGTGCTCCAAGGAGTAGTCCATGTTGCAGAAAGCCAACCTAAGAACCATCCACAAACGTGATTTCTGAATCCCACTTCCTTTATGATTTCCATATTTCAGTTCAGTGACCAGAAACTTAATGGTTTGTTTTCTTTTAATATTAGGCATAGGTCTCTGGCATAAAAACATTTCACTGTTGAATACATAGCATCCCTAATGACACATAAATCAATTTTTAAAAATTTGTTTCATTCTCATCTGTTTTAAACTGTACCCTCAGCTTAGCGGGCATCAGCAGTTACTGGTATGTAGACTATGTTGAAGTGTTTAAACGAACAACCATGTATGATAGTATAGTCCTGTGTGAATGTTCCAGCTTTGGGGAGCTCGGGCAGAAGAGTGACCAAGAGAGTTCAAGGTCAGTCTGGACTACATAGCTCAATTTAAGCCTGGACTACATAGTGAGACCATGCCTTAAAAACTAAATAAGCAAATAAATAGTAAATAAATGTTTAAAACATATACAAAGACAAGAAAAAATTAACTGATAACAAGCAAGATGTCTGAGTATCCTAATTGGTAAACTTATTTCTCTGAAAAATCAAATCAGTCAAGTTATTAAGTTCTGGCGTTCAAATATACTATAATTTCATATTTAGATACAAAAGCAGAAATACAAATAACTAGAATATTAAATGCATAATGTTACTAGCATTAGATTAGTTGCCAAGTGAACAGAAATCTGGCATTTGTATGCACTTGGGAGCTCACAGAGAAACTGTAACAGTCTGACCATGTGAGCTGGAATCTGGGCATATCAGTTAGCGGGTGTGTCTGACTTTTAATAAACACCACACACACACACACAAAAAAAAATCTTACTTGCATAAAAGATCAAAATTCGTTGTATGTCAAAGCTGGAAAACGTCTTGAAGATAATTTATGGCTTCGTTTTCAGCTCAGGAAAGCAAAGTCTGAGGATTAGGAAATGCATTCAGGGCCACCGACTTTCTCCTTCCCATCCCCCTCCTAGCCCCAGCGCCTGCCTTCCTGTGTTTCCCACACCATTCGCAGGCAGACCACAGTGCTGTTTGCTTGCTTACACCAGGTCTTGAGTCTCTCCCCATTGTTCTCCATCTGTTGGCTCTGTCTCGCCAACAATGATTGCAAATGCCTCAAAAACAGAAGCGGCTTCTTCATCCCTTTCCTGAATTCCCTATGGATACATTAAGAAGTTGATTATTCTATTTATTTTTTTTAAAAAGAGGGTGGGGGGGCTCCAGATTACAAAGCGCTCACAATAGCATCTGTATTCTATAGGCTCTTTCAGGTTGCCGGAGCAAGGAAGCCCAATCGTGCTTCCCTCATTAATGGGGGCTTATTGTGAGGACAAACAGGACGCCGGCTCTGCAGCTGCACACTCAGCCAGGCCCCACCAGGAACTCATCAGGGCTTGTTATTGTCCTGGACAAACCTGTAGCTCCCGCAGCCAGGCAGCTGTTCTCCTGACTTAGCCGCTTACCCTCTCTGTGTGCTTCCCGCCCTTCACCTTTAAAAGCAGACGATAATAATATGTACCTCATTGAGCTGTTGTAAGGATTAACTAAGTTGACATGTGTAAAGCCCTTACAAGAGTGTCTGGGGCGCAGTAAATGCTAGAAGATGTTAGCCATCATTATTAATTCAGTGTACCCCAGCAGCTCTCCTCCAGGAGGAAGGCTCTGACTCTTCTGCCTGATAGAAAGAGGTGCAAAACTCCCTGTCTTCTCTGAGAACCTGACCTCCTCCTCCCCACCAGCCAGTTTCTGCTCACTGGTACCATAACTGTGCTGTTGGGGACAGTCCTCCACTCACTACCCCTCACTTCAGAGAAAGCCTGAGCTGCAACAGCCAGTGGCTCCACGGAAACTCACCACCGGTGAGCCGTCATTTATGCCGGTGCCAAATTTCTCAAACATCATTGGAGGAAACTGGGCGCTTATCAGATTGGCTTCTGGTACTGGGGCCGTTTTGTTTTCTCTAAGAGTTTTGGTAAATCTTGACATTACTGTAGTATGCCTACATTATGCAAACACCACTGGGTTGGAAGTGCAAACTTCCAGGAGGACAAAACTGAAGTTTGGTCCATGGACCTGAGTTTTTCCGGCAGAGTACTACATGGGGCCAGATGTACATGCAACTGAGGGTAACCGTGTTTTATCATTCCGCAAAAGGCTCCCTCTGTGGTTAACACTGTTGTTGGTTTCAAAGCTCTTCCTGAGCCTTTTGGCTCGAGGCTGTGCACATGGGCTCTGGCAGAACATCATTAAAACCCCTATTAGTGCGAGCTGACTGCTTTCTCCTGTGAGGAAAAGTATTACATTGCAGCAAAATGCAAATCTACTCCCAGCCAACTGCAGATTCACAGCCTCGAAGTTCTAAAGGAATCACCAGGAGATGGAACTTTGTTCCCCTTGAAGTGTCTGTGAGTTGCCCAGCATTTCCCATAGCAATCATTTGTGAAACATAGCGAAAAATGAAAATGGGGTGTCCCTGGTTCAAAAATGAAGACTTTGGAGATGTCGACAACACATAATTAATCTAAGTGTTGGGTTGTTCTCGGGGCTCTGTGCAACTGCCCTGACTCTAAGTGTCACAGAAGAAAAGTGATTTCCACTTTGACTTATTCTGCAGGGAGATAATATGAGCACAGATATAAACCTCATGTATCTAATTCCCTCAGCCCTGAGGACAGCCCACAGACTGCTAAACATCTCCTAATTTATTACTAATCCCACCATACCTGCCTTCTGTGGAAATTCGCACCCATCCTCCAGTCCTTATGCTTTCTGCTATGATACGAGACAGAAGGTTGTAGTCTTCAGTTTCTTATCTAGAAAAATGTGAATAATAACAGTACTTGTCACATAAAGCAGACCATGTTGGCATATTTAAAACACCCAGGATTGTGCCGGGTGTACATGAATACTCCAGAAGCAGCAACCGTTACTAACCTTCACTTCTATGGCCTGGAGGATGGGTGTGAATTTCTACACCTTCAGTGCTATCAGCTCTGCTATTTTTTCTAACACACAGTCCCCTGAACTCTATAATGCTCTGTTTAGGATATTTCTCTACTGATGCAAGAGGACATTGAGCTAGGATCTCAAAGTTATCAAGAGCCAAACATTTGAACATTTGCTTTTTTACACCCAAACAAGTTTAAGACACACAGGGTCATGAACTCTTCAGTCATGGTGGTGAACACCTGTAATCCTGCAATTGGGAGGCAGAGGTAGGTGGATCTGTATAGGTTCCGGGCCAGCCTGGTCTACATAGCCAGTTCTAAGACAGCTAGGGCTGCACAGAGAAAGCTTGTCAAAAAAAAAAAAAAAAAAAAGGAGGAGGAGGAGGAGGAAGAAAAGAAGGAAGGAAAAAGAAAAAGTAAGGAAAGCAGGAAGGAAGAGGAGGGAGGGAGGGAGGAAAAAGAAAAAGTAAGGAAAGGAAGGAAGAGAAAGGAAGGAAGGAAGGAAGGAAGGAAGGAAGGAAGGAAGGAAGAAGAAGAAAGATGTATCGAGTCAGCTAGGTACACTCAAGGTATCAGAAGAAAAGCCTTCACTCCTCACGGGAAGTATCACTGCTCGCTGTTTAGTCTGTCTTCAGTCGGGTGTACCTTGTTTGAGCATTCTGTTTTTAAATATACCTGGAGACTGGGCATATGAAAATGCCTGCTCTCTTCCTCCCTCCTCTTTTCCATCAGCAAGAGGAGCAAGCACGACTCCACATTATTTTGCAAATGAGTCTGTATTAAAAACCCCAGGACAATTACTCTGGCCCTGGGGCTCTAGCAAATTAGAGCTGATTCAACACCATGCCTGACTTCTGTGGCGCAAACAGCAGTTGGAGGGGGCCGTGTGCCTTCTTTTGCCACAATGGTAACATGGATCCTTCCTCAACCACAGATTACTGGAGGTCAAAAGGAAGTGAGCCAATGGGCACAGGTCCTAAGGTATGATCCGGAGTTTAATCAAAGTCATACCAAGGAGTCAGGAAATGAAAATACTGAATAAAATTAGTTAAGTTGAAGACTCTAACATAAAGAACCCTAAGCTTATTTTGTAAAAGAGCTGCCACCCAGGCAGTTAAAGAGGCAGTTAAACATGCAAGTATCTTTCCTAATACAGGAAAGAAGAAAGGCTCCTGGATTTTCATGTGAATTAGTAGATGGAGCAGGAAGCCTTGAAGCCGTATTTCCTAGGTGATGGCCCAGCATTGTCAGCCTTCCCTCTTCCATCCACTCTCACAGCTGCAAGGCCTGTCCAAACAGCAAACAGGACCGGCTGTGACAGCAGCCACAGCCTTAGCCAGTGGTTAAAGGCCTCCTGGAGGGGTGGGGGTGGTCAGAGACTCTGAGCAGGTTTCTGGGTTCTCTGCTTTATTGGTTAAAGAAAACATTAGTTACAATATTTATGAATGCAGGGGCTTGCAACAAGTGTTCCCTCATTTTTTTTAAAAGTTTTAAAAAGGCATTTTTTTTGCTTGTATCTATGGATTTTAGAAGTCTTAGAAATAAACATAAACGTTCTCATGGCATTATAAAGATAGAAGGGGCTGATTCCTTCCAATGGCTGTCCCGCCACATGGTTCCTATCCCGAAATGTTATTTTCATCTTTTCAAAATGGTTCCTGGATGAAAAAGCAATCTCTATTTAAATTTTTATATTCTGTTTCCTTTGTTACTCAAGAAATTGTGTGTGGCCAGGCATTTAGGAGTTACATTATACCTACACAAAACTAGAACAAATGGTTGGAAATTGTATAGCTGTAATTTGGAAGAATGTGTTAAAACTAACTAACTAAATAAATAAATAAAACTTTCCAGGAAGAAGCTCTAGGCAGTGTATTAGGATGGGCTACTTCATTCAGAATCTGTTGCCATGGTGACCAACCTGGGAGCCTTGTGGGCTCTGTACTGGAGGCATGTGTGGTAATTACATAAGCTGAAGTGCTGTTGAATAACCCCAGGAAAGCAGGACTACCACAGTGCAATTTCTCAGAAACCACTATTTTAAAATTCATACATCATAATGCCCTCTTCTTTTATATGGAAATCCACCATTTAGGTACTTTTCATATATAAATCTGATAAGGCTGACATAATAGGAAGTAAAACTTACTAAATCCTAAGCATCAGAAGTGTGTCAACTGAGCCACGTTACATATTGGTGAATTTATTTCCGTAGATTCTGGGGGATTTTGAATGAACAACAAACTAACTGAAATCCCTTGCTGCTTCTCATAATTAGCCACATGTGACTGAGTCTTTTTTTTTAATGTGTAAAGAAAATATAGTAAGCATAAAAGCCCAAGTAAACAATGGGTTTGGCATGATAAACCAGTACCACTTTTTAACTAAGTATGCAAACTAATAACCCAGGCACAGCAATCTCAGTCAGGAGGGTCAGGAGTTCAAGGCTGGAGGCCAGTCTAGATGACAGGAGGTCCTGCTGGAAACAAACACATAAAACAAATGCCAGCTAAATTTAAGTGTCAAGTATAATCATATTTTCCAACAACAACAACAAAAAACCCTCTGTTTCAGATGAGGAATTCACACAATTTCCTAATTCTTCTCCATTTTTACATGTAGGTCACAGGCCACATTTATAGGGGATATATCAATACTTGGCACACAGGAAATTTGTTTCTGGTGGCGATGAATGTCACCATCCTTCCATTCAACAAATGGCCATTAGATGCAGATGCGGATCTTTGTCATGCCCCTTTCCTCACCAAGCCTCCATTTTCCTCATCTGAGAATCTTTCCAACTCAAAAAGTTCACCGTTCTACAATTCACAAGACAAAACTGTACATACATTGGTCATTCTAATCTGACCTTGACTCAAGAAAATGACTGCTTACTATTGACTGGATGAGAAAATAAAATAAGAAAGGAAGGGCATGACTACTCTTAAGTATGGTAGAGGAAAAAGTTCATTAGAGATCAAAGGAAGAACATAACCATAGACAGAGACACCTGCCTAGACATGACCCTGAGTCATGTGAGGAGAAGGGACAAGGGAAGGGAGACGGGAGAGAGGGGAACTGGACACGGCAGCCAAGAGGACAAAAGGTAAAAGAGAGGTGGGTAACCAACATGGCAGGGTTCTATAGGGATGAGCCTGTGGGGGAAGGGCAGCCCAGCCCCTGGATACAGAGTTCAGGGTATGCCAGCCAGCTCCCGAATCAAGACACAGAGTCTCATTACCAATTATGAGGGCTCAGCCTTATCTTATGTTTGTCCCACTAGCTCTTAAAACTTAAATTTAACCTATTTCTCTTCATCTATGTTTTACCTCATTTTGTTTTGCTTTGTTTTACCTTTCTTTCATTCTGTATGTCCTACTTTTCCTGATTCCTCCATGTCTGTCTGTCTGGCAGCTGCCTGGCTAGCTGAACTTCTCTCTTTTCTTTCCTCCCTCATTCTTTCTTCATTTCCCAGGCTAAATTCCTCCTCCTACTTATTCTCTCTGCCCAACAACCCCATCTATCCCCCTACTGCCCACTATTATCCATTAAGCTCTTTCTTAAATCAATCACAGAGATATATCTTCACACAGTATACAAGTATCCCACTACAGGTAAGAGTCCCTACCTCAAAAAAAAAAAAAAAAAAAGTCAGTGCCTGAACAGCAGGAGTGACATTGGAGATTGGCCGATGGCCTCCACACTGTCCTGTATATACATGCAGGTGCATCCACACATATGTGTGAAACCCCATTCCCACACACAAAAGAAACAGGAAGCATGATTGCGCGACACACTGAAATGCCAAGAGCCCTGATTCTTTTCAACTCTCAGAGAACTGTGGAACCAGAATAACAAAAGACTAAATTGAACTGTCCTAAATAGTGACTTGAGCATCATCTAAAGGCAACAGTAAGCAGCAAGGGGATGGCGTTCATGGCCAGGACAGTAGTGAAAATGGTACTTGGGCATCTGCGTACTTCTCCACAGAATCCATTTGTGCCTACTCTTATTCAAGCGATTAATTGTGGCTCTGGGTCTGATCAATTGGATTCTGTACAAAATTAAACGCCAGTTAGAAATAATCATTGCCATGAGCACTTAAAAGGACAGCTATGACTTAGTGCAGGCTCTCTTCATTAATCCGAGTGTTTTTCCTGCTCCTCTGAAAGCTTTCTCTCTCTGTACTTGAAGATGGGCTGATGTTCCCATTCAGGTATCCACATTTATTTATGAAAAGACCATGCTGGACACACGCTCCCTCCATTACAGCAATGTTCTTCTGTTCAGTACTTTTATGTACTTATGAGCAAAGAGCTTCAGGCCCTTTCCTGTCCAATATATAAAAGATGCCCTCCTCCCTCCACCCTCTCCTCCACCCCCTCCTTCACCCCTCTCCTCTACTGCCCCCCCCATCCTCCTGCTTTCTAACTCAGTGAATGCAATTCTGCCTCTTTATCTTGGAGGATTTCTTTTCTTTTCTTTTCTTTTTTTTTTTTTTGAGGGGGGGTGGCTGCAGTCCTAATGTTAGATCCCATCTTGGTTTTTTGTTGAGTGAAAAAGTGGTCTGATGACAGATTTCATTTCCCAGAATTTATTACCTATTGTGTATATTGCGGTTCATTCACAGTGACCCCATCTGCATTTGGGTTGAATGGGAGTCCCATCCTGACCCAATTTAATAAAAAAATAATGAGGCCACTCAAAGCTCATAGATGTGTCAGCACTGTGAAAAGGGTCTATAAGCAATGCAAATGGGATGTTTTCTTGCTTTGTGGAGCTCGGAGGTTTGACATGCATCCATTGCTGGATCAAATCAGCCGCTCTCTGCTTTGAGAATCTAATAAAAGGTATGGACTGTCTTCTTCCCTCAAAAACAAAAACAAAATGCACGTGGCTGGACAATTTATTGAGATGTTAATTGGTGAGTTGCTCCATGCTCTATTTTTCCTTCCCTCCTGTTCCAAGAATGTGGTCCAGTCTCTTGAGATGCAAATGGTGCTCCTGAGGTTGTGAGAAATACGGACTGCCAATCCAATTATAGGAATCCCACACCACCACCCCAAAAGCTCAGGAACCTTTGTGTTGCCTGAGGGTTGGACTGGGAGAATATCGATAATAAGTGACTTTGGATTTTCTGTCATCAGAGGCAGAGTGAGGGCTTAAGGTCAAGTTTGATTTGACTTACAGGGCTTTAAAAAACATGATGCTTGGGCATGGTTGGTTGTGGGTCTTAGTTCATATTCTGGTGATAGTATTATACACACCCAAGTATACACACAATTTTGTAATGTGTCTGAGGATTTGTGATCAGTATACCCCAACCACACAATCTCACTGCCTGAAGTCAATAGCTGCTTTAACATGCAGTAAGGGATTATGTTCTAGCAAGGAACCTCATAGGGCTGAGATGTTAACTATCTCCAACTCACACGCACAGTTGGGAGAATCAGAATAACCTATGTTGTTGCCACAAAAAGTACCACTGTAAGGCACCAGAGTCGGGACTAAATTTGGTTTACTTCATCTGCCTGAGCCAGGTGCCCATCAGGAATTGGATAAATGGCACTTGTTGTAAAGGTTACATGGCCCTATTCTGTTGCAAAGATGTCTCTCAGTTGCTAGCTTTATAAAGGGAATGAGGCCATGGAACTTGGAAGATGACTTTACACTTGTGAGCTCATCTTTTGCACTAGCACAGGGGGATTTTTGAGTGTTTCATTGTTGCTTTTGTGTGTGTTTCATGAAAAACACCCTTTAATGTGCCTGCCTGGTTTCCCAAACTAGACTGCTTCGAGCATCCTCCTGAACTTTGACACCTCAGTATCTGGCCTCAGAGAAAGCACAGGAACCAGGGACTCCAGGGGGCACTGTTCATATTGTCTTAGTCAAAAAATAGCTTCCCTGTCACCTTTATTGTGCTTGCTGAGCAAGTATACCCAGAATAAATTATGACTATAATAAGAGTGATTATATTGGTTGAAAAATAAGGCATAATGTTGTCTTTATAAAGGAATGGGAAGGAATCAAGTGCTGCTGTGTTTTAAAATACCCTCCACCTAGCATTAATATTTTTCTCAAGTCTATCCTTTAATTTTTCTGCTATAGCAGATAATTCAAAATGTAACAGTATTCCTAAAGGTGACAGATACGTAGCTGTAAATTGAGTTGAGAACTGCTTTATGTAATTCTTGCAGAATTTAATTTAGAATTCAATATTGAGAAAAGTAACTTACCACTGACAATAAACATAAAATGTCATACCTTCCCCCAGTTTATATAAATTGAACTCATGATAAGCCAAGATTGGTAGCATAAAATACCTTAAAAGCTGCAGTGGAGACCTCTTAAACCAATCATTGAAATTAGCTCTCCAAAAAGAAAAAGAGAAATGGAGAGAACCCAGATTCTCTCAATTTATTGTTGATGCATCTCACCAAAAAGAAAGGCCAACTATGAACAAAATGGACTTGAGAGAGCAACCTTTAGTTCCAGGAAAGGATGCAATGTGTTCAAGACTAATTTCAATTTTAGATCACTTCATCAAATGCACTGAAGCTGCCTTGAGCTAATCTGGGAAAGAGCAGTTGGCTGATTAATAATTACAAAATATGGGACGAGTTTAAAGCATTGTTTTCTATAGAACAGGAGCATCCTTTGCTCACCAGCTCTTAGATGTTGCCTTTATTTATTAATCCCGATCCACCAGACTATCTTGTTGTGTTTATTAGCCATTACTAATGTGAGCACACACACACACACACACACACACACACACACACACACACACACACACACTTATGTTCAAATAATAGAAATCAGAATTTTAAGGTAATTAGATTATGGCTACTAGTCCAGGTGATGTTTTTGCATTCGATGGACTTGGGGAAAAAAAAAAAAAAAAGAGATTCACACTCTCGACTATATAACCAAGGAGCAAACTTCCATGAAGAAAGGGATGAATGAAGCCCTTGGATATGCTGAAAGTCTGTCAGAATTGCTCATTTGAGGTTTAAGAATTTATATCTACCTTCCAAATATGTAGCGCTAAAATAAGGGCAAGGATTTATAGGAACAGTGGTAGAAGATGACTTTATACTCCAGCTTCAATTTGTTAGATCAAGTAAATAATAATAGAACTAGACAATAGAAGAATAACTTGAGTATATAACTGAGTGACAATATATGTGTGTGTACAAATATATGTGTATATACACATATACAAATATATAAACAAACATTTGAGGCAAGGTCTCACTATGTAGCCCTGGATAGCTTGGAACTTACGCTGGAGAGCAGGTTAGCCTCTAGCTCGAAAAGATTTAACTGCCTCTGCTTCCCTAAAGGTAGGACTAAAGGCATGCACCACCACTCCCAAAGAGAAATGTCCATAAGGTGTGTTTTTGCAACATACCACCCCATTCCCTGACTCTTCTCTTCTGTGATATTCCTTGAGCCTTGGGAGAAGTGATACAGGTAACTCACTAGGCCTGAACATCCTGTCATCCCTTATTCTTGGTACTTCAACCAGTTATGAGTCTCTACATTAATCACCACCACTGCAATAGAGGCTTATCTGACAAAAGCTGAGAGCAGCACTAACCCATGGGTACAAGCTTGAGTATTTAGAACACAGTGTGACCACATTTCCATTGAACAATCGTAGTGGGTTTTACTACATAATTGTACTAATCCATCTAATATAAGAGAAGTTTATTTCTCACTTTAATTTAAATCTTTACATCTCATGATTTATTTTTTTGTTAAAAGTATGCCTATGTTAATTCCAGTGGTAAATAATAAGTAATAGTAATTATTAAAATAAATGATTAGGTTGAAGTTGACTTAAACCAACCTGTATTACCTTTCAAAATGACCTTATATTCAACTACCTACATAATGACAGAGATGGCACTATTTTTTAGGTTTTTGACAGGTCATTCTGGAAACCATTTGTCTATGAAGTCAATCATAATAATATTCCTAAAAATAAGTTAGTGTTGATTTCTAACAAGTCATTGAATCCAATACTGGTACAGGGGAAATCAGGCACCTTCTGGAATTCTTAGTCTCATTAATAAAAAAAAAATTACTAATGGACTCAAACTGAAGTGCAAGACAATCTTACTAGAAAAACAAAACAATACAAGCAACAACAATAATTAAAACAAGGCAGCTGCTCAGAGGAGACTGAAGGAGAGGAGGCAAATAACCATTTAAGATGGCATGGGCTAGACATGTAGAAGATAAGTGGCCACAGGGCAGGGAAGTATGCTTTAGAAAAAGAGTAAGGAAGCCCCCCCGAAAACTGGAGAAACTCAAAGTGCTAGGGGGAGCGTGATTTGAAAAGAGACAGAAGAAAAGGAGTGGCTACATTTTTCTGAGTTGCCTGGTAACTAGGGGCAAGAATTCTTGGAAAGAAAAGTGCATCATCTCATTAAATGGCTAATTATTTCACCTATTGCTTTAGCATGGTTTAAAGCAAGCCTGCTTTCCTAGGGGTGGTATGCTGGCCAAGTGATTGACCCCACACAACTGGTCTCAAGCCAGACCAAAGATTCTATTCTCTTGACCAGAAGAGGATTTGGATTTAGGGCTTTTGTTTGTCTGTTCTTTAATTCTAACAGTACCTTAATTTCATTTTTAAATCTTCCTTTATATAGGTAAAGAAAAAATAATACTGGTAGAATTATTCAAATGCTATAGTAATTGATACACGTACTTTTTTTTTGAAATTTCTTTGTATATTGTTTTGGGTTTTTTGACAAGCATAATTCTTAAATGAGACTTTAAATAATTTGATATTAATATTTTGAAAGACTTCTACACATAAATAAGAGCACAGGAAAAATATCCTTTGTCTTCTCATTCTTGTTGAATCTACCATGTGTAAACCTGCTTCTTTGACACTGAAATACTACAAATAGCAGTCGAGATGAGTGTCACTGAAAAATCTACTGTCACAGATAAAAGTGTACATAGTTACTCTGAGAAGAACCTTAGAAAGATAAAAATAAGTGTAGTAGGAAAGCACCTGAGGAAAAAAAGCAGGAGCAAGGAAGGCAGTGATGATGACACCCAAGTAAGGCTGAGACAGGACAATTTTTGAGTTCAAAGCTAACTGGGCTAAAACCGACCCAGTCTCAATAAACAAACTAACGAACCAACCAACTAATTAACTAATGAATTAACCACACACACACACACACACACACACCCTACAAATTCTACATAAAAGTATTAACAACAATAAATATTGAAAAAAGGTTGGAAAATGTAGAAGAGTGGACCTTGTAGCTTTGGGGACAACCTGGCAGTGCATTTTCAGAATTTTTTACTGCACCATGAGAGCCTTGGCCTGGTTGTTACAAGCCGTGATCTAGAAATGGCAGCAATCACAAACAGAAAATAGCCTTCTTAAAAGTCTTCTCTCTGGATCTGTGAGGGGGCTCATTAGGTGTGAACGCTTGCTGCCAGACTTGAAGAGCCAATAGAACTTCCAGAATCCATATGGTGGAAGAAGAGAGTGAATTCCTAAATGATATTCTCTGAACTCCACATCTGCCTCCTTCATAGAACATAAGTGAATATATGTAATGAAAGCTTTTTAAAAAATCTGGTTCCTCCTATATCTTGGTGACAACAGATTAAGGGCCCTTTGTTGCTGAGATCCAAGACCACATTAGCCTTCTCCTTGCCTCCTGGAACCAACACGTAATTGATCTCTTGACCCTGGACTCTAAGCCCCTATCTAGCATTGCTACTCAGTCAACAAAATCTCAGTGCAGACACAAGAACAAGAAAAAGCTAAAATAATTATTCTAAGATAATATATCTCCTCTCCAAATTACTAATCTCACAATAATGAGCTCTGATAAGAATGGCCTGGAAGAAATTCCAAAGAATTCAAAGTAATGATTAGAACTATGTTGAAACAACTCAAACAAGATGTGGATATACTTCCTGAGAACTAAAATAAAGAGATGAGTGAAATGAAGATGACAATAGTAGTTATGAAAATTGAATTGAATAAAGAAATAGAATTACTGAAAACAAGACAGATTGAAATGATGCTTCAAATGAAAAGCTCAATAAACAAAACAAAGGCTTCTGTTGACAGCTTCACCAACAGAATGTGTCATGTAGAAAACAGAGTGTCAGGGCTGAAGACAAGGTAGAGGAGTTGGATTAATCAGTAAAGGTGACCAATACATTTTTAAACAAATACATGAATAACAGAACATAGGAGACCTTTGAGACACTATGAGAAGTGTCCTAACCTTCAGAGTATAGGCTTGGAAGAAGAAGAGTACCATAGGAAAGGCACTGAAGAAAAATTCCTAAATCTAGAGAAAGAGATATCCATCTCAGCACAAATGGTCTACAGGGCCCCAAATAGACAGGAACAGTAAATAAACTTTTCTGAAACATATTATAGTCAAAATATTAAAAATAAAAATCAAATACAATACTGTGAGCTATAAGAGAGAAAGGTCAAGTCATTCATTTATAAAGGCAAGTCCATCAGATCGTTTGACAGAGACTTTTAAAGACAGAAGCACTTGAAAAGACGTGTTCCATGCTCTGAAAGATCACAACTGTCAACCCAGATTGTTATGCCCAGTCAAATTATCTATTGAAATTAAAGGAGAAGCAAACTCCACACTAAAAACAAATGAAAGGAATTTATGACTACTAAGCTTGATGGAGAATAAAGAATATTTCAGTCTGAGAAGGATAAACATACTCAAGAGGATCAGGGAATAAACAAAACCATGACAGTTGCTCAGAATAGATCTGAGAAAACAAGACAAAATCAACAAATGACATAAGTTAAAGTATATACCGCAATAATAAATTTGGATATTAACAGTCTTAAATCCTCAATAAACAAATACAGTGTAACATGTTGGACTCAGAAACAGGATCTATCTGTTTGTTGCCTCCAAGAAAAAGGTCATACCATCAATGAAAGAAACAACCTTAGGGTAAAAGGATGGAAAAAAGGAATTCAAACCAATGGCACTTGGGAACTGTTGCAGAGGCTCTTTTCTGCCAGCCTGGTCCCACACCTGCCTCAACCCCCCAAAAACACACAGACGCTATGTTAATTATGAACCTGTTAGCCAGGGGCTTGGGCTTCTGACTGGCTAGCTCTGTCTTAATTATTAACCCATTTCTATTAATCTAAGTATTTCTACATGGCCTTATCTTACAGGAGAACACCCTGCATGCCCTTTACCTGATGACTCTTCTCTGCCTACACTTCCCAGCATTTCTCCTCCTCTCCTAGCTCTGCAAGTCTTCCTGTCTGGAAGTGTTTGATTCATCCACCAATAAGAGAAAGGTTCACAGAATAACATCTCCCATCAGGGAACAGTCAACTGACAAAACAGACTTTAAAACAAAACCAGTCAGAAGAGACATGGAATTGTTTTGTTTTTTTTTTTTTTCTGTTTTCTTTTTTCAGATTTTTTTATTTGAATTAGAAACAAGATTGTTTTACACGACAATCCCAGTTCCCTTCTCCCTCCCGTCCTCCCCTACCACCCCCCCCAACTAAAACCCTACCTATCACATACCCTTTCTTCTATTCTTCACCTGACTCAACCTTTCTGCTCCCTCGTGACCTCTGCATCCTTCCTCTTCTTCCCTTCTCATTCTCATAGTTCCCTTGACCCTCCTCCTGTGCTCTCAATTTGCTCAGGGATTCTTGACCCCTTTCCCTTCTCCAGGAGACCCTGTATGTCTCTCTTAGGGTCCTTCTTGTTTACTAGCTTCTCTGGCAGTGTGGATCTTAACACCCACTGAAAGAACAATGCACTAAGAAAATATTACAATTCAAAACATGTGTGCATCAAACAAACATGCGCACAATTTCATGAAAGAAGTACTACTAGTTATAAAACTATTGATCATTTTCTCTTTTTTTGAGCTATTCTTTTTTAATGATTTATTTATTATGTATACCATGTTCTGGCTGTATGTATGCCTCACACCAATAAGGGCACCAGATGTCATTATAGATGGTTGTGAGCCACCATGTGGTTGCTGGGAATTGAACTCAGGTCCTCTGGAAGAACAGGCAGTGTTCTTAACCTCTGAGCCACCTCTCCAGCCCCTCCATTGATCATTTTCAACAAAGTGATAGTGATGACTTCAATATCTTACCCACACTGATGTAAAAGACATATGGTCAAAAATTAAATGAGAAACTTTGGAGTTAAATGACATAATCAATTGGACATCTATAGAACATTCCATCCAAATACTGAAGAAGACACATTCTTCTCAACCTGTGGAACCAACTCCAAAACTGGTCATATATTAGGACAAATAGCAAGTCTCAACAAGTATGAGAAAACAGAAGTAACACCCTGTATACTATATTACCATGATGAAACAAAGCATTATAATTAACAATGACAGAACCAGAAAGCACACAAACTTATGGAGCCTCAACAACACACTCTTGAATGATAACTAGGCCAAAGAAAACAGAAAATAATTTCCTAGAATGTAATGAAAATGAAAAGACAGCGAACCAAAATCCATGTGACACAATAAAGGTAGTTAAGAGGAACATTTACTACCTATAGTGCTAAGACTTCATAACAAAAGCTTTGGGAGGACTTGGGCTGGAAAAACGGCTGCACAGTTAAGAGCACTCACTGCACTTTAGAGACCACAGCTAGAGTCTCAGCTCACAAGGATTTGCAACTCCAGTCCCAGGGAATCTGATGCCCTCTTTCCACCTTCTGGCATGCACACAATTATGCATGCAGACAAAACATCCGTATGCAGTAATTTACTTTTTTAATTTAAGAGATCTCAAATTAATAACTTAAAGGTCTTAGAAAAGCAAGAACAAACCAAATCCAAAAGAAGTAGACAGGAAGAAAAAAATCAATATAAAGAGTGGAAATAATAAAATAGGAATAAAAATAAATTGTGAAAGCAAATGAAAAAAGAATCAATAAACCGAAAAGGGCTGGGGAGATGGCTCAACAGTTAAGAGCATCTTTGCTCATTCACAGCATCCACAACTTGCTGTAACTCCAGTTCCAGGGGATCTGACATCCTCTTTTGGCTTCCAAGGGCACTGTATTGACATGCAGAAACCATCTACTCTCCACCCACATAGCTACATAAAACAAATATCAACATTAAAAATAAACAAGATTAAAAGAGCTATAAATTAAGTAAAAGAGAGAGAAGACACAAACTAACAAAATTAATAATGAAAAGAGAGACCAGAAGCCATGTTATTGTTCATGCCTCCAGAGGCCATGTTTGTATCTGTGGTCTTTACTGCCACCTGAGGCCATGTTGATTGATATTGTGGTTTGTGCTGTCGCCAGAAACCGTGGTGATGTCTGTGATTGTGGCTGCCAAGGCTGCTATGGGAAATGAAGCTTGTCTTGCAGTGGTATTGGTAACTGCAGACTCATGACTGAGAAAGAGTCATTGAAGGCCTCTGTGACATCCTCTCCCCTGAACACACACACACACACACACACACACACACACACACACCACACACACACACACACACACACACACCACACACACACACACCACACACACACACATACACACACACACACACACACACACACAACACACACACACACACACACACACACACCACACACACACACACACACACACACACACACACCACACACACACACACATACACACACACACACACACACACACACACACACACACACACACACACACACACACACACAAACACACACACACACACACACACACACACACACACACACACAAACACACACACACACATACACACACACACACCACACACACACACACAAAGAGTCCAGAGAGAAAGCTATTGAAGAGTCCTTAAAAACTGTGATAAAGATGCTAAAATATAGCTCTTGACAATTTATGGCTTTTATAGGGAGGAGTAGGGAGATAGACTCAGCTTTAAGAGGCCAGCCACTGGGAGTTTGAACATGCTTCAATGAATATATGGGTAACACAAATTAAACTTGGTGTATTTTTATTTATGGGGGGGTTAGGGTGGGAAGGTGGACCTGGAAGGAATGGGAAATGAGTGTGATTGGGGTGCATTGTATGAAATTCCCAAATAATTAATAAACATATTATGTTGGGGAAAAAAAGAAAAAATAAATGAAAAGAGAGAGAGATTATAACAGAAATCAACAATATTTTAAAAACCTCTATTCTGTCAGAAAGAAATGGATGAATTCCTAGACACAGACAACACACAAAAAATAAACCATGATGAAATAAATATTTTTGAAAGATCCATAAACAGAGATTGAAACTATAATTAAAAAGTTTCTCAACTACAAAAAGGCCAGGAACTGATAGATCCACTGCAGAAGTCTATTGGAACTTCAAAGAAAATGAAGACTAAAACTATTCAAATTATTCCATGAACTAGAAAATGAAGGAGGACTTTCAAACTCTTTATGAAGCTAGTATTTCCATTTTGTACTGTTTAAGTGACGATGCCTCCTATTGCAACACTCTGGCCGTAGCTGGTGGTACTGTCTGGGAAGGTAATAGAAATGCTAAGATATGGAGCCCTTCCAGAGCAGGAATGTCTCTGGAGACAGGCTTAGAGCATGCATACCCTTGCCCCATGTCCAGTTTGCTTCCTCTGATTCCTGTTGTTTGTAGAGATGTGATCTTCATCTTCCTTTTCCTTCTGCTTGCTGCCACCCTGTCACAACAAACTTTATCCCCTGTAATATAAGCCAGAATAAACATTTTTGTCTGTAAATTGCTTCTGACATCTTTTTACAGCAAAATAAGAGGAATAAATATAGCTTGAAGCCAAAACCTGATAAAGATACAAAAAAACCCTACAGACCAATCTTCTTGATGAACATAGATGCAAAAATTCTCAATAAAGTGCTAACAAACCAAATTCAAGATCCTATCAAAAAGATTATTCATCACAACAAGCTAATCTCATTCTATCATCTCCAAGTTGGGTCAGATCCCAGAGCTGCAGAGATGGTTCTGCATACAGACATCAATTAATGTTATCTGTCATATGAATATATTGAGACAGAAACCACACAATCATCCCACCAAGAACAGCAAAGGCCTTTGTCAAAAACCCAGCATCCTTTTCCATGGAATGTCCTGGATGGGCTAGAGAGGAAGGAAGCATTCCCCAACATACTAATAATGGCTGTGTGTGACAAACCTATAGTTAACCTAGTCCTAAGTGGAAAGAAAATTCAAAGCATTTCCACCAATATCAAGAAGTCAAAGGTGTCCAATGTATCTTCCCCAAATAAGTAAAGCACTTGAAGTCTTAGCTAAGACAATAAGGCAAGAGGATGAAATAAAAGGGAAACAAACAAGAGACAAATGAGTAAAAGTATTCATTTAGCAGATGATTCTATACTTGAGAGACCCTAAACACGCCATTAAAAAACCAAAACGAAACCACTTACAGATGATAAATAAAATACTTACAGCAAAGTAGCAGGGTACAAAATTAACACACAAAACCAACAACCTTCCTATGTCCAATGACAAACATACTGAAAAGGAAATCAGAGAAATGTCCTTTTCATAACAGTATCCTCCTCAAATACATGGAAATAAACCTAACTAAAGAAAAAGATCTTCTACAATGAAAACTTTCATACACACATTTAAGGGTTGTTGGTTACAAGTTGTTATTGGTCATATTCAATCTCTTTCTAAAAGAAGAAAGGGGGATATGATATAAGAACAGAAAAAGGGGTAGATTATTAAATCTATCTTAATCTAAAAAAACTATTTTAAATTGGTATAGAATTTATTTATTGATATAAATTTAATGTTAATTTTGTTATGCTGTATGTGTATTTCTACTCTTGTTTAAGGTATTGTGTTTATACAGCTCAATTAAAAATGTAATGTATAATTAAGAAATACAAATTTATAAAAATATAGTTCGTCATCTCTAATAGTAAAACTTAAGGTCATATTAGTTAGGTTTTCTACATATACAGAGATATATTTCAGATGGATAAGTAATCTTCAGACACTTCAAAGGCCTACAGAATATGGCATTTAAAATATTTTAATAACTTAAAATTCTTTTGAAATGACACATCTGTACCTGGCAGCACTGATCTACTCTTAACAGGATAATGGGCACTAAAGACACTCCACATGGAGTTTTTCTTCTTGGCAAAACTGGCTTTGCCTCCGCCACTGACAGTAAGGATGCTGTCTAATAAAGACAAATAGGACACAAGAAAAATCAACTGCTGAACCTTGATGATACAGGTTTGGACAGTCCTTCAAATGTCCCTGCTTCTAAAAATGGTTTGTCAGATATTCTAGGCCTATAAGTCAAAGTTGGATAACCAAACCTCTCTCTCTCTCTCTCTCCCTCCTTTTCTCTCTCTGTGACACACACACAGCACACACACACACACACACACACACACACACACACCCACACACACACACACACACACACACCAAAACTCAAAAACAACAACAGTAACAACAAAAAAACCTTGGGTAACTGTCCAAGAAGCCAGCTGTTTCTGTCATTTCTTGTATCTTTTTGTATCGTTCAGAAGTTGCTTGCTTGCACTTCCTGCTTATTTAGATAATATTAGTCCTTCTCAGGTCTTTGATGGAGTTAAAGACTAGACAATTATAGTTTTTCTTAGTTATTATTATATTATAATATATAAACTAGGTGAGAACCTTTAGACTCATAAAGATAGGATAGATAATTAAATAATTTCTTTAATTTTGTCAAATAGGATAGATATTATTAATTGTAATTTTTACTTGATAACTGTTTGTTGAATGTAATTTTACTAGGTTCAAGTTAAAGCCTTCCTTTTTGATTAGACAGAAAGGGGGAAATGTTGTGGGGAAACCCCTCTTTATGCTGTGAATCTGTTTTATTACCATTGGCTAATAAAGAAGCTGCTTTAACTTATAGCAAGGCAGGATATTGCCAGGTGGAAAACCTGAGCAGAGCTACATGTAGAAGAACGGCGGAGCCAGGGACAGATGGCAGTAAGCCACCAAGGCAGCAAGATATATTAGAGAAGAGGTAATGCCAAGAAGCCACATGGCAAGATACAGATTAACAGAAACGGGCCAATTTCAGTTGTAAGAGCTAGTTAGTAATAAGCTTGGACAATAGGCAAATAGTTTGCAATTAGTATTAAGCCTTTGAGTGATTATTTTAAAAGTGGCTGTGGAACCGGAAAACACATTTCTGTGGGACAGAAAAGCCTCTGTTTACAGAACTGGATTTCAACATGCAGAAAAATAAAACTAGATCCTTACCTCTCAACCTACACAAAATTCAATTCCAAGTGAATCAAGGTCCTCACCATAAGACCCAAGACACTAAAAAGTCGGGAGCATGTTTCAGCTTATAGTCATGGGTAATGGCTTTCTAAGACTTCAGTAGCATGGAGAATAAAAAGAACAGTCAATAGAAAGGATCTCATGAAACTACAACCTGTCAGTATGGCAAAGAAACTAGTCAATGGAGTGAAGAGGCAGCCCACAGCATGCGAGTAAATCTTTGTTAACTATACATAGAAAATGGTATTTGCAGAATATAAGGATAACACTTTCCACCAGCCGACCACAGTTCCGCCACCACACTAGACCCCCAAATAACACAAAGAGACTTTCAGTAGTTGCAATGCTGCTGGCCAGTGACTAGGATTTCTTATTTGCTAGCTTAGTCTTAATTATCAACCATAACTACTAATCTATATATTTTTATAAGGACTTATCTTACCGAGGACACCGGCCTTAGTGTCCTATCTTCCTGGGATCACATGGTGACTCTTTCTATTTCCCACATTTCCCAGAATCCTCCTTCTCTCCTAGTCCCAGCTAACTTGCTTCCTTATTGGCCAACAGTGCTTTATTTAGCAACCAATAAGACAAACATATACACAGAAGGATCTCCCCCATCAGCAGAAGATATGAATTATTAAATGAAAATCTCAGTGCCAAGCATGATGCTTCCCTGAGTTAATGGCCAGAAGGCTCCAAAGGCACCCAAAACTACACAGACAATTGCCACTGTTTTTGGTTTCCCACTATAATTATCTGACAAGGGCCCATTACTGAAGATACCACATACTTTGGTTACAGGACAAAGAGACATCAATCTTGAACTGAACAGGAAATTCTCTCCCTGCTGGCTAGCTTTTCTAGTGTTGGGAAGTGCTATGTAGGTTGCTAGGATAGAAAAGACATCAGTGGTGTTACCTAGCTCTGGACCCTGAATGCTACAATACAGACCTGTCAGGCAGAATGTGTCCACTGTCCAGTAGTAGGAGCAGGACTGATTATGGAGGTAACCAACTGCCCTCTGGACTGAATTGGAAGCTTGTTCCACAGCAGGGTGTGAATGCCTGGTGCTATAAACATGACGAAGGAAGCCATAGGCCTTGGGGAAACTATTGATATTTGTGTTAGTTACTTTTCTGTTGCGATGATAAAACACGGACCAAAAGCACCTGAAGGAATAAAAATGATCTGGGCTTATGATTCCAGGGAGATGAGAGTTCAACTTGGTGGGTGTCATAGATAGGGTTTTTATTGCTGTGAAGAGCACCATGACCACGTCGATTCTTGTGCAGGAAAACATTTAATTGGGGCTGACTTACAGTTTCAGAAGTTTAGTCCATTATCTTCATATCAAGAAACGTTGTAGCATGAAGATAGACATACATGGTGCTGGAGAAGTGGCTAAGTGTTCTACATCTTGATCTTGATCTGCAGGCAGCAGAAGGAGATCGTGAGCCAAACGGAGTAGCTTGAGCATATGAGACCCCAAAGCCCACCTCCACAGTGAAACACTTCCTCCAACAAAGCCACACTTCCTAATACTGCCAGCCACTATGGGCCACGCATTCAAACACATGAGTCTATATTGGGCATTCCGATTCAACCCACCACATCAGGTAAGCGTGGCAGCAAGCAACAGATACTGTGGCAGGGGCAGGAAGCTAAGAAATTACATCTTCAAACACAAACATGAAGCAGAGAATAAACTGGAAGTAGGGTGTGGCTTTAAGCTGTTAGATCCTGCCCCGAATGAAGCACTTCCTCCAACAAGGCTGTATCTCTCCATAACTTCAGCATCCAGTGCTCCCACCTGGGGACAGAATGTTTGAATGCCTGAACCAAGAGAGGCATCTCTTGTTCAAACCACCACAATGGTGTTGCAATAGTCATGTTGTCAAACTCCCTTCTAAATATTTATGCTTATTTCCATAAAGTTGTGTTGCTTTCAACCTTGGTCAGAGCAGCTTTGTATTGCAGAGGATAAAAGTTAACGCAAAGACTCAAAACTCTTCAAAGTGCTGAGAATAAGAGACTAGTTAGTGTGAGTGTTCAGCTGTAGATGAGATCATCTACATCAATCCCCGATGGGGACGTCCTTCTGTATATATGTTTCTCTGATTGGTTGATGAATAAAACACTGACTGGCCAATGAGGTAGGAAGATAGGTGGCACTAGGATGAGGAGAATGCTGGGAAAGGTAGGTAGAGAGAGCCCGCCAGAGAGAGATGACATGTAGCAGCCAAAGGAGTAAGAGTTCCGGACCCTTCTCTGATAAGAGGAGACCACGTGAAAGTACTTAGATTTATAGAAATGGGTTAATAATTAAGACAGAGCTAGCCAACAAAAATCCCTAGACTTCAGTGAACAGTTTAATAATTAATACAAGTCTTTATATGCTTATTTTGGGGCTCAAGGGCAGCAGGACCTGGCAGGACAAGAAAACTCTACAACAAACTCCTCACCAAAGCTCAGGGAACATGCCAGAAGAGGGAGTGCAAAGAACCTACGAGTTCAAAAATGAAGGAGATGCCCTGTTGAAACACTCTCCTCTGGACATGACTTTTGCACACATAAATTCACAGCAGTTTAGGCTTCCTGCACAAGACCTGCAAAAGCTCAAGTTAAAAACTCCAGCAAGAAGTGATAAGGGGCTCCTGGTGTCTAATTGCTGGCTGAGGAGATAGTGGCAGCTGGCGGTTATCGACAGGACGAGAACCAGTTTTCTTTAGGAAAGGTGGTAATTGGTAGGTGGGTCATGCCCCAGTGAATGAGCCCACCCACACCCAAGTTCATAGTGGCATCAATAGCTGGGCTCCTTGGGTTATGGAGGAAAAAAGGTGAGATGAAGTTGATCAGGAGAGACGTGGGAGAGAAGGTTAGAGGGAGGGAGTTGAGGGTTTGGATGCGACCAACCTACAGTGAACAGGTCTGAAAGTTTTACAGAGAAAGAAAGAAAGAACTCTGAAAGTGAGCAAAATAGCCCTCAAAAAGATGGAAACCACTTAATACTTCCTGGCTCTTCTTGGAGTGAACACTAGGCAAAGCATCACACCATGCCCACAGCCACAAGGCACTGCCAAGGAAGGACCAAGAGACAGAGCCCCAGATTTTCCCTTCCATTCTCTTAGCATGTTCCACAGACTCTGACTTCAAGAGTTCCCCTCCCTCAGAGGCTTCCTGCAAAACTTCAGCTTTCACCCTTTTCCTGCAACAACAGAGTTGCCTCTGCCCACCTAGGCTGGCTACAGACCTCCAACTTAGAACAACATTTTAATGTGACAATGTTACCCCCAGACAATTAAGGTCACACCTTGGTCTTTGCAAAGCTTGGCTTACAATAAAACATGACATCTTACTATCCACCCAGCTGGGACTGTGGGAGGCAGAGTCCTGACCTGTGCATCATGAAGGTGAAGCCATCTTAAATGGCTTGCCTTTGAACCACAGCACACAGAAGGGTATCAGTACACCAACTTGTTAGGATAGTCCGTTAGGGCAGAAGATCTAATAGGAATTCAATTCTTACCTCACAATTCAAGCTAATACATACTAAGAACAAGAACAGTCTCAGAATAAATGACCAATGACAACAGTTGGATAGACATTTGTCGCGACCACCTCGACTAGCAAGGAAGACGCAACGCTGAGACTCTTCCTTAAGTAGTTTACTCAGGAAACTTAAACAATCTTCTGACCCCAGGGAAAGCACGCCCACAGCTTAAAAGCACTCTTGCCAGCCAACCCCAGAATGCCACGTGGCTAAGGCGGATAGGCTCGCATTTGCTGATGCAAGTTTGAATCTTAGACCAAGCCAAATAAGGAATTGCTTATTCCAGAGAACACTCCCCCTCAGGATGGTGGAAGGCGGAAACCAGCGCCATCTTTAAGGCGAGGCGCATCGCAGCTCTCCACAGACATTGCCATGTAGTGCAATCACCTGAGCTTTTGTTAAAATGCTTCAATAAGCAATCATGAACGCTTAAAGGAGCAGAAAATGAGAAAAGCTGGACATGGTAGTGCAAGCCTGTCAGGCAGGGGATCATAAATATGTGGCCAGCCTGGGCTACATAGAAAGACAGCCTCTCAAACAACAAAAAATCAAAAAAAAGAAAGAAAGAAAGAAAGAAAGAAAGAAAGAAAGAAAGAAAGAAAGAAAAAAACAAGAACAGGAAAAATAAAGAAGTTCTGAAACTGAAAAGTGTCATCACTTAACCTTCACTGAATGGACTATGAATAAAATGGGGAGGACAAGGAAAGAATCAGGGAGCCTGAAGGTCAGGAGAGACAGTTGGATCTAAGAAACCTATATAAAACACTTTAGAACAAATCGAGTTTCAGGCAAAAATAAGATAATAACAAAAGATCAATAGGCTGCAATGTGGCCTGTTCAGTCATGCAGTTTACCTTTTAGTCCACTGACCTTTTCTTGCCAATGTTCATTACCACAATTGGTCTGGCTAGAGATCTCTGTTTTCTGCTACACAATTACAATGGGCTCTTACTGGGGCTCCTCTTGGATATTCTACTGTTGTCCTGTGCCATGAGAATCCTGCTGTTTTGGATCTGTAGATTAATCACCTTCACCACTTCATAGATTTGGTGATGCTGGGATGGACCATCTCATAGTCCTGGTTCTGGGCCTAGGTGGTAGCTGGGCTGGTCAGCCTACCTGCTTTCCCTCATCATCACTACCTAGGTGGATTCTCCAGCACTTAACTAGTTCAACCAATGTAATCTACAGTAAGGAGTGGGGCCAGTTCTACTCTCTGGCCTATAAATCAGGGTTCCCCTCACTCATATCTCCAAGGCCAGCTCTATTATTTTGCCCAATCAAGGCACGGGGCCCTCTCTCCTGATTGCTGTAGGTGGAATTTGAGGAGTTGGTGGGGTCAGCTCTTCTCCCCTTTTGCCCTCAGGACTGGCTCAACTGCACCACTGCAACAGGGTCAGCACTAATGTGCTGCCCAGGACTGGCTTGCCTGTGTGCTGCAGCTGGGATGGGACAGGGATAGCTCTCTTACTCTTGTGACCCAGTGGTCTAGTTCTCTGGTCTGCCACAGGTAGCAAGAGGAGGAGGTGGGAGGGCATCTTTCCCTTGCCGGTGCAGGCCAGATCACCATCACCGGCAGATGGGGCCGGAGTCAGCTCTGTTGCTTTTCCTCACTCAGATTCTGCTCACCTGCTTCCCAGACAACAGGTAAGCATTAGTGTTCCGCCTAGGTCAGGTGTACACATATGGTGAAGGGTGCTGACGTCTTTCCCAGGGTGGAAGGGGGCAAGATCTTCCCTAAAAGGTAGGGCCAGCTCACCTGCTGCAGTATCCAGCAAGGGTCAGTGCTATCCATGCCAGGGCCAGTGAAAGGTGGAGCTGGCTAGCATAGCATGGTTCCATGCTAACACAGGCCAAGGACATCACCACAGACCCTGGCTGCTGTGGGACCCAGATCACCGTGGCCCTGTGCACATCACAATCCTGTGGCCAGCTGGATCTAGGTCATCTGCCCAACTCTCAGTGAAAAAAAGGAGACCCTGGCTGCTATAGGGCTGTGGACCCAGACATGGCCCTCTGCAGCAGCCCTGAACCAGACAACACCGTGGCCCTAGGTGATAGCGCAGGCCACTCAGATGAGGATGTCCCTCGTGGCAGCATGTCCCTTGGACACCCCCATGGCCACAGGTTTCAGTCCAGCCCCTGGGCACCTATGTGCCCTTTGGTGGTAACATGGGCCATGGATGTGAGTACAGACCCTGGTTGTGGTAGAATCACAGACCCAAACAAGGTCCTAGGCAACAGACTGGGCCCAAGATGTCACCACTGCAGGCCACCTGGATCAGCACGGCCACCACAACAGTGTGGCTTTTAAGCACTGATGTGGCCCCAGGTGGTGGCCCAGACCACTGACATCAGAACCATCTTCAATGGTTTCAGGAGCCACAGACATCAACACAGACGATGACTGTGGCAGATCCTGGGCCCAGACAATACTCAGCTGACAGCACTGATCATCCAAATTGGCCTAGCCCAGCAGTGGCACAGCCCTCAACGTCAACAGGGTCACAGGCTGTAAATACATGGATGAAGAGGTTCAAAACACTGAAGAAAGGGTTGGGGAGATGGCTAAATGATTAAGAAAGTTTGATGCTCTTCCAGAGGACCAGAGTTCCGTTCCCACCACCCATTCAGTGGTTGACAACTGCCTGTAACTCCAGCTCCCTGGATACATGTACATCCTCCGCCCCCTCCCCCCACAACACATGACATGGACATATAAATAAAACAAAATTAATGAAGCTGAGGAAACCACAAATACAATAAATAGGTAAATATTCTGAAAATTTAAACCACGTGCTGATAAGATTATGAGTTTGAGGCCAGCCTGGGCTATACCATGAGAGTTCATAAAAATCCATCCTATCTGTGAATACTTAAATTTTTTTCAAGCACAGTCTATTAAAATTTATGACAGGGTTAACTGGGGAAATGGCTCCGTGGTTAAGAGAACAAGCTGCTCTTACAGAGAAACCAAGTTCAGTTCCTAGCACCCATGACTGCAGCAGCTCTGTAAATCCAGTACCTCTGGGCACCTGCATCCACATGCACATGACCCCTCCCCCTTCACATATATCTAACTAAAACAGTAAAAGGAAATTGCAATTGAAAAAGAACAAAATCCTGGGCTGGAGATTTAGAGACTACACATGGTAGAACACACCTTTAATTCCAGCACTTGTGGAGACAGGTGGATTTTTGTGCATTTTAGGCCAGCCTAGCCTACATGGTGAGTTCCATGCTAGTTTCCAGGAATACATCGTGAGACCCTGTCTCAAAAACAAAAAGCAAACAAACAAAAATATGTCAAGCCAAACCAACCAACCAAAGAAACAAAAACTCATTTGAGAGTAGAAACTAAAATGAAAAACCTTAACAATAGTAGACTTCAATTAGCTGCTATTCTATTTTGTCTCACACAGAATGAAGACATGCAACACACTCTCAAGGGCTACACTGTAAGTAAACACACACACACACACACACACACACACACACACACACACACACACACACACACACACTCCACTATCCCACAGGAAGACAGGGAAGGGAAAACACAGAAGTACCAAATAGAGATAACAAGAAAAAGCAAGATAGATAAGATCTCTGAAATAGCAATGATTGCCTGAAGTATAACTGGACAAATACATCAATCAAAACATAAAGAATGGCAGAATAGAAGTTTTTAAAAAATGACAATCTAATCAACTCATTGCTGTCTACCAATCTCACTTCTGGACAATGACTGGCGGGTTAAAGCTAAAAGAATAGAAGAATATAGGAAAATGCTTGTCAAAGGAAAATCAGAGAAGCTGTGTTAGATGAATTAGATGAAGCAAAGTGCATAATGAAAAATTTAAAGGGGAAAAATTGATAATGATGAAACTAATTCAACAGGAAGCCCTGACAACGTGTGTGTACACACGCATAGAGGAAGGAGCAGGAGGGGGAGGAGAAGCTGACAAAAAGGATGGTGAACAGACACACCCTTACAGCGTTAAGACAGAGTAAATACCCAAATTAACAAAATTAGAAACAAAAAGGGAAACATAACAGCAGACACTAAGGAAATCCAAGGAATTATTAGGCCACACTTTAAAAATCTTTACTCACAAATTAAAATATCTAAAAGAAATGGATAATTTTCTTGATTGATACCACTTACCAAAATTAAATCAAGATCAGATAAATAATTCAAATAGACCTATAACCCCTAAGGAAATAGCAGCAGTCATTAAAAGTTTCCCAGTCAAAAAAAGCCTGGGGCCAGATAGTTTTAATGAGAATTCTACCAGACTTTCAAAGAACAGCTAATGCTAATACTCCTCAAATAATTCTACAAAATAGAAACAGAAGGAACATTGCAAAATTCATTTTATGAGGCCACAGTCATCCTGATATCCAAAACATACAAATATTCAACAAAAATTGAATTACAAACCAATCTCCTGTATAAACATAGATGCAAAAATACTCAATAAAATACTCAAAAACTGATCTAGGAATACATGAAAAATATCATCCACTGTGATCAAGTTGGCTTCATCCCAGAGATCTAGGGGTGGTTCAACATATGAAAATGAGACAATGCAATTCACCATCTAAACAAAATGAAAGAAAAAGAACCACATAATTATTTTGTTAGATGCTAGAATAGCCTTTGACAAACCCAGCACCTTTTATGATAAATTTATAGACAGATTAGGAATACAAGGGACATGCCTAAAGAAAATAAAGACAATTTACAGCAACCCCATAGCCAACATCAAATTAAATGGAGAGAAACTCAAAGCAATTAATTCTATTAAAATCAGGTACAAGACAATGTTGTCAATGTTCTCCATGTATGTTAAATGTAGTACTGAAGTTTACGTAACTCAATAAGACAACTGACAAGGGATACAATTTGGAAAGGAAGAAGTCAATGCATCTTTATTTGAAGATGAAATGACTTTCTGAACAGAACATCAATAGCACAGGCACTAAGATCAACAATTAATAAATGGGACCTCATGAAACTGAAAAGCTTCTGTAAAGGACACCGTGAATAGGACAAAATGACAGCCAACAGGATGGGAAATGATTTTCCCCAACTCCACATCCGACAGAGGTTAAAACTGAAAATATATAAAGAACTGAAGATGTTAGACATCAACAAAGCAAAGAACCCAATTAAAATATGGCTTATAGATCTAAGCAGAGAATTCTCAATAGAGGAATCACAAATGGCTGAGAAACACTGAAAGATATATTCAACATCCTTAGCCATCTGATTCCAGATGTCATCAAGTTGTCAAGTTGACACCAAGATTAACCATTATGAGGATTATGAGTACCTTTCTTTCTTTCTTTCTTTCTTTCTTTCTTTCTTTCTTTCTGTCTGTCTGTCTGTCTGTCTGTCTGTCTGTCTTTCTTTCTTTCTTTCTTTCTTTCTTTCTTTTTTTTTTTTTTTTGGTTTCTCAAGACAGGGTTTCTCTGTGGCTTTAAAGGCTAGCCTGGAACTAGCTCTTGTAGACCAGGCTGGTCTCACAGAGATCTGCCTGCCTCTGCCACCCCAGTGCTAGGATTACTGTACCAGCCACATACAAACTTTGGTGTAGTGTCTTTTCAAATTTCTTGTGTGTTAGAAATTGGCTTATTTTGTTTCTGCCTAGTTTAGCAAGTCACTCATCTTGGATATTTGAGTAATGGGTTTTCTCTGTTTTAGGAGCTGTATGATTAACAGACATTCACCTCTAGTCTCTGTTGTTTGCTTTAATGATGGGGTGTTCTGAAGAGCAGGTACCTACAATTTAGAATAACTACAATTCACTGGCTGTTCCCTTTGAGAATTCATGTCCTTGCTGACTGTGTTAGCACTTTTTGTCCTAGATCCTAGAGTCTCTCCTATGTTTTCTTCTAAAACAACAACAAAAACCCTCTGTAGTTACATTTTACACTCATATCCATAGTCTATTTGTACAGGATAGTGCTAGTTTTGCAGGCTTTCATGTCATCATCACTTTCTGAGAAAACTTATCCCCAAACTGGCCTAGACTTTTTATTATAATGAAATCCCTCTATGTATTGCTCTGGTTACACCACACAGATTTGAATGACACAGAGCTACCATATACACTTTGCTTAGTCTCCATCAAAAAATAAAATTTAGCAAATTATAGTAAAAATATCACCCTCAAGATTTTGATCTTAATTAAAAATACTGATTCTATCCGTTTCCCATTTGTATGTTTGCATGTGTGCATGCATATTAAATAATGTTGCTGCTCTGAAGATTTCCATATCCACCAGCACAATCAACACACTAATCAACTCCAACAAATTGCCTGTGCTGCCAATTATAGCCACACCTACCTTCCTTTTAGCCTCTGTGTCCCTAACCCTGTGAATCCTAAGATGATGTATTTTTCAAAATTGTTATAAGAGTGGAACAATGCAGTATATAATTGAGGGAGGTTTTCGTTATTCCGCATAATCACTTGAGATTTTCTACATTACTGCACCTGTCTGTAGTTCTATTTTTTTTTTTTTTTGCTATTGTCTGTGATTGGTCTGCAGGTGCCTACACACATGGGGTTGGGGAGAAGACAGAGAGACAGAGAAGACTGACAGAGACAGGGAAATGGAGATGTA
Source organism: Cricetulus griseus (assembly GCF_003668045.3). NCBI lineage: Eukaryota > Metazoa > Chordata > Mammalia > Rodentia > Cricetidae > Cricetulus > Cricetulus griseus. The sequence continues at coordinate 219,529,932 of NW_023276806.1, forward strand.
TATGCATATATAAAAGACCTTAATTTTTTTAAAGAAAGAAACTGAAAACTATTTCCTAAAGTAACCACATTATATTCTTACCAAAACTGTAGGAGAGTGCACTTTTTCCATATCACCCATATTTGGAGTTATTACTGCATTTAAAAAAATTTAGCAATTCTGAAAAATACGTAATTATATCCCATTGTGGTTTTCCTGAGATTTACCGACTAAATTTTTATTCTGTTCAGTTTATTTTGAAAAGGTTTCCCTGAGGCCACCTCCATTTGGAAGTAGACTATTTAATTCTCAAGTGTTGGAAGATTTTTTTCTGATGCTTGATTCATAAGAACATTGTTCTTATGATCTCAATTACTTTGAATTTACTAAACTGTACTATCTATCTTATGATGTGATTTCTTGTGGACTTCCTATGCACAATTTTAAATGTATTTGTATTAGTTTTTGCGAATGACATATAGTGTATTTTGGTCATATTCACACCACACCCCTCCTTCTAAATCCTCCCATCTTCACCCCTCTCAGTTCCTGTCTGTTTTTTTTTCAATAACCCACAAAATCCAATTTGCATTGCCTATGTACTCACACGTGTTGTCATTCACTGGAACATGGTCAGCCTATCAGGGGACACACTCTTTTTTTGTTTGTTAATGAAAATGTTTTATTTTTTCAACAATATATCCTTATTATGGTAACCCCTCCCCAAACTCTTCTAAGATCCGCCCCACTTCCTCTTCCATCTGCAGATAAACCTTTTCTATCTCTCATTGGAAAACAATCAGGCATATAAAGAATAGTATTAAAATAAATAAAATAAAACAAAAATAAACAAATTAGTATAGGACAAATTAACAATCATAAGAAAAAGAGCCCAAGAAAAAGCATGAGAAACACATATAGAGACACCTTTTTACACACGCAGGAATTCAATAAGAACACAAAGCTGAAAGCCATGTTACATATCCAAAGGACTTGTAACAAAAATTTGTAATTTGTCCCTGACAAAACAAGAGACAAAGAATCTCCAATGATGCTTTTTCTGATAATGGCCAAGCAAGGGACTGATTCATGAATATAACAGAATGCTATTAGGAGTCACTTAATTGCTACTTCTTTGGTTTTTGTTGGTTTGTCTGTTTTGGGGGGGCAGTAGTATTTGATTTTTCCCTAAGTTTATGGTCTATCTGGTCTCAGGTTCTTGGCTACCTAAGCAGTGTCAGGGATTGGTTCCATCTCATGGAGTAGTCCTTGAATCAAAGCATAGTTTGGTTGGTTACTTCCATAAGCTTTGTGCCACTATTGCAATAGCACGTCTTGCAGGCATGTCATCATTATAGATCAAACCATCTATAACCAGGTTACTGTTTACTTTCTCCTTTGATAGTATGCAGAGTAAAACTTCTAGTACCATGAACACTATTCACTAGAGTGAAGGCTCCAGTTAGGCACCAGCTCAACATCTCTGTCCACTGAGTGGTACATGTATTTTCTTCAGCATTAGGGACTTACTACCAGTTTTTAAAGAACAGCCACTAGCCTGGGTTGTTTGGGGGTTCTTATGGGGTGGCACTGGGCAACAACTTGATTAGATGTAACCCATACCTGGTATTGGAATCTTCATTTGGTGACAAGAGATGTCCAGTTGGAGCTCTGTCTCCCCCATTATTTGACAATTTTATTCAAGTCACCTTCATACATGTATATATTTTAAGAAGCTTGTCTGTCTTTCCTGTTTCCCTCCCTTCACTTGTCCATCCATAACTATCTATTATGTTCCCCTTTCACTGTTTCCTTATTCTATATTCTATGCCAGCAGCATTGTAACTAACATAAAATACTGTGTGTTATCTGGGGGCTCTCTGGTTTTCAGATTCCTTATCAAAGACTTAACAGCTAAGAGCATTATATAAGTGAATGCATACCTTATTGTCTTTCTGGGTTGGAGTTACTTCACTCCATCTATTTGCTTGCAAAAAACAGCAATTTTATTTTTTAGCAGCTAAGTAATATTACATTGTGTAAATGTATCAGAATTTCTTTATCCATTCTTTGGTTGAAGAACATCTAGGTTGTTTTTAGTTTCAGACTATTATAAACAAAGCAGCAATAAACATGATTAGGCAAGTGTCCTTGTGGTAGGATGGAGTCTCTTTTGGGTATAAAACCAAGAGTGGTATAGCTGGATCTTGAGGCAACTTCCTAAGGAGCTTCCATATTGGTTTTACAAATTTGAAAACCATCCTAACCCCTGATGGGGGAGGTCTTTCTGTGTATGTTTGTCTTATTGGTTGATAAATAAAGCACTGTTGGCCAATAGGGAAGCAAGTAAGGCAGGACTAGGAGAGAAGGAGGATTCTGGGAAGTGTAGGAAAGGGAGAGATTCGCCATGTGATCCCAGGAAGAGAGGACACATAAGGCCGGCGTCCTTGGTAAGATAAGTCCTTATAAAAATATATAGATTAGTAGTTATGGTTGATAATTAAGACTAAGCTAACAAATAAGAAATCCTAGTCATTGGTCAGCAGCATTGTAACTAATATAAGATACTGTGTGTTATTTGGGGGGCCCTAAAGCATCGGCAGAACCCAGGCAGCTGGCAGAAAGAGTTACTGTTACATAGTCCCATGAACTGAAAAACCACTGGATCCTTGGTTTTTCCAGTTGGGAGACAGTTGTTGCTTGAGTGCTAGGACCACAGTCCACAGCCTAGGTATGTATATGAATGAACACACACACACACACACACACACACACACACACACACACACACACACACACGTTGTTCCTTTTGAGAGCCCTAATAGAGTATCTGACAGTTGTCTTCTTGGTGAGTAGAAGAATTGTCCACATACAAATCTCTGAAGACTGTGACAATGCTTCCTTACTGGCAAAAGTGACACTGTGTGACTGATATTAAAAAGTTTGACATGAGGACAGATCCTGGACTGTCCATGGGGAGATCCAGTTTCACTAAATAAATCCTTAAAAGGTGACAAGTGTTCCTAGCTGCAGTCAGGAATCTGTGACAATGGAATAGCTAGAGAAGTCAACCTTACAGGGTTTGCCAGTGGGCCCAAGGCAGGAAGTGCAGAGGCTGAAAAAGCTGGGAAGGTCAAGTTGGTAGGTTCAGTTCCACATGAACCTTCCAGAAAGGACAGGAAGACAGGCTGCCAATGGCCTGCTAACATCAGGAGACCTGTACTAGACTTCTAACCTGCAGACCTATACCCTAGCAAATCTGTGTATCCCCATTTATCATGACAGTAATAGAAAACTAAAACAACTAGCCATCTGAAATGTAAATAAGAGATAGTCATTTTGGTTCTTACCTGTAGTCCCAGCCCTGGGAAGCTAAAGGACCAAACATTTAACAAACACTTAACAATTACAGAGTACTCCCAAGGGTTCATCTCAGAGAACTGAAAATGGTTATAGAGAGACCAGTAAAGGACTGTTCCTAGCAGCTCTCTTTGTCATCATTAAAACCTGGCACCTATCGCAGTGCCTTCTTTGGGTGAATAAACAGTGATATGTCCCTACTGGTGGGGTATGCTTCTCAATAGTAATGATCCAACACCCCAAACAGCTGAGACCATTCGGCCTCACAGACCACTACAGCCAGGATTTTGTTATATGCTTATTTCTACTCTAGTTTAGGTATTGTGTTTATACAGATCATTTAAAATGTAATGTATAATTAAATACAAATTATAATCACCTATGATATTCAAAACTTACAGTTATGTTAGTTAGGTTTTATAAATATACAGAGATATATTTCAAATAAATAGGTATTTTTCAAAAATCTTTCAAAGACCTACAGAATATAGCATTTAAAATAGGGTTTTTCTTGATAATGAGACGCAACAGCTCCTGGCTCCTGGCAACACCAATTACATGAAACAGGAAGCTAGGCATCAAAGAAACTTGTTATGGAATTTGCCTTCAATGTGACGAAACTGACCTATTGGGCAACTGCCCTTGACTCGACTGCTGACAGTAAGCATGCTGTCCAAACTGGACAAGCAGGTTACAAAGGAAAGTGACTGCTAAACTTGCCAAGAGACAGGATGGTCCTTTAGGGTTCCTGCTTTACAGAAGAAAGCAACTGATGAACTTTGCCAATACAAGACAGAACAGATTTTCAAATTTCCTACTGCATTAGAAAGTCTGCCAGATGGAAAAGTCTGGCATATGGGCTGAAGATGGATGCCCCAACATTATAGAGGAACTTTGGGTGACTGTCCAGGCAGCAAGATGTCTCTGTCAATTCTAGAGTTTCTGTATTATCCTTCTGGGGTCTTTGATGGGATTGAAGACAGTTATGATTATGGTTATCCTTAGTTATGATAAAAGATAAGTTACATGTAAAACTTTAGACTTACAAAGACAGGATCTATGATAAAATATTATCTTTAAATTTTGCCAAATATAAATGGACTAAATATTGTTAATTCTTGCTTGATAATTATTTTGTATTTCTAAATTTATTATGTTAAAATTAAAACCTTCCTTTTTATTTAGACAGAAAAGAGGAGATGATAGGTTATGTCTTTCTGTATGCTGTAAATATATGTTTTTCTTATTGGTTGGTGAATAAAGCAGTTTGGCTAATGAATATGGAGGATGTAGCCAGGCAGGAAGTATAGGCAGGGCTACCTTGACTAGGAGAATTCTGGGAAGAGGAAGAAGGAGACTAAATCTCAAGTGAGACGCCATGTAGCTACTGAGAAGGTAGGACACCTAGGCATTCTCCGGTAAGCCAAGACCACAAGGAGGTACATAGATTAATAGAAATGCATTAATAATTAAGAAGCTTGCCAAAAAGGAGCCTGAGCAATAGACCAAACAGTTTATAATTAATATAAGCCTCTATAGGTTTATTTGAAACTAAACAGCTGTGGGACCAGGTGGGACAGAAACTTCCTCCTACAATAAAAAGAAGCCAATTTCAGATGCATTTATCACATTAGATGGATTTCAAGGTTATCGTATAGAATGAAAGCTCATCTCAAAGGGATGGGGTACTGTTTAATTCCATACATTAATCATTTCAAAGTGACAAACTGTATTGACAGAGAATGGTTCTGTGGCTGGTGGAATTAGTCTGTAGGAATGTAAGTGACTATTAAGGGGCAGAGAAACACTTGAGTTGTGGGGTGAGATTGTCCTGTATCCCTGTCACCATAAATTGAATCTAAGTAGAAACCTGAGACATTTATAATGACCCCCCATAGAAGTTTACCCAGGATTATTTGAAATAGCTAAGAAGTAGGAACAACACAGATACCCACATACCCACCTAATGGTGAAAGGATGGCTCACAGGTTGTGCCGGCTACAACAAAATGTTACTTGGCCATGAAAAGAATGAAGTACTAGTGTGTGCTTTGTCATGGATAAAAAGATAGGAAAATCCACAGAGGCAAAAATGAAATTGTGTCTGCAGAGGGTTGGCGGGGTAGGAAAAAGAGTTATCACAGGTGAGTATCACGTTTCTTTGTGAATGTGTTAAAATGGTTTCAAATTCTGTTAACAAACCACTCTGTGAATGCACTAAAAAATAATTGGATTGTACTTTTTAATGCACTGGTTTTGTGGTGTATGAATAGTATATCATAGTCATAGGCTACATGAATCCTGTCTCATTTAAATCCAAAAGAATACACACAAATGCTGGAAGTACCTGTGATTCTGTACTTGGTTATAATATTGAGCCACCATGGTTTTCATAGACAGTACATCAGAATTCTCAGTGGTACTATTTTGTGGCTTTAGAGAATCTTACCCTATGACTCCCCCCCCCAAAAAAAATGTTATTTTAGGAAAAAGACACTGTTTCATGTACATGGATGAAAGATAAATTTCTGTTTATCATGAAGGACTCTAAGGGATAAATGGACCCCAGGAATGGGAAGTGGCATGAACTCCTGAGCTAATTGGGAGCACGAGGGTAGGGGAGAGGGTGCTGCCACAATAAGAGCAGGAGAAGAGGAGTAGAGAAGAGGAAATGGAGGAGCAGAAATATTGAGTTGGGGGAAGAATAGAGGAGAGAGAGTAGGATGAGAGGGAGCCACTATAGGCCCATATTAGAGGGAGCCACTATAGGCCCGAGAAGACATCTGGAACCAGGGAGATCTCCAGAGACCTACAAGGATGACACGATCTGACAATCCAGGCAATGGTGGAGAGGATAACCTAAAAGCCCTTCCCCTAAAATGAGATTGATGACTACTCTTTATGCCATCCTAGAGCCCTCATCCAGTGGCTGATGGAAGCAGAGACAGACATCCACAGATATACACTGAGCTGAAATCTGGGAATTTAGTTGAAGAGAGGGAGGAATGAAGAGCGAAGGGGTCTGTACCAGGTTGGAGAAACCCACAGAAACAGTTGGCCTGAACAAGGGAGAGCACATCGACCCCAGATGCTGTCTGGGAGGCCAGTACAAGACTGATCCAGACCCCTGAACATGGATGTCAATAAGGAGGCCTCTGCACTCCAGGGAGCCTCTGTAGTGGATTAGTATTTTTCCCTGGTGCAAGAAGGGACTTTGAGAGCCCATCCCATGTGAAGGGATACACTCTGGCCCTGGACACATGGGGAAGGGCCCAGGCCCAGCACAGGAAGATTTGGTGGACTTTGCAGAGCCCCGTTGAGGGCCCTACCTGCCTGGGGAGTGGTTGGTGGATGGGGTGGGGGTAGGTTGGGGGTGGGGGAGGAGGGATGGGGTGAGGGGAGGGAGAGGGAGAAGGGACTTGCATGTGAAACAAGCTTGTTCCCTAACTTGAACTAATAATAAAATTTAAAAAAATTCTGTTTGTCTAAATGAAGATGAGATGCAATTAAAATAATATCAATATTTCTTAAGCAGGACCAGCCTTGGGGCAAGGCAATAAAGAGAACCATCATGCTATTCTTGCAGTGAGAATAAACAAGTAGGTCAAACATCCAATACTTCCCTCTGTGTAACACAAGAAGCATCCAGGACATCCATCTATGGGCAGCAGTAATACATGCAGTGGATTCTACTGGAAAGAACTGGGACCTTAGGATAATGGTCACTGTCAGGACAAATGAGACATGCCCATCCCAGGAGCCTATTCTGTCTCTCCCCCAAAGCCTCCCCTCTCAGTATCCCTTCACCCCCAGAAGGCCAGGGGAAAGAGATTGAACATAGCATCACATAAAAATGTACACTCTAACCCTTAGATGAAGTCCCCAGAATCTTGAGAAAGAGCATTGATTATGTATGGATAAACATACAAAGAAACAGCTGATAGAACCAGTAGAAATAGACATTGGAATTCCCTGCAATGCCGGGGTGTCTCCCACCAAGACAGCAAAGCCCATTGGCTAGTAAAGGGCATGGAGACACATCCAGAGAGGGTTTCAGGAAACAATGTCTGATTTATTGCACATGAGTAATCACTTATACAGTTGGAGACTGTTTGAATGGTTAACACATTACCTTGCACTGGACAGTGAGTGCTCACACCACCACAGTCTCTGTGGGAAGACACACATTAAAGGAGACATAGAGAGTGCAGACTCATCCACAGGCCTGCTACTGGCTACTGAGGCTACTTCAGAATTCAGTGTTCTGACTTCAGGAGCATGGTGTGCCATTCTTCTTATTTAGGAGCACAGTGTACCAAGGAGGCTGGCCACCAGGTCATGCCTGTAATTTCTCCAACATACTATTTACTTAAAATGTGTCTTAACAATATACAGCCAACATCAAATTAAATGGAGAGAAACTCAATGCAATTCCTCTAAAATCAGGAACAAGACAAGGCTGTCATGCTCTCCATACTTCTTCAATGTTGTCCTTGAAGTTCTATCTAGAGCAATAAGACAACAAAAGGAGATCAAGGGAATACAAATCAGAAAGGAAGAAGTCAAACTCTCGCTATTTGCAGATGATATGACAGTCTACATAAATGACCTGAAAAACTACCAGGGAACTCCTAAAGCTGATAAACACCTTCAGCAAAGTGGCAGGATACAAGATTAACTCAAAAAAATCTGTAGCCCTACTATATAATAATGACACATTGGTGGAGAAAGAAATCAGAGAAACATCACCCTTTACAATTGCCACAAACAACATAAAATACCTTAGGGTAACACCATCAAAAAATGTGAAAGACCTGTACCATAAGAATTTTGAGTTCTCTAAAGAAAGAAATTAAAGAAGATACCAGAAAATGGAAAGATCTCCCATGCTCTTGGATAGGTAGGATCAACATAGTAAAAATGGCAATCTTGCCAAAAGCAATCTACAGATTCAATGCAATCCCAATCAAAATCCCAACACAATTCTTCACAGACCTTGAAAGAACAATTTTCAATTTTATATGGGGAAACAAAAGACCCAGGATAGCCAAAACAACCCTGTACAATAGGGGAACTTCTGGAGGCATCACCATCCCTGACTTCAAGCTCTATTACAGAGCTACAGGCCTGAAAACAGCTTGGTATTGGCATAAAAATAGACAGGTAGACCAATGGAATAGAGTTGAAAACCCTGATATTAACCCACACACCTACGAACACTTGATTTTTGACAAACAATCCAAATTTATACAATGGAACAAAGAGAACATCTTCAACAAATGGTGCTGGCATAACTGGATGCAAACACGTAGAAGACTACAGATAGACCCAAGCTTTACACCCTGCACAAAACTTAAGTCAAAATGGACCAAAGGCCTCAACATAAACCCAGCTACACTGAACCTATTAGAAGACAAAGTGGGAAATACCCTCGAATTAATTGGTACAAGAGACTGCTTCCTGAACATTACACCAGTAGCACAGACACTGAGATCAACAATTAATAAATGGGACCTCCTGAAACTGAGAAGCTTCTGTAAGGCAAAAGACACAGTCAGAAAGACAAAATGGCAGCCCACAGATTGGGAAAAGATATTCACCCCACATCTGACAGAGGGCTGATCTCTAAAATATACAAAGAACTCAAGAAGCTAGTCTCCAAAACACCAAACAATCCAATTAAAATGTGGGGAACAGAACTAAATGGGCAACTCTCTATAGAGGAATCTAAAATGGCTGAAAGACACATAAGAAAGTGTTCAACATCCTTAATTATCAGGAAATGCAAATCTAAACAACTCTGAGATACCATCTTACTCCTGTCAGAATGGCTAAAATCAAAAACACCAATGACAGTTTATGCTGGAGAGGATGTGGAGAAAGAGGAACACTTCTCCACTGCTGTGGAGTGCCAACTTGTACAGCCACTTTGGAAGTCAGTAAGGCAACTCCTCGAGAAAATGGAAATGAGTCTACCACAAGATTCAGCAATTCCACTCTTAGGCATATACCCAAAAGAAGCACATTAATATAACAAGGACATCTGTTCAATCATGTTCATAGCAGCACTATTTGTAATAGCCAGAAACTGGAAGCAGCCTAGATGCCCCTCAACTGAAGAATGGATAGAGAAAATGTGGTACATTTACACAATGGAGTACTACTCAGCAGAAAAAAACAATGGAATCTTGAAATTTGCAGGAAAATGGATGGAACTAGAAGAAACCATTCTGAGCAAGGTAACCCAATCACAAAAAGACAAAGATGGTATGTACTCACTCATATGTGGATTTTAGACATAGAGTAAAGGATTAACAGCCTACAATCCACACTGCCAGAGAAGCTAGTAAACAAGGAGGACCCCAAAAGAGACAAACATTGTCCCCTGGAGGACAAAGGGTCACGATCCCCTGAGCAAATTGAGAGCATGGGAAGAGGGGGAAGGGATCTAGGAAAATGAGAAGGGAAGAAGAGGAAGGATGCAGAGGTCATGAGAGAGCAGAAAGGTTGAGTCAGGTGAAGAATAGAAGAAAGGCTATGTGATAGGTAGGGTTTTAGTTAGGGGTGGATGGGGGAGAAGGGAACTAGGATTGTCATGTAAATCAATCTTGTTTCTAATTCAAATAAAAAATGGTAAAGAAAAAGAAAAAAGTGTGTCTTAAATCTCTTTTGCATGTAATAGAGAATCTACTGTCCCAAAAATGTGCCAGGTTTCTACCATCATGGCCATCGCCATTTACAGCTAGCATAAAGAGGGGAGGGAGGGGGGCAATGCACACAAGATGCTCTCTGCGTCTTTCGCAGATGGCCAGCCTTTCTGATGGGCACACCTTTCTGAATGGAGATCTGAATAAGGAGAGAAAGCAAGCTTCAGAATACTCAGGGAAGAACAGGGCACGGAAATGAAGGGATGGTATGTTTAGAGGATTGGAAATGTTGGTGACAGCTGAGGAACCAAAATATTGGAAGCAGAATGGTCAGGGAAAGGTGTCAAGAATAATCTTTGACATGCATTGTCATCTAAGACAGTAGTGAAGAGTAAGAGAACTGTTTTAGGTGTTCTGTTTTATCTCTGTCCCCAAGCCAGTCTTGAACTTGCAGCAAGGGTCTCACTCTGTCCTCAGGCTAGTCTTGAACTCACAGCAAATCTCCTGCCACAGTCTGTTGGGGCCTGGAATTGCAGGTATAAGACTCTCAAGCCTGAAAAAGAACTGTTGGTTTTATTGTGTGTTCTAAGAGATGCAAATGTGTGCTTTGCAAAAGTCAAACAGCAATCATGTGAGCCAATGGCTCCATCCTTGAGATCACAGCCATCCTTGGGGGCCACACCATGCCTACTTAATAAGCAATAATATTAGCTACTCTACTAGTGCCTATGACCTCTGAAGGTCTTTTGACCAATTTTAGAGTACCAAGCATGCATTCCTTCCTGTTGAGAGGGCCTTAAATCCAATCAGAAGAAAGTTGGTTACTATACTAATTGTTCTGTCACTGTGATAAAATACCATGCTCAAAGACAACTTAAGGAAGAGTTTGCCTTGGCTTCTGATTCTGGAAGGGTGGATGTCCCTGTGTCATGATTAATACAAACCCAGAGACAGATATTGGAGTTGAAGCTGAAGATCAGAGAAGTAAAGCAGCCAGCCACTATCTCTGACATCTACCTGAGGCTGAAAGAGTGATCTTGTTTTCATGAATCCTCAGCATGGCTGGAGACTGAATGCTTCATGAGACCCAGAACTCCTGTGTTATATTCCTCCCTAGTGTTGGCATTGAAGGCAAGGCGTGAGCTCTGTTTCTCTCTTAGACTGATTCACTCTCATGTAGCTCTGGGTGGCCTTGAACTCACAGAGACCCATCTGCTTCTCTCTTGAGTCCTGGGATAAAAACTGTGTGCCACTCCTTCCTGGCCTGTATGGCTGACTTGTGTGGCTGGCTTTGCATTCTGATCTTCAGTGGCTTTATTAGATCATAAACAATATATCACTGCATGTTCCTAATGGTGGTGAAGACATGGTACTAGGTTTGAGAAGCAGAGAAACCACATGTCAACCACACAAGGAGGCAGAGAGAAAACTGGAAGTGGGACAGTGCAACTATCAAAGCCTTTCCATAATGCCATGCTTCCTCCAGAAAGTTTACACCTCCTGAAGTTTCCATATACCTCCTCAAACAGTATCACCCTTAAAGGAAGAAATACAAGAGGCTATGGAGGGACATTTCTCATTTTAACCACCAGTTACTCTGTAAGAGTCATGCTACTATTGCACTTTTCTTTCCCAGCCACCAGTCCCAAGTAAGCATGCAGAGGCTTATATTAATAACAAATGCTCAGCCAATAGCTCAGGCTTATTACTAGGTAACTCTTACATTTTAAATTAACCCATATTTCTTATCTATGCTCTGCTACATGGCTTGGTACCTTTTCTCAGTACAGAATGCCAATCTTGCTGCTGTCTCCATCTTCTCTAAGACTCCACAGCCTTTCTTTCTCCCAGCATTCTCAGTTTGGATCTCCTGCCTAACCTTATACTGTTCAGCTATTGACCAGTCACCTTCTTTATTAAACCAATCTGAGTGACAAATCTTCACAGTGTAGGAAAGGATTATTCCACAGCAAGTGGACATATATTTTCTAGCAGGTCAGTAGTATAGAACACAGGCTCTACAGCTGTGTACCGTTTTGATGACACCCCCCACTCCCAGCTTGTGTACAATGGAGGAAACGGCAAACTTAGTCCCAACTTATTATCTCTATGTTCTGCAACCAAAGCATTGATGTCTTTAGTATTAAGGTCAAGTTACCTAGGTCTAATCAGCAACCAGTAGCCCGCAATATTTTAGGGACCTTAAGAGACTCTCTGATAACAGTACATAAGGAGGTAACCCACCCTCAGTGCCAGTGTTCTCATTTAAAAATCCACAGCTTCTAGGAGTGTTCTATTCTTCCATACATAGTACTTCCATACAAACTCTTATAACAAGCATTTTTTAATTTTAGAAACAATCTTATTTTACATATCAATCCCAGTTCCCTCTCCCTCACATGCCCCCCCACTGACCCTTAAACCCACCCCCCTCCTACTCCCCAAGAATAGTGATGCCTTCCACAGGGGATCATGAAAGTCTGTTGCATCCTTTGGGGTAGGGCCTAGGCCCTCTTTCATGTATCTGGGCTGCAATAGTATCCCTCCATATGGAATGGGCTCCCAAAGTCCATTTGTGCTCTAGGGATAAAGACTGGCTCCACTGTTAGAGGTCCCATAGACTGCCTAGGCCTCCTAACTGGCACCCACAACCAGAAGGCTTGGTTCTGTCCAATGCTGGTTCGCCAGCTTTATGACTAGGGTCTCCATGCTCTCACTAGGTCAGGTCAATTATTTCTGTGGGTTTCTCCAGCATGGTCTTGGCTCCATTGCCCATCCCTCTTCCCACTCTACAACTGGATTCCAGTAGTATGGCTCAGTGTTTAGCTGTGGGTGCCTGCTTCTTCTTTGATCAGCTGCTGGATGACAACTCTAGAATGGCAACCAAGGTAGTCATCAATCTCATTATAGGAGAATGACATCAAAGGTAGCCTGTCAACTACTGCCTAGATTCTTAGTTGGGGTCATCCCTGTGGATCCCTAGTTAGACCTTGCTCTAAACCTATATTGGTTCCCTCTATCAAGGTGTCTCCTTTCTTGCTCTCCTCTATTCCTCTCTTGTCTCAGTCTTCCTGATCACTCTTGATTTCCTCCCCCTCCTCCTCTCCCCTTCTCTTTTTCCTACTCCCTCATGCTCCCAATTTGCTCAGGGGTTCTTGTCCTCCTCCACTTCTTCAGGGGACCATGTGTTTTTCTCTTGGGGTCCTCATTGTTTCCTAGTTTCGTCGGTGGTCTGAATTGTTGACTGGTAGTCCTTTGCTCTATGTCTAATATCCATATATGAGTGAGTACATACCATGCTTGTCTTTCTGTGACTGGTTTACCTCACTCAGGATGGTTTCTTCCAGTTCCATCCTTTTGTCTGTGAATTTCAATATTTCATTGTTTTTTCCACTGAGTAATACTCCATTGTGTAAATGTACCACATTTACTTCATTCATTCTTCAGTTGAGGGGCATCTAGGTTGCTTCCAGGTTCTGGCTTTTACAAACAATGCTGCTATGAACATAGTTGAACATATGTCCTTGTTATATGAATGTGCATTCTTTGGGTATATGCCCAAGGGTAGAATTGCTGGATCTTGAGGTAGACTGATTCCCATTTTCCTGAGAAACTGCCATATTGATTTCCAAAGTGGTTGTACAAGTTTGCACTCCCACCAGCAATGGAGGATTGCCCCTCTTTCTCCACATCTTCTCCAGCATAGACTGCCATTGGTATTTTTGATTTTAGCCATTCTGGTGTAAGATGGTATCTCAGAGTTGTTTTGAGTTCATTTCCCTATAACAAGCATTTTTAAATTAGCTTACCAAAGAGCAGGTTTACTTACAGCTTTCCAAGACATCCTTAGTATTGGCTGACACCTTCCCCAAACCACTCTTCTCCCCATCTCCGCATCTCCCCACCCCATCCCAACTAAATATTTTCTACCCCCCAGTATTGCTATTCCAACTTTCATATCATATGTGTTCTGTTATCTACTCCACACCTCACCACAAACTCCTTACCCTCCCTGTGTAGCTGATTTCTGGTTTTCTGGCCTCTATACACACACATTCCCATATAAATGCAGCATACATAAAAATTAGAAGCTAGGATCCACATACGAAAAAACTGTCTTCTAACCTCCACATGTTCACACTGGTATACAAGCACCATATTCACACGTCATATGTAAATAATAAAAATAATAATAACCTTAAAAATTAAAAAGTTTAGGTGGGAGAGAAAGACTGATGGGGAATGTTCTTTTGTATATATGTTTTTCTTATTGGTTAAAGAATAAAACACTGATTGGCTGATTGGCTAGACAGGAAGTGACGTAGCTGGGCAGAATCAGGATATAAGCAAGGACAAATAGGAAATCGCTCTCTTCTCTGCAGAGACATTGAGCAGTCATCATGTAGCAGGAAAAAGAGTTGCAGGTCCAGCATTCTCTGGTAAGTCAAGACCACGTGGAAATACATGGATTAAAAGAAATGGGTTAATAAGACAGAGCAAGCAAATAAGAAGACCTAGTCTCAACCAACAGTGTTATATATAAGTCTCTGAGTGTTCATTTAGGGCAAGGCATTTTCAGATCAGGGTGGGAAATCCATAACAAAGACTCTAGACTTTTCTGATTCAAGCACTTCTCAAGTATAGAAAAGTAACTTAAAAAAATCATGTGATGACCTTAATTTTCATTTGTCATTAAACCCCAAGAAAACCTGAAATAAGTATGTAAATATCAGTAAATCAATTGTATTATCAATAATTTTATGTTTAAAAGTTGGATATCTGGGTCTAGAGAGATGACTCAGTGATTAAAAGAACACACTACTGTGGCAAAGCTCTGGGTTCTGTTCCCAACACTGGAATCAGGAAGCTCAAAGCTGACTATACACTAGCACATACTTTAAAAATAATAAATAATATATATATTTTAAAATTGGATATATGTTCTATTTCAATAATCAGTATAATTTGGTCCATTAGAATGGTACTTTACTTGAATAATAGTATTTTGGTTTTAATTTTAAATATATTATCATACATTTTATTGAGGTCAGTGATTTTAAATTAATCTTTGCTCAATAAACATCAAAGAATTATTGAGAGACTTTAATAATTATTGGTTTAATAAATATAATTTATTTAATATGTGAATTACCTAATTTCTTAGGAAAATATTGTTTCCTAAATGCAGAATTTAAAAAGCAAATCTTGGTTTCATGAACACAATTTGATACAAACAAGTCTAGATGACTGTGCCCACGAATTAGGCTTAATATTAATTAAAAAATAAATTTACATACAATTGTTATGATACTCTTAATAATAGAATTATAAGATTTGCTAGTTTTACCTTAAATATAAAAATTAAGTTTTGTAGCCTATAATTTTAATATTTTTTAAAATCAAAGATATTTTATATGTATTTGTAAGTATACATATATAATCATGTAAAATTTAAATGATAAGAAGAAAATAGAGTGTAATGTAAGCAATAATACCCATGGAATTGGCCATGGGGCACATGCCCATAATGGCAACACTTGGTAGGTGGGGACTGGAGTTCAAGGCATCATTAGCAGTACTGGACCATCCTGGCCACATAAGACCGAGTCATAGAACAAAACAAAACCCCATGACTTGCCCTAGTGTTAACTTTAACAGACTTTAATTTTATCAGTAGTCTTTAAATATTCTGCAGTGTCAAAGTGTTCATGTATTACTTGTGAAAGTAACAATGAAGAAAACCTTTATCAACTCAGGTATGCCCATCTTGCATTCTGTCAGCAGGGTCAGTGTCTTTCTCTCTCTCTCTCTCTCTCTCTCTCTCTCTCTCTCTCTCTCTCTCTTTCTTTCTTTCCTTCCTTCTTTTTTTAATTCCCTTTCAACACACACATTGAATCCACTTATAAGTTATGGGGTGAAATCATGTAATTATTGCAGCCTTGCACACTGATCAGCAATGAGAGCAAATTGCAGCTTTGAGAGTTCCTGGCAAATAGCCATCAAGACAGCTCACTCAGCAGGGAGTGTGCCTTCAGAGTGGAGGTGTTTTCAAAGGGAGTGGAAAGCTCAGTGATGCAGGGATTCCCCCAGTGGGCTAAGAAAACCTCCAATGTATTATACAGGGAAGCCGGTTATGTTTCTTCTTTGGAGGAAATGGAAGTCAAGCCTCTCATGAAGGGAACGAATGACTTTCTGCCACATGGCTCACAGGAGAAGTGTCATGGAGTTCTTCTCTGGAAGGGATATGTTATTCCCATATAGCTTAAAATCATCCTGAGAGTTTGATTCATAGCATTTACACTAGGTTAGCGTCTTTCTAACAGTCCCCCCTCTCTCCTTAAAACACAGGTGTGACACAGGCCGTTAACCTTGGTCCTATTCTCAACAGAAAGCTTTTCTCCCTGTACTGCTGCTTCTACCCAAGTCCTGCTTGAGATATTTGTATAACGCATAAGACCAAAAGATACACACAGGTTTCACAATGTAATTTTGGCACTAATGGTGAGAGGTATTTGTATTTGTCTGTATTACCACAGCAAAGAGTAAAACATCTTACAGTGGTTTGAGGAGCCCCACTGAGGGAAGAAAGAGTGTTCAAAGGGGGCACTGGGGTGAGGAGCTATTGTCACACAAGACCAAATTTTCCAAGGACTGACAGAAGCAAACTTTCTCTTCTCAAAGAACTAAAGACAGAGTTTCTCTTGAGAAACTAAGCTCCTGCTTGCTGTCCAGAGAGACCCTGTAGGCAGATTGGTTGTGAAACTCAGGCTTTGGACATGGTCTAGAAGAGAAGGCCAAGTGCAGGGAAAACTGTGTTAGAGCCAAAGTAGGATGGTTCTCCTTCAAACAAAGTGTGATTGGATCTAGACCTGTGCTTGGAAAAACAAATTACAATAAAAAGAAAACTCCTGTGCCAGACACTTAATTTTCTTAAGAAATAGAACAGTGAAGCACATTATTTTCCCTGATAAGTGGCATTTATAGGATTATCAAATTCTGTGCTATAAATCCATGTAGAAAAACTTGCTCCAGGCCAGTTGTTGGTGGCATAAGCCTTTAATCCCAGCACTCAGGAGGCAGAAGCAGGGGCAGGTGGATCTCTGTGATTTCAAGACCAGCTTGGTCTACACAGTGAGTTCCAGAACAGGCTCCAAAGCAATACAGAGAAACCCTGTCTAGAAAAACACAAAAACAAAAACAAAACAAAAAAACCCAAACCTTGACAGCCATACAACACCCAGGAAACCAGGAACTTGGGATTTAGGGTACTGGGTTTACATTCAATCTGCCAGTGCTCTACCACTGAGCCACAAAACCGAGCCTGAGAAAGACAGTATCTTCTCCTACATAGTCAAGATGTCACTTACAAGGGACTTAGCAAAGGGAAGGCCAATGGAGTTACTATAGGTAAACATCCTTCAGTGTTCTCTGAAGATCAAGAAAACAGAGAGCACATCAGTTCTGCATAGAGTGCGATGCAGGCTAGCTGGAGCTATACAGTGAGAATTTGTCTCAAAGAAATAAACCAAACGAAACAAAAACAAATGAAATCAGAGGGCAAGGAGAAATTGAAGACAGGAGTAGGAAGAAAGAAGAGGAGGGGAGCAGAGTGGTGGAGAGGGCAGGAGGGGAGGAAAGTGATAGAGCCTCTAAAGCCCGTGCTAGGGAGCCTTGGAT
Organism: Cricetulus griseus; assembly: GCF_003668045.3. Taxonomy (NCBI): domain Eukaryota; kingdom Metazoa; phylum Chordata; class Mammalia; order Rodentia; family Cricetidae; genus Cricetulus; species Cricetulus griseus. The sequence continues at coordinate 219,547,594 of NW_023276806.1, forward strand.
GACGTTTGGAGCTGTGATGCAGCAGATCAAGTGAGGTGGGGCTTGCATAAGTTTAAGTCCACACATTAAAGAGGAGAAGCCCAGAGCCTGAAGATTTGGGTGCTACGCCAGTGGCTGCCATGTGAATTCCACCCATCATCTCCAGAGAATGAAGAACATTCTCTGGAGGATGGCTTACATCAGCATGGAATGCCTGTAAAAGGCCCTTGTCTTTAGAGGGGGGAAGTTGTAAGTCAACCCAGATGAGAAGGACTCTATGTTTGAGATAAGAAAAAAGTGTACACTTAAACTCTTATGCCAAGAATGAGCTCACCTTCCTCTTAAGGCTGGTAAGCAGTCTAAAGCTCGGTAGCTTCTGTGAAATACAAATAAACACACACACACACACACAAACAAAACAAAACAAAACAAAACAAAACAAAAAAACCCCACCAGGCTTAAAAATAAGATAGTAAACAGCAAACCACTTCTGCCCAGAAAAACAAATGAAACACTGGAGTGAATGCTCCAAAATAGCACTTCAAAGCCTCTCATGCGCAGTCCTCTAAAGTAGCTGAGAATGTGCGCCGGAAGCCAGAGCAGGGCCTGAACGATCAGTTTCCTGTCTTCCTATCATTGTCTTCATCCAAAGAGTCCCTGATGATTTGCGTCTCACGGATCACCACCGGCCCTCATCTGACCCCAGGCCTCTATTCATTACAGGGCAGAGCTGGCCTTGCAGGCCACAGTCAAACTCCACCAGTCTGTGACACTGTCCACAAGCACAGTCCTGCTTATCTGCCCACCTCACCTGTTTCTTAGCTGTTTCCTCCTGAAGGGTTTGGCTCAATCCTCCAAGCCTGATATGGGGCAGGCAGGGCTCTGTCCTCTCCTTTGTGTGCTGTGGCAAGTGGGGAACTGTCAAGCAGTCTGTATGAGCCAGCTGTTTGTCAGAACAAACAGATGCTGTGGTTAGATTCCAAAGGAGGAATTAGTGCATCTTTTAGATCACTCAGTACTTAAACTAATTGCCAGGAGAGTGTTTTAAATAATTCTTACTAGGTAAGAGTGCACAGTGAACCTTAGAATGTAAGGAAAACACATGTACCTACAATACCCTGTGGGCCTCATCCACAACTGGCCCTCCAAATCTGTGGCCTCTACATGTATGAATCCTATGAACTATGGATACCAAATACCTGAAGCAACACTGTGTATATATTGGATACAAACTTATTTTTTCTCATCATTATCCCCTAAGCAATACTGAACAGTCATTTGAATAACATTTACGTAGTATTGCGTATTATCAGCAATCTGCCTCTGCAGACTGACTGAAAGCTACACAGAAGGGTGTATGTAGGTTGTAGGTTAGTAACACACCATTTTTATAAGGGAAATTGACTTTCAGCAGATTTAGGGTTTTGTGTGTGTATGGAGGAGGGGTCCTGGATCCCATTTCCCAGATACAACAAGGGACAACTCAGATATAAAATATCTTACACTAGGGCTGTCCTTTGCTTTGGGACTCAAAAACATGGAACTGGGTGCCCTCTGGCCTGGATCTGGAGATCAGCACTCCTAAGCAGGCTTTCCCTGGCTCTTGGCCTTTCCCCTAGTTCTTCTGACCTCTATGTCTAACTTAAAAGGCATGATATTATTTTTCTCTATCTTTCCTCCTCTTGGTGGCTGCTGGGATTTTCAGCTTCCCTGTCCTGGATTTGTTTGTTTGTTTGTTTGTTTGTTTTGTTATTTGTTTGGTTTTTGTTTTGTTTTTTTTTCCTCTCAAACTTTAATACAATTGTCCTTGCAGTTCCTTCTGAGTCAATTTTTAAGTTATTTATTTTAATGAGACTAAGGGAACTTGAGTTTCCCCAAATAACCATGGCAGTGGTGATGTCTTATAGAATGATCAGGAGTTGAAGGCTAGGTCACATGAGAAGAAGTGTTAAGATGAGGAAAACCACTAAAGGATACATGTGTGCTAGCAAAAGCAATCAAGAAAACCATTAGCATGGTGTAAAAGGGAATGTTTTTTATCAGCTTAGGACCTAGCCCTTCCAGGAAAGATGCCCTGGTAGTGATAATACAAAAAGTTGAAGAGAATTTAGAGATGTTAAACAGCGAGGGGGTTTCAGTATAACTCTGATGTCTAGGAGTATAAGGAGTTTTGAAAACTGGGCAGTGGGGGGATTAAAGTGAGAGACAGGGAAAATACTAGGAAAATATAACTTAGTGGCAGAGTTTGCCTGTCATGTGTGAGGCCCCTAGTTTAAGTTCCAGCACAAGAAGAAAAAAAATAAAAGCAAAATCACACCTTGAATGGTTAAGATGGCTCAGTGATTAAAGATACCCAACTCTATATGCCTGACAGCCCAAATTCAGTCCTCAGGGCCCACATGGGAAAAGGAGAAAATGGACTCCTACAAGTTCTCTCGTGATTTCCACATGTGTGTGTGCCCACAGCCTCCCCTCCACAAACACAAACACAAACACAAACACACAAGATTAACAAGTAATATAAATATTGTGTGGGCGACTATTGTTCCAGCCTAACCTCCTACACTAGGGCTCCAGCAGACAGGGCGAAGAGACCAAAAGGAGTCACAGCCCCAAATTCCAGGTCCCCAAGCTGAAACAATGGTGGTTATCAGACCTCCCAGATAAGTCAGCCTTAGAGAGATAACCAATTTTCCAACTGGCTTAGCCAGTTTCAACTAGCCTGATGATGAGGTTTCTTCAGCCTTCATTCTGTTTTCCCTTTCAGGCAGCATCTCACTGTTGTAAACACCAACCTGACCTCAAACACACAAAGTCAGGCTCCGTAAACTGAGAGCTGGCAAGTCACAAGCACCAAGTGCTTCTTAACTGTCTGTCCCAGAGAAGCTGCAGGAAGGCACGGCCTGATTCAAGCTATGAGATCGAGCCTAAACATATTCATTCTAACAAATTTTCTACTGGCTCATTGATGCTATTACTCTTTTCAGAAAAACAAATTACTTTGAAACTGACCCATAGAAATGTAATAATGGTGTATTAATGAGGTACCATGTGGTGTTCTGGTATGTGTAAACCTTCGATAACATTCACGTCAGAGTCAAGATAATCAGCTCTCAATAAACACACATTTCCTTTAGTGTTCTGAGACCTCCAGCATGCAGTTGTTATCTATAGTCACCCTGTTGTGTAATGGCTCAACAGTACATCTTGCTCCTATCTAACCATACCTTAGGACCCAGGCATCAACCTTTCCCCTACTTTCCCTCCTCTTTACCCTGGCCTTTGATAACCTCCATTCTCCTGTCCACTCTCAACTCTTGTAGATTTCACACCTGAGATGATGCTGTGTTAGATGTTCTGTGCCTGGCTTATTTCAATTAACTCAACGATCTCCCGTTTCATCCCATGTCATCACAGATGAAAGGTTTTTGCTTTTATTCACCTTTGACAGTTGTTCCAATCCCTTAAAAGTTTGAGCAGTTTTACACCCATGCATGATAAAACCCCAAAGTCTCAGTCCCTGAAATGGAAGTTGAAATGAAGTCTGACACTCTCTGTCTCTGTCTCTCTCTGTCTCTCTGTCTCTGTCTCTGTCTGTCTGTCTGTCTGTCTCTCTCCCTTCTCTCTCTCTCCTCTCTCTTCCTCCTCTGAAACAGGGCAAGTCTGCTTGGAGACACAGTGTCCCAACCCGCAGGATGTCAAACTGGGGCAAGAGAGTCAGGGATAGGGAATGGGGACAAGATACGCAGAAAGAACAACCACAAGACAGGATTCTGATCAAGTGGCAAACTTTGCTTTTCTCAGGCTAGCTTATATAGTCAGCAGAGCAGGATATGGGGAGGGACAGAATGGGTTGTTTGTGCACCAGGTGTTGGTATAGGTAGGATATTAGGAAGCCACAAAGAGGATGTTTGGCACGGTAAAGAACTTATGAGTAAGAGGTCCAGGACTGGCTGCCTAGGTGACTGAGCCTGTGGTTGGAAGACTGGGTCTTTTTCTTGAGCTGAGGTTCTAAGGAGCTCCTATGCTCCAAGGTTAATATACAACTATGTGGCTGGCCAAGAATGGCCTAGGATCTCATGTCAAGCCTTGAGATTTGGCTCTCAACAGCACAGAACATAATAAATAGCTCATAAATTAAGGAAAGCAGGCAGTTGAACACATAGGAAGTTTAGCTGTAAGTTCTCTCAAGATACTTTGACATGAGACCATGTTCTGAGGCTCTCATTGCTTGCTCATTCTTGTCTGCTTTTACCATGGATAGCAAAGTATATAACTAGGATAGACTAGGGTCTGAAAATTAATTTCCTTGTTGTACTGGCTAATTTTATGTCAACTTGACTCGAGTCAAAGTCATCAGAGAGGAGGGAGCCATAATTGAGAAAATGTCTCCACAAGATTGGGCTGTAGGCAAGTCTTTAGGGTATTTTCTTAATCAATGATGGATGTGGGAGGGACCATCCACTGTGGGTGGTGCCATGATGGGGATGTCTTCTGTACACATGTTTCTATTATTGTGCGATGAGTAAAACACTGTTGCCAATAGGGCAGCAAGATAGGTGTTCCCATTTTTGAAACATAGGCAAGAAAAGGAAAAAAAAAGTTTGTGGGGTAACAAACTTCGTGTCACATATTACATAAAATTGCCAAAATCATGAGACCCTCTACACAAACCCCCATCAGCCGTACATATAACAATGCTCTGCAAAGACCACAAAAAAGTCACAATGGGATGGTATGTTGTAAGCATGGCCATGAAAGGCAGTGTGCTTCCAGAACCATTCCAATCTGGGAACCCCTTGTTTCTGGTCCACATGAAAAATTGAGAGTAAGTGTCTAAAGACTGTTATGGAAATGGGACAAAAATTTATGTCTGCTGAATCAAATGAAAGATTTGAGCTTTCGTTTTAGATGTCTGGGATTTTACTTCATTTTCCCAGTCATTCACTTTCATTGTGTTTTTACAAAGGCAACGAAAAACCTGTCCTTCCCCCACAAAAGCTGAGAAGCATTGATAAAAGGGCATTATTATTATTATTTTGACATTTTGCTTAAGGACAGCAAATTTCTAATTTCAAACCAGCCACAGCACTGAGAAATACTGTTTCATATGGAGCATCAGGACTCATCTATACACAAGCAGGTTCTGAAACAACTTTGGTTTGTACTGAATCACCTGGTTTTTTAGTAGCCAGAAACCATGCAAAACAGGAGGTACATTCTTGATGTTACCTTATAATATGAAGATCCCCAATATCTGAAAGGATAGCTAAGTTATTCAGGAAATCCAGTAATTAACCAGCATTTGTGTGTGGAGAAGCTGGGTTTCTGATGTCCAAACCAAAGAAGAAACATTGTTTATAAGAAATGGTGGCAGTTATGCCCAATGGTTGAGTATAATTGTGGGGACTTCTTCAAGAGACACTGCTTCACCTTGTGACATTCAGAAAGAGTGTGGTGAACAGGACTGTTCACATGAAGATTATAGAATGACGTTGACCTCACCGGCTATGTTAATAGAACCAAAGCATGGTTGGCAGGGAGTGATTCAAGGCTTAAGAGAACCTGCTGCTCTTTCAGAGATCTGGAGCTTGGTCCCAGTGTACACCTTGTATGGCTCACAACCACCTGTAACTAACTTCACTCCAGGGAATCCAATACCCTCTCTGGCCTCCAAGGGCACCTGCACACATGGGTATACAAACACGCAGAAGTAAAGCAAGTCTTTCAAACTAAATAAGTAAAGCATGGTTTCTCCTAGCTCCTCTGAGATGTGTGCTGAAGCCCAGAATGTTGTTCCCAGAGCAACAAGTCATCAATGGGTGGCCATGCTGACTGAAGTCAGCCAGCGAATTCTTGTTCCCCAGCTGTTGTCCAGAAACACTGTGGGCAAGTCTGAGCTTGGTGATAAATACTCTAAGGACCAACTTATTGGGATCTTCCTAGACCTTAAGAATAGCACAGAATTAGGTAAACTTCATGCTCTGTGACTTCATTTTAGGGCATGTGGGAAGAGGCACTGCCTGAGTCTTGCCTCCCAGTACACTACGGATGCTTAGGTACCTCCCCACACCTACACCCCCATCCCCGCACCCCAGACTACCCAGGAATCCTTGAACAAATTCTCAGACTTAAGCCAGGGGCTTAGGTAATAGCTCCACACCTTTCTAAGTACTGATCTTCTGTGCTGATTCATGTCACAGATAGTAGAATTCCATACCTGTCTATCCAGTCAGTCATGTCTCAAACTAGATTTCTTCACTTAAGAGGTCCCTGGACAATATAGAAGGATCTGAAGGTGTATTTTAGAGTCAGGATGCTTGTGAAGGGAAGAAAAACACAAGGAAGGTAGGGAGGAAGATAGGAAGGAAGGAAGGAAGGAAGGAAGGAAGGGAGGAAGGAAGGAAGGAAGGAAGGAAGTTCAGATCTGTTGATAATTTTGGATGAAGGAGAAAAAAACTACCTGATTACAGAAGAAATTTTGTAATTTTTTTTTATTTATGAAGGTAAGAAAGCATTAATGAAACCTTGTTACCAAAGGAAGTAATAGCTTCACAGTTAATTATAGTTGTTACATTGTATTTAAATAACAAGATGATCCTCATTTGAGTTTTTTTCTAGTCTAGACTAGTTTCAAACACAAAATGCAGCAGTCTCTGCCTTAGCCTCATGGGGAGACTGAACTTTGCACTTGGTCCCCAACCCTTGCCCTTTGTCTTCATTTGAAAGAATGTTTCTAGAGCTTTTTTATTTGATGTGTTAAAGATCACACCTAACACATGGGTGCCATTAAGGAAGGGCACAAAATGGTCCCTGTGCCAGGGTGTGAGGGGTGTGGCATTACTATATTTCTGTGGCAGGAACGCATTTTTCAAACACTTCAACAATCACATTTGAATGTAGTTGGTTCCTCTGGAAACCCCATGCATCTAATCCTGTGCACTAGCAAATGTTATTTTGCAAAGGTGCCTGGATTGGAGAGTGCATCAAAGATACAGCCTCTGGGACTTAGAAAGGACAGTTGTTCAGCTCTCCATCAGCCATTAGATACAACCCAGGGTCCCTTTGGGCTGGTCACAGATGTGTGGAGCACAGAGATCTTTTTTTCCCCTTTGGTAAGGGGCCAGGTACAAACTGGCACCTGCTTTTCCTCAAGGGTTGGTTACAAGACAGAAGTTTGGCCTGATGTGGCAGCATATGCTGGTAACCCTCTTGAGGGTAAGACAAGAAAGCCTCAAATTCAAGGTCAGCCTAGGCTACAACAATAGAACACTGTCAAAGAATGATGTTCCTTAAGAATCCACTGATTTTTAACTTCTATATTGCAGGTGAGAGTTAAAACCTGGAAACAAGTGGAAACTCACTTCAGATTATCGAAGTTACAGTCAGCAGCTGTTGTAATCTCATTGAGTGAGCTCCCTCTTTATATATTTTTATTCCTTCACAAGTATCAAATATAAGTGTATATAAATATAAGAATTAAAATGAAAAGGGAGGAAGGAGGGAAAATTTACTAATACTCCAATGAATTCTGAGTTTAAGGGATTTTAGTCTAAAATAAATCTTAATAGAAAAGAGTGCAATTCCACTTCTAAGTTTGTGTAAGGCCTGTCCACAACTGTTTTTTTCTTTTTTTCTCTTTTTTCAAATAAGAAAAAAATAAAAAGAGGAAAGGAATATTGAAACATCATAGCTGGAGAGATGGCTGAGCATTAAGAAGACTCGCTAAACTTCCGGGGGTATTGGACACCCTTTTCTGACCTCTGTAGACAGCAGGCATGGATGTGGTACATATACACACATGCAAAGAAAACACCCATGCATATGAAATAAAAATTCTAAACCAAAGCATATTAGTCTAGGGAGGGCCATGAGGGGCCCACGCACTTGGCATATGGAGTATCAGAAGTTCACTGACTGCCAGCCTGGACTACGTGAGACCTGGTTTTAAAAACAAAAAGAAAGAAAAAAAAGTATAATTTTAATATATATGGTATACTTTATATATAATGTTTAATATTAAATAACTACATTTTCTACACTGTTTAATATTAAATAACATGAATATACTACACAGAAATCCCACAACAAAACTACTCTATGGTTGTCGGTGTGGCTCAGTATTTGCCTAATACGGACAAGGGTAAGGGTTTGATTCCTAGCTTCTCAAAACCAAAAATAAATAAAAAGAGAGGGGAAAATCCCCCCAAACACCAAAACAAAACAACCAAAGCAGAGCCCAAATTTGACTAAAGAAGCAGACTCCACAGAGGTCACTCCAAAGTTTCTCAAGGCGATGAGCAGGTGCAGCAGCGCGTGGGGCGTTTTGAAAGCAGGCAGCTCAGTCGGGTTCCCACGCGGCCATGTGCGGCTGTGCTCCGAGGCCGCGGCGCCGGGCGGAGTCTGGGCTGCAGAGCCGGCGCTCTGGGCGGGGAGCAGGCGCGGCCCTGCGCTCGGGGCGGGGAGCTGGCCCAGCGTCCCGTGCAGCCCGGCCAGGCCGGAGCCAGACGGCGGGCGGGTCCCGCGCCATGGGGCGACTGGTGGCACTGAGTTTGCTGGGCATCGGGCTGGCACTGCTGGGCGAGCGGTTCCTGGCGCTCAGGTAGGTGCTGCCGAGGACCCCGGGTCGAAGATCCTCAGGCTGGGATGGCCCAGCTGCTTGGGGCGGGGGGGTAGAGGTGGAGGGGGGCGCACTGGAGCTAGAGCTCATGTAGCTCAGGGGACCAGGCCGAGGGAAGAACTTTGGATCATCACCGGTGTCCCATTCAGCTGGCCCAGTCCACCGCCATCACGACCTAGTCACTTTGTAAAAAGTTTTTCCCAGCCTGGGCTGGTGACGAGGTTCTTCTGCCTAGGCGGACAAGAGAGAGCTTTGCAAATTTCCCTAGGGCCAAACCCAGTGCTTTAATTTGAAAACAAAACCATTACTCATGCGTGGGTGCTCTAATTACACAGCTTTATTGCAGGTCACTGGTGCTGTTCTCCACAGCCGGAACCCAAGCCTCTCCAATATAATAGTTGGGGAAACTTCGGTGCTCCAGTCTTGGTTCTGGAGATCAAAGAAGACAGACAGCTACTGTTCTTACATCATTTCCTTATTTATTCACCAGAGCTCCAGGAGCAGAACGAGCGATGGTCAGATTTTAACTACAGAGAAAACCTTCTGGGTAGACATCAGGCTTTCAAGTTACCAATTCAAAGGGTATAAGCCTCTTGCAAAAGAGTTCCAGAACATTTGAGTGCCTACAAGGTAGTAGGGACATGTTTGCCCCAGGTTCCTGTAGAGAACTGGGAACCCTAAATGAAGTCCAGATTTGTTTTGTTTTGTTTTTAAATTTAAATTAGAAACAAGCTTGTTTTATTGTCAATCTCAGATCCCTCTCCCTCCCCTCCTCCCCTCCCCCATCCCCTTTCTGCTCCCCAGAGAGGGTGAGGTCTTCCCTGGGGGATCAATGAAGTCCTTTTTGATACAGGAGAAAAATATGGGAACTGGATATCCAAAACAGGAAAATGGAATCCTTATAGAGTTAAAGAGAAAAGAAGCCGCCCTCTGAAGGTGTTCTGGAAGGAGGAGCAATCTGACAGCTGGGGGGTGGAGAGAAGCATGAAGCTGACCATCCCCTGTGGCAAGTGTAGTGCCAGCAAAGAGGCCACGTTGGGGAAAGTTACGAACAGCAACTGGAGGACAGGGCTTGCCATGTGTCTGAGGCTTCGAAGTTGGGCTCTCTCTGATAGGCAAAAGGGGAGTGTTAGTGTTTATTGGTTGTTTAGCATCCCGCTGATCTAAGGAGTCTTGTACTATACAAAATAGTGTATAAGGACAGAGCAGTAGTGGCCTCATTAAAGGATCTCCTGGAACCCTGGTATCCAAGTGGCACCATGTGACAAATTCTAATTTAATTGGTCGGGGTGGGGCTAGGACTTCAGTTTTTGGTTTGCATATATATATATATATATATAATATATATATATATATATATAATTCTTGGTTTTGAGATGAAGTCTCACGCTACATCCGCTATATCCTCTGTTTTGAAGCTCAGTCTAGTCTTGAAACTCTGGATTCTTGGTCTCCCAACTTGCTGCTATTACAGGCACACACCACCACGATGTACAGGATTTTCTTTTTCCTTTAATATTTGCTCTTTCCTAAAGACCTGTAGTGTAGCTCAGTGATAGATCGTTGCTCAGCATGCTTGAAGCTTGGGGTTCCAGCCCCAGCACCACGCTACAAAATCAAAACACAGACCACACACATCTCTCTCTTGGTAATTCTTGTGTATACTATGCATCATCAGCGTTGAGAGCTACTGGACTGGATGTGGGGAAAACAGAGCATCACAGAGGGTTGGAAATGATAAAGGAGACCCAGACTGCATCCCCAGGAATGAGAGACAAGGCCGAAGTGAAAGTGTGGCTTGCAAGATAATTCCAGGGTCCCATAGCTGCAGCCTCACTTGGTGCTAAGACACCAAGTGTGGGGGTAGGAGCATTGGAACAAGGAGGAACGCTTAAGCCTGTGGTAGGGAATGCCAAGGCCAATGTAATGGCTCTGCAGAACGTTCATGCATTAGATGGGTTTGGGCCATGTTTTGTTTTTGATGGATATACAATAAGTGTACATATTTATGGGCTCCCAGACCTATAATGATTAGCACAGCCATCACCGTAAGCACTTGCCCTATTTTTTTTTTTCAGATGAGAATAGGAAAAAGCCTTTCTTCCTAGTTCGAAGTACACACTATTGTATAGTCACTGCCCTGCTGAAGACAACAGCAGAACCCACTTTAAAGGTCTACCACACTGCCCTTTCCCCTTTCTCTGTGGCTGGCCCTTAGGGACTTTCCATTTGGGAGCTGTAGTGTATAGTGCAAAGAAACTATCCAAATGCAAGCATCTCTTCAGCAGGGGTTTCATTCCCTTTGGCTATATATCCAGTGTTGACATGGCTAGAATCTATATGGTACTTCTACTTCAACACATTTTAAGGCATCTCCATATTGTTTTCACAATGGCATAGCATTTTACATCATCACCCAGACTTTTAAAAAGGCTCTCTTTCTGAAAAGGGCATGTGGCTCAATGGGAGAGTACCAGCCTATATGGGACCATGCATTCAACCTCCAGTATAGACAGAGACGTGCTCACTGTTGCTCTGTCTCTTTTTGGCAGCTCTCATTCTGACTAGAGTGAGATAGTATCTCTTGGAGAGCTTGAATTGCTTTCCCCTGATGACTGGTGAAGCTGGTTATTTCTTCATAAGCACTTTGGCCATCGTTTGTCTTCTAAGAAATTCTACTGAGGGCTTTTGCTTATTTGGGTTTCAGTTTATTCTCTTGTTTTGTTTTGCTAATGAGTTATGCAAGTTTCTTACAGGTTTTGACTACTATGGAGTGTATCGCAAATGTATCCTCCCATTCTGTGGGCTGTTTCTGAAATCTGTTGGTTGGTTGTTTCATTCAATGGAAGCTTTCCAGTTTGATGTAGTCTCCTGTTTTGGTTTCCTGTGCTTTTGAGGTCTTAGGGATTAAGTGACTTTGTGCATTCAGTATTAAGGAGACACAAAAATTCCTGGGCTCATCCAGTGGTCACTAACGGTTAAATCATTAGTGTTTCCACAAGCTGAGTTTTGCTCAGTCGATAGTTAACTTTTCCCCTTTCTTACTAACCTTCAAGTCCAAAGTTTAAGACCCTCTGAGTGACCAGTATAGTTTCAAATTTAAGAAAAGTAAGCATAGATGAGAACCCATGTGGCTGGAGGGATCACTAGTGCTGAGAGCTTGTGGTACAAAGAACTCACGTAAAAATCAGACAGGGCCATGCATGCCTGTAACCCAGGCTGTCTCTAGGTGATAAGGTGGATGCAAACCCAGGGTCCTAATCTGATTTCTACATGTATGTACATGTGTGCATGCATCCCATCAACAAACACACTACACCACACCCACACACACCACACCCACACGCCCACACACACTCAGTGAATTCAGAGGGTAGGTAGTTTACAGCTTGGTGCGAACTCTCTTTACAAATCCCTGACCGAGGTAAACTTTGATGAGCAATGATTTTGTAGCTGGTGACTTGGTGACTTTATTGGATAGTTGAAGCCCCAGAGAGGCTGATGTAAGAATGTGTGTGTGTGTGTGTGTGGGGTCAGTGTTAGATTGTTCCCAACCCCCCAAAACAATCATGTTTACCAGTTACATTTGAGTTTAGATAAACAGAGCACCATTTCGTGTGTGTGTGTGTGTGTGTGTGTGTGTGTGTGTGTGTGTGTGTGTGTGTGTGTGAGTGTGTGCATGCACTCAGAGGCTGAAGATGGACATTTCGTGTCTTCCTCAATTACTTTCTTCTGCATGGTATGCTTTGAAACAGGATCTCTCATTGAACCAGGAGCTCACTGATTCCCCTAGCCTGGCTGGCTGGTAGACTCCATGGATTCCCCTGTCTCTGCAGCCCCAGTACTGGGATCTCAGACCTGTGCTACTGTGTACAGCTTTCACATGGGTGCCAAGGGTCAAACTCAGGTCCCTGTGTTGGTGCAGGAAACACTGTTCCCACTGAGCCATCAGCCCCCAATCTTCTTAACCATATCCATATAACATATTTTGAGTGTAATCATTGCAGTTTGTGACATCATTACACTAAAGGCAGATTTAACTAGGCACTGTGAATTGACTGTGGTAACCATGTGACTGAAGCATAGCCTGAGTCTCCTGCCTGCAGTGTAGTGACAAGATCAAATGCAACCTCCTCCTCTCAAACCCTACTTCAAAGAGCAGGGTGCTCTGAGTCCCCTGCTGGAAAGGCTTTTCAGGGCAAGGCGAAAGGGTGGCGGCTGCTTTGTGTGGCTCTTTTGGCTCTAACTAGTGCCTTCTATCTGCTTATTCAATTATTAAAAATGGGACTTTAGCTGTCAAGCTGTTTCTCTCTCCCAGGATGCCCACTTAAATTTCAACTTGCATTTTAGATAAACAATGGATAAATTTTCGTTAAGTTTGTCCCCAATGGATAAATGTCATTGAAGTTGTCTTTTATCCCATTGAGCTGTAGCTGGCTCAGGTTCCCCAGGGAGGATGCTGCTCCTTTGCTACCTTTCTGCCCCTCCCTTCTTGAGCAAAAGGGGAGAAAGTAGAAGTAGGCCAGCACTCCCAGGCTAGCTGCTGTCTCTTGCAAAGACAGACTTGGACGAGTCATGAGTCTTTAGTACACTGGAGAACAAAGCGTGGGCAGGAACCCCAAGACACAGTCTCAACAGTTTGCTTGGATGCTTGTATCTTCAAAACTTTTAAAAATGTTATTGTTGTCATGCACACGTGTGTGTGTGTGTGTGTGTGTGTGTGTGTGTGTGTGTGTGTGTGTGTGAATGTGGTCAGAGGACAGCATCTGGGAGTTGGTTCTCTCTATCTACCTTAGGTTCTATCAATATGAGCCAGGTCAAGATTGAGTAGCATGTACTTCTATCCGGTAAGCCATCTCAGCAGCTGATGTCAACTGCCTTTTATCACCGCTCTAACAGAAAGCTCTAGGATTTCCTTCAGACCGCTTCAGAAGGCTCAGCCTTTTTACTTCTGTTTGTGTATGTTTGTGTACATCTTCCTCCTCATGATTTGTTGTGTGACTACAATGTGCCGCTCACTTTGTCCAAAGTCTAGAACTGCCTGGGTAGGGAGATGGCTCAGTCAGTAAAGTGACCACAGGGCCATCACAAAGACGAGTTCATATCCCCAACATCAGCAAGAGTGTCCATCTGTAAACCCCTCCCTGCACAGAGTGGGAATGAGGAACAGTGGCAGGTAAACCCTGAATGAAGCTCATTGGCCAGCCAGTTTAGCCAATCAGTGAGTTCCAAGCCCAGTGGGAGATCCTCTTTCAAAAAAATTACCTGGCCGGCTATTTAGGTAGACAACAGAGGTTGACCACTGGCCTCTGCACATGCGTGTATACATATATACACAAATAATCCCCTGCACAATATACCATACAGGCATACACATACATTATATAGCAGTAGAACTTCTTTATATTAGACAATAAGTAAATCAGCTTTAAAAGGAAAAAAATATAGGTCCTTATGTTGTTCAGGTTGGCTTCAAGTTTCTTATGTAGCCCCAGATGATCTTTAATTCCTGGTCTTTCTGCCTTTATCTGCTGAGTCCTGGAATTTCAAGCTTGTGCAGCCAAGCCTAGTTTATGCAGAGCCAGGGATGATCAAGGCTATGTGTGTGCTAGGCAAGTCCTCCTCCAGATCATCTATACCCCCAACCAAAAGGTAGATTTATGGACACGTGGGGGAGAATGCCCTTTTGCTTTCTTGCCTTCTTATCTTCTTAGATAGATACCTTTCTTTCTCTAACTCACATGTAGATAATTGACTTCTTGGGAGATTAGCTGGTGAGCCCAACAGGGAATTCCTTAGGACCGCTCTAGGTGGCTCTTCAGTTTCTACTACCCTATGGCCCAGTTCTCACACGGCTTCCTGGCTTCTCTGCAATTGAACAAAATTCCCCAGGTTTACGTTCTTAAGCACAAATTTCAGTTACCTAGTGTAAGCATTGCAGGGGCCAAAGGGGTGAATTCCAAATGGCTTCCTAAGTCTGTGTATAGCAGATAAAGTTCCCTTTTTATATACATGTGGGCACAGAAGATAAAGCCCTGTCAACTTTTTTAAATTCAAAGGCAGTGAGATACGGTGAAGAGAAGAGGTCTGGCTGGTGGCTGCAGGGTTCCCTTTACTCCTAGAACACTGCACCATTGTGTTGCATGTCTTACTACTACCTGTCTTCAGGTAAGAAGACATCTAACAGCCCTCTGTCAGGATCCAGTCTGGGTGGGGACTGCTGTCTTCAGAATGAAAAAGAGATTGATTTCCTGTTGATGACTGTCAGGAAAAAGTTCATGGTCCATAGCCAGATAGCTCAAATACACTGAAAGTGGTGTTTATCCTACAGTCCAGACTAGTAATTTTATTTCTGTGTTGAGAGAACCACATGGAAATCAAAGAACCAGATTGTTTGTGTATTTGTATGATTTAGTCATCCACCCTTGACTTTACAGCCTCATCCTTCTCAAGAGTACAGGATGGCTGCAGTTGTGCCAAGCATTCTGTATGGATTCCAGTTGTAGAGGAGGAAAGGGAGGTAGCTAACTCTCTTTTTGTGCATTTCCCGTTACGAACAATTCTTTTTTCAAAACTCAACTCCTTTGAATACACCTAAATACAAAAAGGTCAGGGTCTTCCCACCTCTGGAGTGGGAAGACAATGGAAGAAGGGTGAAAATTGGAAGTAGTGTTGGTTTTAGAAGCCATAGCATATGGGGTATATAGAAGTCTACTAGATAGCAGGGGCAGAGAGCCCTTCTAGGAAAAATGGCCAGCAGTTACCTACTGGGGCAATTGGGCCACAGAGGACTTAAGCAAATTTCTTTTTTCTTTTCTAATAAAGGAGATCCAGGTCAAAATTATTCAGTTAGCTAAAAGTCACACTCAGCTCTCACATAACTCTACAGTATTAATAGTAGGTAGATTGCATCTTTAAAGATAACATGGTGTGGCTGGACGTTGGTGGTGCACGTCCTTAATCCCAGCATTCGGGAGGCAGAGGCAGGCAGATCTCTGTGAGTTTGAGACCAGCCTAGTTTACAAGAATTAGTTCCAGGACAGCCTACAAAGCCTACGAAGAGGAACCCTATCAAAAAAAAATAAAGATAGCATGGTACACCTAACATAGTTGAAGATGGCCCTTTTAGTAACAGTACATCAGAACCTGCTACCTGAATAGATTACATTAAGCTACACAGTTTATTGACTTAATGATCCTCCAGCTGACCTTTGAAAAGGTTGGTGAGCATTGTCATCATCCCTAGGTGTGTATCGTATAGCAGGCTTCATAAGCAACCAGTAGCCATGACAACGATACATGACACTTCCTAGAACCTGTTCACCAGATGTATCTGTGCATCTCTGCAGTCACATGAAATTGGTGAAATCTGGAAGCTTTCTAGGTTCATCCTTACTGTATTTGTGAAGATGACTGAGACCTGCAGGGAGCCACTGACCTGCCAGGGGTCCTGGCTGTGTGGTACTAATAACCCAAGAATCCAGATCTTGTCTGAGAAAAGAGCCAGGAGAAGACCAAAGGCTGTCAAACAGCTGCAAAGAAGCTTGCTTCTGTCTTTCTGGGTTGGTTTTCTTTAGCATGTGTGAGATGCACTTGATGGTACCCAGTTCACTGGGTTAGTTGAAGAATTGAATGAATTCACTGAGGTATATCAGATAAAACAGACCAACTTAGACCCATAGCAAATTATAGATATTTATACTTCTTGTTGTGTTATTTACCTCTTATATTGCTCTTGGAATATGTGGAACTGGGATTTGTTATATTCTACTGTTTGTTTTAAAATTTTATTTAATGTATTTTTATTGCATTTACATACTCACATAGTATTTATTTGCCTTATGGCTGCATTTCAAGGAATGTAATATTATTTGATTGTGTTACTTTTATTTTGGCACCAGAAATATGGCCCAGAGCAGAAAGCGCTTACCCTACAAGCCTGACATGGTGAATTCTATCCCAGGAACCCATGTCAAGGTAGAAGGGGAGAACCAGTTTCTCCTCCGACCTCATGCATATTTAAGACCTGCTTGCACAGCCCCCAACACACACATTATCCTCACATACAACAATAATACATTTAGCCAGGCGCTGGTGGCGCACACCTTTAATCCCAGCACTCGGGAGGCAGAGGCAGGCGGATCTCCGTGAGTTCGAGGCTAGCTGGTCTCCAGAGCGAGTGCCAGAATAGGCTCCAAAGCTACACAGAGAAACCCTGTCTTGAAAAACCAAATAAATAAATAAAATAATACATTTAAAGAATTTTTCTGTAAACTTTACATACGGTATGAACAGCCACAGTGTATATAGTTGGCATGGTCCCATAGGTTCTGGGTTATCCAGGCATTCTTCCTTTTGGCTAAGCCCTTCAGGGAGGCAGAGGGTTGGAGACTGGGACACAGGAGAACAACGCAAATTGCTGCTCTGACTCTTAAATGTAAGGCTTGTGGAAACCACACTGAAGTGTAACATTCCCTGCGGTCCAGTTGTCAGTTTGCTGGCTGCAGAACAGACAGAGTAGGAGAACACAAGAAGAGGAGCAGAAGGCAGAGAGTATGTGGCCTTCAAAATAAAAGTTTCCCTGTGTGCTTGCCCAGCCTGCCTGGCAGGTCTCTGGGTGGAAGAGAAGTAGGAGATAACTCACCTCCTTTGTTATTCGTTCTGTGTCTTTCTTAAACAACCCCCACAAAGTGCACTTTAGAGAGTCATTATGTTAGTTACAAATGTTACTGTTCTTCTCCAAACTTCCAGTTCCCCAAAATATTATCGTTAAGGATGGAAACTTTGTAAATTCTCTATTAACTAGGTTCTGCGAAATTGCTAGTTTCTTTTAAAGTTTTTAAATACTGGAGACATACATGCATCACAGGCTGGTCTTGATCTCGCTATGTCCTCGAGGATGAACCCGGACTGCTGGCCATCCTGCCTCCACCTCCTGAGTGCTGGGATGGAAGCCATGTGCCACCACACTGAGGAGCAAACTCAAGGCCCTGTGTGAATCATGAAAGGACTCTACCAATGGGGCCACATCCTCATTTCTTTCTTTCTTTTTGAAATTCATTCATATGTTTACTTTGTAAGCATGGCAGGGTGAGAAGGATACCGATATAGAGGCAGAGGACAACTTGTGGCAATGTTTTCTCCTTCCACTCCGTAAGTCCCGTGGATGGAACTCAGCTGGCCAGCCCTGGCAGCAGGCACCCCCTCCCCCAGCCCTTTTCTCTTGGTAGCTTCTCCCTACAGTGAGAGGGTCACCATCATTTTTCCTCATTTGTATCTTCAGCAGAACATTGGGCTTCCAGCTGGACACCTGCCCTCTCTTCCCAGGATAGAGGCCTGAGAGTACACGGCTGGTGCTCTGTATATATTTGCTCAGGGAATTGCAAGCAAGTGTTATTTATTGAGTCCACAGCTCTGTCTTCCAGCGCTGCCCATGTGGAGAACTGAGGGCTCTATGGGATTAATGTTATTTCTTGTGCTTTGTATGTTCCTACACTTGTATCCCCCCCCCCAATCTCCTTTATGGCTTGTTCTACACCACTTGAAAACCTTTCTGAGGTGAATCAGGGAACACATACACAAATAGTTTTCTTTTTCTTTTCACCAGAAATCGACTTAAAGCCTCCAGAGAAGTAGAATCTGTAGACCTGCCAAACTGCCACCTGATTAAAGGAATCGGTATGTATGAGAAGGTGCTCGCTGTCCGTGGTGCCTTCCAGTGCTTGCTGCCAGCCCTGTCTGCGCCTTTACTGTAGTTTAGCAATTATTAGGACAGCTCATACGATCAATAGGTACCTCTCTGGCCCTTTCCTTTTGATCTTAGGTTTCCTGTATTCTTTCTTAGGCTAATTAATTGTGTATATGCTTATTGTTTGCTTTTGGGTTCCCTTGGAGGACATCTTTGAATTGCATTTGTAGAGTGAAAACTTTATATGCCCCCCTTCTGCCCCCACAGTCTGTGTTCTGATATCTTAGTGGCCAACCAGTAGTGGGAATTTTGAAGGAGGGTACATTTTACATAAGTAGGATCAGTATTGATCATGCTCACCAGCCTGTCACCAACATCTGGTCTTCTCCCTGACGTATAATTGATGCTTACTGCTATTTATTTGAAACAGCAGCAGCAGCAGCAGCTGTTTTTCTGTTGCTGTGAAGAGACACAATGACCAAGGCAACTTATAAGAGAAAACATTTAATTAGGGGCTTGCTTGCAGTTTTAGAGAGTTAGTCCATGACCACCACGACCTGGAGTACAGAAAGCAAGCATAAGTACATACAATCTATATGTCACTGCAGCAGTAGCCAGCATCTCACATCCGAGCCAGAGCTTGCAGGCAGAAAGACGAGGTCTGCTTTCAAAACCTCAAAGCCCACCCTTAGTTACACACCTCCTGCAATAAAACCACACCCCCTAATCTTTGGGAACCACCTTCTCTAACTGGGGACCGAGCATTCAAATATACAAGCCATGGGGGCCAGTCTCATTCAAACCACCAGAAGCAGCAACATTGAACTCTTCCTATTTAATCTTCTTAGCTGTGAACACAGAAGGGAGAGCAAATAACCAGGGCGTGTCCTACCCTCCTGACTCTATATAGGATGTGACAAGCTGTCTGAGCTATGTGTGTGTGTGGGGGGGGGCAGCTTCTAAGAGCACCTTGGTTCTGCATCAGACACAGCAGGCCTCTCCACCTTCTCTGTCATTGCCTCCAGGGCAGAGTCCCTGTCTTGTTGGTTTTTACCTTCGCCATCTGCCAAAGTCCCTAGGAGTTAGTGGATTCTTAGTAATTGCTATTAACTTATCAACAGCTATAGAAATGCGGGCTTTCCTGAAAGGTAGCCCACGGTGTGATTAGAGATAGTCAGATATCAAAACACCTTGCTTCCTGCTTTGTTCTTGCTATACACAGCAGCATCTACATGGGCAAAACTTACTAGTTACTTACAATGTGGACTTTGGAGGTTTTTAGACTTTAAAACTCTTGGGCTCTTGTTTTATTTTGGAATATTCTAAAAGCTGTAGTATGGAAGTAAGCAACAATATGCCCCTCCAGCCTCTATGAGACAGCATTGACCAGGGGAGAGACAGTTGGATTGTTTTTTTGTTTGTTTGTTTGTTTAATTTTAATTAGAAAGAAAATTATTTTACTTGTCAATCCCAAGTCCCTTTCCCTCCCCCTCCTTCCCTGCCCCTGCAACTAACACCCTACCTATCCCATAGCCTTTCTGCTCCCAAGGGAGGGTGAGGCCTTCCATAAGTGAACCGAAAAACTCTACCAGGAAACTCCTACAGCTGATAAACACCTTCAGCAAAGTGGCAGGATATAAGATTAACTCAAAAAATCAGTAGCCCTATTATATATGGATGATAAATGTGCTGAGAAAGAAATCAGAGAAACATCAACCTTTACAAATGCCACAACAACATAAAATACCTTGGGGTAACGCTAACCAAAAATGTGAAAGACCTGTACTGTAAGAATTTTGAGTCTTTAAAGAAAGAAATCAAAGAAGATACCAGAAAGTGGAAGGATCTCCCATGTTCTTGGATAGGCAGGATCAACATAGTAAAAAGGGCAATCTTGCCAAAAGCAATCTACAGATTCAATGCAATCCCCATCAAAATCCCAACACAATTCTTCACAGAACTTGAAAGAACAAATCTCAACTTTACATGGAAAAACAAAAGACCCAGGATAGCCAAAACAACCCTGTACAATAAAGGAACTTCTGGAGGCATCACCATCCCTGACTTCAAGCTCTATCACAGAGCTATAGTCCTGGAAACTGCTTGGTACTGGCACAAAAATAGACAGTTGGATTGTTTTTAAGCAAACTAAAATCTGTATGATGCAGAAGTGTCCTGCTCCTCATAGCCGATAACACCTTTGGGTAAGTTTGGAATATTTCTGAACCAGAGTTTTCACTTAATACTTTGTCTTCCCCACTTCTATCCACAAAACTACCTTCCTCTTAGACAACTGAACAGTACTGTCTCTGAGTTCATATAAACATTATATGTTCAAATGCAATCTAAAGTGGGAATGTTGTATACAGTCTTCAGCAAACTTCTTTCTTTCACAGAGGTGGCTCCACAGATAAAACCCTTTAATTCCCCGATACACTTAGTGCACAGGCAGGCAAAACTATACATTCACAAATGGCATCTGATGGAGCTTTGTCCCTTCTGCTTTGCTCTGCTTTTTCCTGAATGGTGTGAGCCGCTTCATGAGCTGGCACATGTAGATCTGTAGATCTATCCCTCAGGTATGGACAGGTGTCCATGTGTACAGGTGTGGGGTGGGCCACGCGCACTCGTACATACATCTGTGTACGCTGTGCTCTCCCACTCATTCACACGTGTATCGGTGTGGAGGCTACAGGACAACCTTGGCTAATGTCTCTTGGGTGCAATCTACCTTGTTTTTCTTCATTTTGTTTGGAGACAGTAGCTTTCATTTGCCTAGCTAGGATCAAACTCAGATCTTTATGGAATGCAAGCAGTTTACCAACTGAACCACATTTCTTTTTGTTATTGTTTTGTTTATTGGTTTTGGGGCTTTTTGATTGTTTGGTTTCATTTGAGATATGGTCCATGTAGCCCCGAGTAGCCTGGAGCTCACTGTATAGACCATGCTGGCCTCAAACTGCTTATTATTTTTTTTAATATTTCCATGTTCTATCATTTATTTGTTAAGTCTCCTTTTAATGTACATTTGGTGTGTTGTAAGGCTTTTTGTTTCTTTAAAATGTTAAAAAGTATGTGTTGCAAAATGCAGAGTTCATAGTTTAATCATCTGAAGTGTAAAATTCGGGAGTGGTAAATATATTTTCATTATTAGAGAGCTTATTCTGTATCCCTGCCTAAGCTGGGACTCACTTTGTAGCTCAGGTTGACCTTGAACTCATAACAACACTTCTGCTTCCACCTCAAAAGTATGGGTTCCCATGTGGGGCTCTAAGGCTAAAAAAAAATCCATTGCCACATTTGTTTACCCATTGAGTTGCTAATTATAATCTCTTACCATATAAATTTCTGTCCAGATTACAGAGCATTTCCCTGAGGAATCTCATCTTAACCGTATTAATTCAGCAAAAGAATTCCACAGACTACCTCAGAGGCAAAAGTGGGGTGGGGGGAGAATGACGGTATTCATTTTGATTGAAGTGCCTAATATTTTAAAACTGAAGGAATGCTTGATGTAGAATAGCACACCCTATTGTCATGGCTTTGGAAAGGAGGTCTACATTTTTAGAGTTTTCATCAAATTAACCCAAATATCTCCAAATAAATAATGTAGACGTAAAAAACTAGTGAACTACTATGTGAATGCTGCTATAAGAGAGTTGGAAGTTTTCGTTTTTGTTTTTGTCTAAGAGGGGTATTTTTTGTTTGAGGAGAAAAAGAAGACAAAAGAGGAAATGAGAAGAGGAAAGATTGAAGTGGGGAGGAGGAGAAAATCAAACAAATATTGAACTAAAGACCAAATTAGGAAAACTGGTAACTGGTCAACTTTCCTTCCAACCAAACCTCAAGGGGAATTGTGCACAAGATTTCCATTGTACTCTTTCTGTCAAAGATATTATAGAGCAGCTTCAGTCTTATGCCATATTATTAAATTTTTACATGAACCAGATTAACACTCAGACTTTCTAACTAAGTAACTAGCTTTCTCCTGCTTGGTTAGAATACATAGGATTATGCAATGAAACCTTATTTGTTAATTATATCAAAAATGTAGATTTCAGATTGTTTTCCTTTATTAACTTTTATCTTCTAAATGGAAAACATCTCTTCATGTTTCTTTGGAGTGCAGTATTAAAATTTTATACATATGTGCAAATTGCAATGATTAAATTAAATCAAATGAGTTAAATTTCCATCCTCAGATACTATTACTACTAAGTGTTGAATACCTTCAACTTTCCCCTTGTTTTTATCTTAAAGGACCTACTTAATGGTAGACTGAATTTACTCCATTGTGCTATAGAGCATTAAGACAAATTCCAACCCTATTTTGGTATGAATTATTCCGTCTGCTATTCCCCTGTCCCTGACCCATGTTATATGGTCTCTATTTATATATGACAAATTTATTTTTTTTAGTTTCTACAATTGAATAAGACTAGGTTACCACTTGTCTTTTTGAGCCTTGTTGTTCTGATAGATAACATTTTCCAGTTCTAGCCTTGTTACTGCAAACAAGAGGCTATTGTCCTTTGCTCTTCATTTTTGTTTTACAGAGGTTTTGGTTTGCTTTTGGTTTGGAGATAGTCCCATGGTATAGGCCAGGTTAGCCTACCAGTTGTTGTTTAGCTCCACATGGTCTCAAACTCATGATCTACCTACCCCAGCCTCTTAAGTGCTGTGATTATAACTATATGACCCCACAGCTGGCTTAAGACATCACACCTGTTTTTAAAAAAGTAAAGTTTTATTTAAATTAAAAACAATCATATTTTACATACTAATCCCAATTCAGTTCCCTCTCTCTCCCATCTTCTCATGCCCCCCAAACCCCCCATCCTACCCCCATCTACTCCCCAGGGGGGATGATGCCTCCCACGGGGATCATCAAAGTCTGTCACATCATTTGGGAGCAGGACCTAGTCCCTCCCCTGAGATATGGAGAGTATCTCTCCATAGGGAATGGGTTCCCAGAGCCAATTCTTGCACTAGTGATAAATACTGGTTCCACTGTCAGAGACCCAATAGACTGCCCAGGCCTCCCAACTGACACCCACATTCAGGAGTCCTGGTTTGGTCCAATGCTGCTTCCCCAGCTGTCCGTGAGCTCCTACTTGCTCAGGTCAGCTGTTTCTGTGGGTTTCCCCAGCATGGTCTTGACCCCTTTGCTCATCACTCCTCCTTCTCTACAACTGGATTCCAGGAGTTTGGCTCAGTGCTTGGCTGAGAATCTCTGCTTCTGCTTCCATCAGCTACTGGATGAAGACTCTATGATGGCATTTAAAGTAGTCATCCATCTCATTATAGGGAAAAGGTTATTTTAGGTGACCTCTCCACCATTGCTTAGATTTTTAGCTGGGGTCATCCTTGTCGATATCTGGACATTTGGACATTTCTCTGGTGCCAGATTTCTCTTTAAACCTATAATGGCTCCCTCCATTTCTTGTTGTCCTTCTCTGTTCTTCCCCCAGCTCGATCATCCTGCTCCCTCGTGTTCTCCTCCCCACTTCTCCACTCCTCTTTCTCCCACCTCTCCCAACACCTTCCTTTTTTCCCAATTTGCTCAGATCTTGTCCCTTTCATCTTTAATCATCAGGGAAATGCAAAACAAAATAACTTTGAGATAGCATAATACACCTGTCAGAATGGCTAATATCACAAACACCAATGACAGTTTATGCTGGAGAGGATGTGGAGAAAGGAGAACACTCCTCTATTGCTGGTAGGAGTGCAAACTTGTACAGCCACTTTGGAAATTAGTATGGCAGTTTCTCAGGAAAATGGGAATGAGTCTACCTCAAGATCCAGCAATTCTACTCTGAGGCATAGACCCCAAAGGATGCACATTCTTACCACAAGGACATCTGTTCGACCATGTTCATAGCAGCATTATTTGTAATAGTCAGAAACTGGAAGCAACCTAGATGCCCCTCAAACAAAGAATGGATAAAGAAAATGTGGTACATTCACACAATGGAGTACTACTCAGTGGAAAAAAACCAATGGAATCTTGAAATTCACAGGCAAATGGATGGTACTAGAGGAAACCATCCTGAGTGAGTTAACCCAGACACAGAAAGACAAATGTGGTATGTACTCACTCCTAAGGGGATATTAGAAATAGAGCAAAGGATAACCAGCCTAGAATCCACAAACCCAGAGAAGCTAGAAAACAAGGAGGACCCTAAGAAAGACTTCACACTTTTATAGCAGAATAACACTCTAAAATAGCTACAAATGAGGACTACCAATTTTTTTAAAGTCTACTCATCCATGGGTGGACATCTTGATTGAGTCTACATCATACCTGTTTTAAATATCCTGTGATAAGCATAGTTATGCAAATATATCTTTGATTTAATGACTTCATTTCTTTGGCTATCTATCCAGTAGAGGGATTGCTAGATCATATGTAGTTTGTTTCAGTTTCAAGAACTTCTGCACTTTTAACCCACAATGATTATATTATGTACACACACACCATACCCCTTAGCAAGTAGGTACAGTTTCCCCTTTCTCTGCATCCTCACCAGCATTTGTTTTTTGGGTCTTTTTCAGTTGAGCCATTCTGAAGGAAGAAGATATATCTTACTGTAGTTTTGCCTTGTACTTCCCTAATAATTAGACATTCACCTTTTTTTATCAGTTCTTTGTGTATCTACTTTTGTTAAATGTCTACTGGGGACATTTGCCCATTTTTCAGTTGGATTTTGAATTTTGGTGTTTGGTTATGCATTCTACATACTAACTCCTTGTGAAATGAACAGCTGGTGCACACATCCTCCTGTTCTTTGGATTTTCTCTTCACCCTGCTGAAGGGTTCCTTACACAAACCAGTGATCATCGTTGCTCTTGCATTTGTATGTCTGTGAATAGCTCCATAACAGAGAGAGACTTCTTTCTTTAGGAAATTAAATTTTGGTAAACATCAATGAATTGCCATCAAGTTGACAAAAGTGATAATGCCACCAATTTATAACAATACTAAGTCCAAACAGTATTGGGACTTAGTTCTCTTAAGTTCTTAGTTCTTTTAAGTTCGCTTCAGCAAACGCAGTCTCTGTGTTCCCAAGAGTTTCCCTACAGGTGTGCTGCTGGCCCTCTTTCTTATGAGTTCTGTCCCCTTTTTTCCATTGCTGTCTTTGTTATTTTCCGAGTCCTAGTTCCTCCTCCCTACTCTCCATAGTTTTCATGGGGCTTCTCTTTCTTACTATTGTCCAGACATTTAAGTGGAACACCCAGACTCAGGTTCAAAAACCAGGCTGACTTGATTTCTGCTGGATAATGTAGGCAGTTCTAGAACTGAAGGTTTTGTGGAGTCCCAAGTAATCCAGAAATTTACTTTATCCTGCCTCCTGTCAGAGGTGGGGGGGGGGACAGAGGGAGAGAGGGAGAGAGAAAGGGAGGGAGGGAGGGAGGGAGGGAGAGTGAGCACCTCAGAACTGGTCTGGCAAGAGCCAAGAGACATCTATGAAGGGTGTTGGACAAGACTGGCAGGCTGGGTCACTGAACCCTTTGGTTACTTTGGCTCTTGAGTTAATAATTGTCACATTATTAAACACCCCCCAGCTCTGTGAAGACCACCTTCTGTGATTTTTCAGTCTCAGAGAAGACAATAGGGCACAATCAGACACATTACTGGACAAACTGCCAAATGTGTTCCTGTTACAGCTCACTGGAATGGAGTGTGCCTCTGAGGAAAAAGAGCCCAGCAGCATTTGTATTCTGAACAGGCATCTGTCTCTGTTTGTGACCTTTATGTTGTGATGTGTGTGAGCTGCTGTCTGGAATTGGAGAGAAGGGGGGAATATGTCACCTATGCCCCCTCTCCTGAAGTGTTTAATGCCTCTGAGGCTATTCAGAAGCCAACAGAGCGGAGACGATAAGTAATTAGAAGCACATTTGGGATACATTTTTGGATCTAATTACAATTGTGTCTTATTTCCATTCTGTTTTGCCTTTGCTCTGTGGTTAGAACACACCAAATGAGCATTCGCTGAGTGCCATGTTAGCAATGTGTAATGGTTACTAAAACTTCTGGGTATAAATATTGACAGCAGTTACTTACCTACCTGATGGTCTTTGATTACAAGGAATAAGTTTGTTGGACCAGCATTCCCAATGTACACAAATGCACATTTTTGTGGTAGGCACAAGATTAAGGATGAACCATTTGGGGAAACTTTAGTAGAAACTTGACACTTGGTATCAATCTGTTCAAGAGTGGAGACTCCTTCCTGCTAGTGTTCTGTCCCCATCACACACACACACACACACACACACACACACACACACACACTCTCACACACACACTCACACACACTCACACACACTCACACACACACACACACACACACACACACACACACACACACACACACTCACCAAGGCTACATGAATCATCACTGGAAATGAACTTTTTGTAACCCTTAACTGTTTTGGATGTGTCTCTATCATATATCCTATCATATTATCTTTCTGTCTTAACCAGTAACATGTTTAACTATATACCATACAAGATGCATATTTTCTGTGGTGAAGAAAATGAGTTTACTACTTACTGCATTTTTAAATTCCTCCTTGTCAATCTTATAGGCAAGCTTTCATTTACTGACAATTTAGTGAAATACCAGCATCTACATAATAAAAAGTATAATGTCAAGAACTGGTAGAGTTGAGCTTAGTTTAAGATTCAAAACAACCTTATTTTCCAAAAGCTAGGCACTCAGACTTATGGACTAAGACAAAGTTTCTAGTCTCTTAATCACCATACCCATTTCTCTTCTGAGCTCATTTTGGGTTTAGAGCTTTTACCATCTATTCCACAGTCTACCTGTGTAAAAATTAGACAAGCAAGCACAAACCAATGAGATACATATTTATATTACCTTTTCTTCTTTATATGACACATAAGAATCTGAGAGCCAAAGAGATCAGATATTGTAAATTATTTTTCAATGTAATATCTTCTCTCTGAGTGATTGGCATATGTACTAGAGTAGTGAATCAAAAATTTAGAGGGTGTGGTGATCTAAGCCTGTAATCCTGAAACTTGGGAGCCCAGGCAGAAGGAACATCGTAAATTCAAGGCCACCTTGGTCTATTTTAAGAATTTTGGACTAATTGGAGGTACAAAATGGGATTCAATAACAACAACAATAACAATAATAGACAAGCTACAGTAATACACATATACCCTTTTGGTTGTATTAAGGCCTAAGTTGCTGTCAGAAAGTTACAGTAGTTAAAGAAGTTTTTTTTATTTTTCTTTTACACAATAGTCTAGTGAAGGGCTCAGAGTGATCAGAAGGCTGCTTTTCATGTGGACATTCAGGAGCAAAGGTTAATGACATAATAAAACTGCCCAACATATTGCTTCAATTTTTGCCCAAGATTACAACCTTATCTGTTCGAATTTCTATGCAGGAAAGGGTAGGAAAGAATGCACATCTTTTTTTTTTTATCTTATTTTGCCCAATAGTGTGTATATCTTTTATCCTCATGTCCTATTGACCTGAACTTATACACATGGTCATCAATGTCAGCAAGAAATTGTGGCAGCTGTGTTGTTACGTGTCTGTTGCTAAGAGGAAAGCAGGAGAGTGTGGGATCATAAAACCACTGGCCTTCTCTGACGCAGATAGACAGTTGCTGAAGTAAGAAAAATGGTCTCAAGCAGATATCTACTAGGGAAGAATTTCTAGAGAAAAGGTTTTAAAGAAAGCTTCAAGATTTGAATTGATGATTTTAGTGAAAGACAAGAAAACAAAAATTTGGGAGAAAATCCCAAATTCTGGAATTTTCCATGCCTGGATTTACAAAGTGAAATCTGTATATTTGTTTGATTATTTATTATTAATTTACCATTGTGTGAAAGTCAAAGAGGACAACTTTGGGGAGTAGGTTCTGTAGGTTCCAGGACTCAAACTCAGACAGGCTGTGTGACAAGCTCTACCCACTGAGTTATCTTGCTGGCCAAGTGTGGTGTTTTAGGGAGAACCAGGCTTCGGTTCTTACAGAAAGTTGAGTAAATAATAGACTGATGCTTGTAAGTCATACCAAAGGACTCCAATCCTACCATCCCAGTTATGACACTGATTGATTGATTGATTGATCAACTTATAATTTGCTTAACCTTTTAGAGTCTCCCGCTTCTTATATAGAAAATATGAGAAAATGATACTGCTTATTGTACTGAAATTATTTGAAATTACGGAAATGACTTACAAATAGTTTGTAAGCACTGAATTACATTAGCAGCTATCACTGCTGATATTACTATTGAATTTGAGAAGGAAGAAAGCTTTTTCCTGCAGAAATGATTGCACTGGAGTCATTGAAAGGGGTGATGGGAGCTGATAAAAGCCTACTGTGATCTTAGCTACAAATGTGAACGTGGGCAAGTAGAGCTGGAAAATGTTCCAAAGTAAGCAAGACAGAGGATTCAATTTCCTGACTGGAGTGGGGCCATAGAATTAAACAGAAAAAAGGTACAATGTGGCTGAAATGAAGTATCTTTTAAATTTGTCTTCTTAGTTATTAATGCATTACTGTTGTTGTAGAAAATTGTATCGTTATCTTGTCATTGAGTTATTTGTCCATTAACTTATGTATGCATTTAGTTTTGGGGTTGGTGGATGGACATAGCCCCATCCATGCCAGGTGTGAATCCTGTTACAAAGCTATACCTGTACCCTGTAGAAAGATTAAAAAGCAGAAAGAATAAAGTAGAAAACAGAAACCAATCATCCGTCTACCACTCGAAGAACACTGGTGATGTTTTTGTTATTTTTTATATGCATAGATGTGTACATGAAGTTAAATTTTCTTAAATGATTTTTTGGGGGGGGTGAAATTGATAGAGTTTATAAGACATGGGCCCAGAAAAAGAATCTTTAGAGTGTGTTAGACTGTGTGTTTCTGTGTGTCTGTATCTATGCGCACATGTGTGGGGGTGCCATCAGAGGCCAAAGACCATTAACTCCTGAACTGATTAAGCATTGTAAGAGTCTCTTTCTTTTCTTTCAACAACTCAAGCATGGGCTTCATAGATGATAATAATCGCATGGTGCTTAATGTCAAAAGTTGAACATACAAGGTGATTCTTAGACATTATAGTTTACTACAGAGCCTTGTGTGAATATGCTATAAACCAATGATCCTTGTTACAAAAAAGTTCTTATCTTCAATATAAACAGGCAATTTTTTTTGGTTTTTCTAGACAGGGTTTCTCTGTGTAGCTTTGGAGCCTATCCTGGCACTCGCTCTGGAGACCAGGCTGGCCTCGAACTCACAGAGATCCACCTGCCTCTGCCTCCCAAGTGCTGGGATTAAAGGCGTGTGCCACCAACGCCCTGCTAAACAAGGCATTTTTAAGTTAATAGAATTTCAGCAGGTTCATAGATTCCCTAAAGCCCATCTGTGGCCCTCCAGGAACCTGGGGACCCTTCCTCACCACTAGAGCATGCTTAAGCCTCTGTTTATAAGATTTTCAAAACTATTCAGTCAGTTGTATGTTTCCTAACTTACAAGGGCTAGATCAAAGATTATTCCCATGAGAAATGTTGAATGTATGAAGAATGGATTTTGAGGCTTTGAAAATGGTTAGTACCTCAAAAGATTCAATATCCAAACATCTGCATTTGTTATAGAAACAGATACTAGTTAGCTGAACAAAACAGTCATAATGATATTTGTCACCCAGGGCCTGTGGTCTGTTGCTGATTAATACAGTACCTTTCTCATTTGACTTTTAACACCACAGCACAAGTATTATTTCCCTGGATTCTCTGGAGAAGCACCTAAAGATGGGTTTCTGACAGTGTTTGCTGGCTTTGCGTCTATTGAATAAGTTCTTCAACTGCCTTATTAGGAGTGATATGAGGGCAACACTTTTTCTGCTTTTCACCTTGTGTTTTGTTTACTGTATTAGGATATTTGATTTCAGATCGAATGAATTTAAACAGAAATTAAATGGAAATTTGAATAAAAAAAAGACTTCCCTCTGACGACCTGACAGGGGTCACTGCTGTAAAGTAAACTTCCTTGTGTTATTTTTCTGTTCTGTGATCCAGTAAAGGGGTGGGGAGAGCCAAGCCACCTATGGGCAGAGTCATGAATCAAAACCAGAATGGTGGCATTAATGCTTTTTGGTTTTGACAGCCTACAAATTTTCTCAGCTATAACCTTTGGAGTGGTGTTAAGGAGGACGATTGGATCTTTTGGACTGAAAGAATGTGTCATGATTTGGCTTAATATAAGCCATTTTTATCCTTTTCTTATGTTTGGATCTCTATTATCTGTCTGTGAAATGTGTACAGTGAGGCCGTGGGGAAGGTCTTCCCCCTAATTCTTTGCTATGTTATGTGGAGGATACCACAGACAGTCAATAACAATCAATAGCAATTGTAGCCTGGCCCAGAGACTGGAGTCAGGGGTGGGAATAGGTCCAGGGTACTTTTCATCAATTTTATTTCCCTAGTTTTTCCTATAATTTTAAGATTAAATTGGAAGTTTTATTTGCTATGAGAACAAATAACCACTTTTTCTTTTCCATTTTTTTGTTTGAGAGGGAATATGAAATCCCAGGTGTTTTCTCTCTGTTAATGAGAAAAAATGTCTTTTTGCTTCAGACTGAATGAGCAGAGAGGGGGACGGGAGATTTGCATGGTTAAATGACTGTGGGCCTTTCCTTGTGGAAGTAATATTCCCCTGTTGTCAATTACTTCCATACAGACATCTGGATGTTTACCCTAGAAGTGTGCAGATGTCAACTTGTTCTGTATCGAACTTGAAAATGTGGTGATAACTTGACTTTGATTTGAGTAAACATAAAATATCTAGCATTTAAAGTCAGAAGTTCACTGTGGGAGAGGGTATAGACTGACATTTATTAAAAACAATAGTGCCTTGGAAAAGAAATTGGAACCATCCCTAAAGAAATAGACACTCAGATAAAGTAAACAAAGCTGCAGTTATGTTATCTGAAGCCAATAGCAGAGTTTGATAATGACATTTATCTCTTCCTTGAACTTGCAGAGGCGGGTGCTGAGGACATTGATGTTCTTCCCAATGGTCTGGCTTTCTTTAGTGTGGTGAGTACCATTTGCTTGTCCCACACGCAGCCAGGAACGGACCTGCTCGGCCATTCATTTAAGCCCATAGAGTGGAAACAGATTTTAAAATCCTTACCTCTCAAAGTAAATTCTGAGAAAAAAGACAGGTCAGGCTGGATTGAGAATTGTCCTTAAGCTTTTCTGAGTGTAGAGTTGAACAGTCTTTGCAAACTGATCAATTGCCTTTTGTCTCCTTGTTGCATAGCCTGGTGGTCTGTAGAGCGAGTTCCAGGATGGCCAGGGCTATACAAAGGAACTCTGCCTTGAACAAAATAGAAATAAAGCAAATGTTTAAAGCAGAGGAATACTGGAATAGTTAAAGGTGTTACTATGATTATGAATAGTTCTCACTCTCTCGTAGTGCTGCCTCATAATAGAAACACATTATTGTTGAAAGACGTAAGTGAAGAAAAAAGATTATTAAACTGCTGACATGGAGTTGTTACGAAGTACTGAAACAGCTCATTTTATTCTGCCTATTGGGCCAGGCAGCAAGAATGTAGGCAATCGCAGATAGATGTTAAAAATTAAGGATTTCTTATGTCCATTTTGGTGTATAACAAGTCTTTGTTTTTACTGTGCCCTCAAATTTACATAAAACATAACTATATTGCATTAGTAAACTGAATACAGTAGTGAATTAATACAGAGTTTATTGTCACCAGTAATGTTTCTCTTTAAATTAGAAGGACTCTGCATCTTCTAGTTAGCCAGATAACTCAAATTATCTCTGCAAATGCATGAAAGCTGTTAATACAATTCAATATTTTCTCAATTAAAAGTTCCAAAGTAGCTGGAAATAAGAGGAATTACCAGAAACCAACAGTAAGCACCATTTTGTGTGTGTGTGTGTGTGTGTGTGTGTGTGTGTGTGTGTGTGTGTGTGTGTGTGTGTGTGTGGTACGTGTTTCAAGACAGGATTTCTCTGTATAACAGCCTTAGTTGTCCTGAACACTCACTCTGTAGACCAGTCTAGCCTGGAACTCACAGAGATCCATCTGCCTCTGTCTCCAGATTCCTGGGATTAAGACATGGGCTACCACCACTTGGCTAGCAAGCACCATTCTAAATAAAATATGAACCATGTTACCATTAATGTCCAAGAGGAGAGAAAGTCACTGGATTCCAAAACTATTGCCACTCAACTGGAATACCTAATGACCTAATACAACAAGAAAAACAAATGTGAGTTAGAAACCAAAAACACAAAAAGTGGTCATTCTTTTCAGATAATGTGACCCTCTGGTTTTTTAAACAACCCAGAAGTCACCTAACAGACTGTTAGTAATTAAAGAAGATTTAGACTCAGAATGAACATATAAAGTGTCAGGATGTTCCCTGGGCTATACCAAAGAATGAGTAATTAACTGTGCTCCATTCAGACATGGGTTCTCACTTGGTGATTAAGTATTGGCATGGTAGAAGGGTTGGTACCAGAATACATAAGATACATAAAAAGAACAAAATAGAGTCCACTAACAGACCAGTATGAAAATGATGATCCAGGACAGGGTAAAGGAGACACTTCGGACTGATATATTTGCCATGCTCCAGGTCCTGGCATCTAGCAGCAAATAGAAGAGTCCTGGCTTATGTTCCTACCATTCTGGTCAAGATATGACAAAGGGATGATGCAGTGGGGAGTAAAGGTTCTGGTGTGTGTGTGGCATCATGGTGTCATTTGGGAATAGAGAAGACATCTGTCTGGTTAAGGACATTGCCCAGGGTGAATCTTGCCCATTTGGTGAGAAGAGACTCGTGCTAGGCAAGAAGAGTCCACAAGGACTGAGGATTGGGCAGACAAGCTGGGTGTAGGACAGTGGTAGTCTCAGCACTTTATACACTTCTCCCTTGCTCCATGCAATGCTGCCCACCACACGGTACCCATGCAGGCATTAACACATATGTATGCCAGTGGCAGTGCGGGGACACAGAAAAGTAAGATAGAGTAAGGGGACAAGATCGGGTCAGGCAGAGACTGTGCTTGGAGGCAGCCTCAGAGAAATGTGACATCTGGAATAGATGGAAGCAGACTGAGGGATGGAGCCCTCCCTCTTCCTGGCAGTGGGTTTGGGAGTAAACTGTGCTGTGAGAACATGCTTGCTTGCTAAAGAGGGTCAGGAAGCCTGGATGCCTAAGGCATTATTGGTATGGACGACAGTCGACAGTCGTGGGATGAGGTGCGAGATGGCAGCAGAGGCAGGGAGGGTGAGAACGTCCTGTTGCAAAAGGCCTTCAAGCCATTCTAAAATCTCTTCTCAGAATCCGACTGAGGTAGGAAGGAATGAGTGTTTTGGTTAAAGGTGTGTTATATAATCTGTCACAATCTGGATGCTGAGGGAACATGGATGTCAGGGAAGTAAGGGCAGGAACAAAAGATCTGTTTTCTTGGTCCTGAAATGTCAATGGGGGTAGCCACAGAGAAGTGGAGTGAACTGCCCATGTCTGTATGAAGGGATGTCCTTTCAAGGTAACACCAACAGTCGTCTGCCAGGCTCAAGCCTTCCTTCCAGCCTCTTGTGGAGTGCAGGCCTGGGATGTGAGGGTTTTCTCAGTTCATACGTGACTGTCCGCTCTCCTGACCCTCAGCTCTGCCTGGACTCTCTCACTCTGCCACTCATTTGGTAGCCCTTCCAGAGAACTGACCTGAATAGTCTGTCAGGGCTCCACAAAATGATCTGTTGTTCATCTTTCAGGCTCCCAGCTATCGTTTGTTTCTTCTCTGTTTCTCTGTGCTCCTAGCTGTCCAGCCCACCTTTTTCTTTGTACTCGTGGCTGCAGACCACCAGCTTTAACTGGAGTTGTTGCTTATCGTTCATGTGCAGTACATACATAACTCAAGAAGATACTTAAGCCTTTGTGTTTCATTTTTCCTCTCATTGTTTCCAAAGGGCCTCAAGTTTCCAGGGCTCCACAGCTTTGCACCAGATAAGCCTGGAGGAATCCTGATGATGGATCTCAAAGAAGAAAAGCCCAGGGCACTGGAATTAAGAGTCAGCTGGGGCTTCGATTTGGCTTCATTTAACCCGCATGGCATTAGCACTTTCATAGATGGTGGTAAGAGCTGATGAGTTACCAAGGTGAAGACATGAACATGGGAAATAGCCTTGAAACACACATGCGTGCATGCACACGCACAGAAAGGACAATGACCTCATGAAACAAGCCAGTGTTCTTCCTACCAGCCATGTTCACACGTCTCCTACACTTGCAGCACATTGTGCTGTGTTCTGAAATGTCTGGCAGTTAACAACCATAGGAAGGTTTGGATTTCCTGACCTTCTCATATACCCGTGGGCACTTGATTAAAAAGACCTGTATCTCTGAGCCCACGAACGCATTATGCCGGATTCTGTGTGTAGAGTGGGGGGCCGCTCCTTCTTAAAGGTCAGGGGATCAGTGATCAGAACTAATACCAGGCCAATGGTAGTCAGAAGGACCAGCAAGATGATGATCTGATAGGGTACTGAACAGCTTGTGCCTTCAACCTTTCCATGCCCATGGTATGGAAGTGACCCTGCTGCCCAGTGGGCCTGCATGTATGTCTTACGAAACTAACTCTGCCCTTTCCATCTTTCAGATGACACAGTTTATCTCTTTGTTGTGAACCACCCGGAATTCAAGAATACAGTGGAAATTTTTAAGTTTGAAGAAGAAGAAAATTCTTTGTTGCATCTCAAGACAATTAAGCATGAGCTCCTTCCAAGGTGCTTTTCTTTTGTCCTCATTTGCCTGGTATATCTTTTGTCTCTGGTACATCTATAGGTGTGTGTGTGTGTGTGTGTGTGTGTGTGTGTGTGTGTGTGTGTGTGTGTGTGTAGCCGAGGATGGCCTTGGGTATCATTCCATAGGAGCCATCTACCTTGTTTTTGAGAGTCTTTCATTGCCCTGGAGTTTACCTAGTAAGCTCAGCCTGGTGGCCAGGGAGCCCCAGGGATACTGTTCCCACCCATCCATCTAGGACTCGGAGCATGTGCTAGACATCTGGCTTTCTTGCCATGGAATTGTGAGGATTGATCTCAGGTCCTCATTCAAGCGTGACAGTTGCTTTGCTATCTGCTATCGTCTCAGACTGTATTGCTGACATTCTTAAACACTAGTTATTTTGGGTGATTCTCTCACCTTTTGTTAGGTAATGCATTATATAAAGCCTAACATATGATACCTTATATGTAGTTTGGGAGTTTATAAATGTACATGTGTATGAAGCAGGTTAAGCATTTCCAAACTGAAATCCAAAGTCTGGGATGTCCTATAGTTTGAGTCTTTTTGAGCCAGGATGCTACAGGCAGAAATTCCACACTATGATGTTTTCTTTCCTGTACATGTTTTTAAGTGTTGTGTGGTTTCCTATGCAAGAACTGCCCAGTATCAAGCAGTCAGCATCCTAGTCTGGATGGGAAGGGATTCAAGAGACCCCATCCCTCGCTGAGAATCTATTGGCTGTTGG
This sequence comes from Cricetulus griseus, assembly GCF_003668045.3. Taxonomy (NCBI): domain Eukaryota; kingdom Metazoa; phylum Chordata; class Mammalia; order Rodentia; family Cricetidae; genus Cricetulus; species Cricetulus griseus. The sequence continues at coordinate 219,583,446 of NW_023276806.1, forward strand.
TCTCTGGGGGAGGGAATGTACTTTTCCTTAAGGGATGTGGCCCCAATAGGCTGACCATACTCCAGTGGATGCTTCCACACCCTGGCATACAGATAGCAGTAATTGGACTCATTGGGTGATTTTTTTAAAAAAATAAGAGAGCATGAAATTTAAAGGGAGACTTGGTGGGCATTGAGGTCCAAGAGGAGTTGGAAGGAGATAGTAAGGGGTAGATATAATCAAAATGATTGTAAAAATGTATGAAATGTTCACAAAACTAATACATATTATCATTTTATGTCTAAGTGAAATGTAGACATACATTTAGACTTGGTCTCATCCACAAAAGAGATCTCATTATGTTTCTTGCAATTATAAAAAAAAATCAGAAATACTTCTAGTGTCCCAAGGTTTTTGGATAAAGGCCACTCATCATCTCTGTCGTAGTCTCTCTCCCTCTGTCTCTGTCTCTCTCTGTCTCATGTATGTGGTGTGTGTGTGTGTGTGTGTGTGTGTGTGTGTGTGTGTGTGTGTGTGTGTGTGTGTGTGTTTCCTTATAGATAAGGGAAAGTATGGCTGATAAGCACTTTTATAATGATTAGTGTTCTGAATGAACTTCCTTGAGAAATGATGAAACAGCAGCCTTCAGGGAGACACTCTTCAGGCCCAGTGTGAGAACAGAAGATAAACCCTGCCACTTTTCATGGCTGTCACCGTCATCTCCAATAACTTCACACTCAAATCCCTGTCCTTCCCTGGAGGAGTAGCTTGTCTTTGGTGGGGCTCCCAGGCCTTATAGAAAGCACACTCGAGGGGCTCATCATAGCTGTGGGTTAATGTCCCTGCAGAATTGAGTATCCAAGTTGGAAGGGCACTACTACCACCAAAATGACACTGATGCAGAGTGCGTGGATTTCTTCCAGCTCAGTTTGCACTGGACTCCTGCTTGAAGTTTAAACTTGATAGATATTTTCTAATCTTTACATCTCTCTCTAGGTTATAAGCATGCAATGTCCAATCATTCTTCCCCAAAATGCACTTCGTAATAAACAGGAGCATGAATACCAGTCAGGCAGAGTCTGAATTGTGGAGTGTTTCCAGAAAAAAAAAGCCTTCCTTGTAGCTCTGTATTTTTCATTTGACAGAGAAGAAAGCAGGTCTTTCAGAAATTTTTGCATAAGATAATTGGAATTTCAATTTAATAACACCCTTGCCTAGCTGGTTGGCAACGGTAATTGTTTTTAGCATATCAATCTCTCTCTTGAAGCACTGTTCTCCGACCATTTCATCATCTGTCTCTCTGCAAGTGTTTATTGAATGTCTGTTCATTGCTGGCTTGGCAGCTTTGCGAGGCAGGTAGAAATTGAACAGTCAACCTTAGTTTGACTAATGACTAAGCAAGAGACCTCGGGAAAGTCCAGCAGCAGAATAAATGAGGGTGGGATAAATGTGACTGACAGCCTAATGACAGACAGGGCCTGTCCAGTTCCACACCTGAGCAGCTCTTTATAGGCAGTTGTTAAAGCCTGTAATGTTCGCGTCAGAAAACATGCTTTTAGCTGAGCATGATGGCACACACCTGTAATACTAGGACCCAGGTGGTAGAGGATATCAGGAATTCAAGGACGTTTTCAGCTACACAGTGAGTTCCAAGCCAGCCTGGCCTACCGGGGACCCTGTGTCAAAGATGATAGTAATAAAATAATACTTTTTTTTTCTTTTGAGACAGGGTCTCAGTGTGTAACTCTGGTTGAGTTTGAACTCACTTTCTTTCTTCCTCTACTGTGTGTGCCCCTGACTGGATATCTTTCTTTCTACAAAGGGTTCTGCCATAACTGCCTTGAAATGTATGTTATTGTTCTCTTGCCGTTGTCACCATAGGGCATTGCCTATGGTTCTGGATCGTGTCATCTGGACCATTGTCATGTGATTATAGTCTTATTTTCTGTGGAAAACCCCTCCCCAAATTCTGAACCCCTGCTGTGTAATGCTTGCGAACAGTTATGGTATCTTCTACAAGGAGGTAGATAATCAGGCTTCTAATTTCCTCTCCCATGCTATTTTTCTCTTTCAGTGTGAATGACATCGTAGCTGTTGGGCCAGCCCACTTCTATGCCACCAATGACCACTATTTCTCAGATCCTTTCTTAAAGTATTTGGAGACGTACTTGAACCTACGCTGGGCAAATGTTGTTTACTACAGTCCAGATGAAGTTAAGCTGGTGGCAGAGGGATTCGATTCAGCCAATGGAATCAATATTTCACCTGACAAAAAGTACAACTCTTTACGTAGCATCTTCACTTCTCCTAAATAAATTGTCCTGATAAGCAAATCCCTGAGGCTCCAATATATCCTTTTTAATTTTAGGTGTAGCATTATAGTTTGCATATTAAATAACACTATAATAGAATGACTTGATGTTTTAAATATAAGACAAAAGGAAAATTTTCAGGTTTTAAAACCCCTTCAAAACAAAATTTTAAGTTAATTAATTGATGTCATTCTATTGACTATATTGTTCTATCACAATAATCATTCTAAACTGGTCTAACTATTTCTTTGTTGACGGATATGTGCTTATTTGTTTTCTATATCAAAACCATCTTGTGCTTCTCATTTAGCACCACAATCAATAAAACCAATTACTACTTTAAAGTAAAAATTCCCTAAAACAGTATTAAAACATAATAGTTAAACTTTAGAATTTTGGACTTCTACAGCTCTGGGTTCAAATCCCAGCTCTGGGTTCAAATCCCAGTTACTTTATGGTGAGTACCACCTACTTGAATACTTGTACAAAATTTCTGTAGAATGAACTCCTATGAGTGCACAGACCTCCTATTAATCTTTTCAGTGTTAATCTTAATAGATGTTGCTGAATTGTGTTCCAAAAGTTCTCTTCTTATTTTTAGTTTTAGTTTTCCTCTGCCTTACTGCACTGAACAATTTAAACTACCACAAGGAATTTGACATTGCATGACAATTAGATGTTCTTGTTGTGTGATGCAATTTGTTCTTTCCTCTTTAGTTAGGAAGCAAATATAGATAGTTCAAGCCATCTCTCACTAGCCCAGTCTGCCCTTTCCAGTCAAATCTGTGTTTTCCCCACTTCTCGGATTTCTGTGTCTGTTGCAGCTCACTGTCAGCCTCCCTTCAGCTTTTGTACTCGGGCCACTGTGCTCTGCCTGTGGTCGGTTAGCCCATCCCCACCTCTGGCTGTGAGTGTCCACCGCAGCACCAGCTGGAAAGGACATATCCTGTCACTGGTGGCCTCAGCTGTCACTTTGTCATCAAGCTACTTCTTTCTTAAGCATGAAGTAGAAAGCCAGTCAGTGGTGGCGCACACCTTTAATCCCAGTATTCAGAAGGCAGACTTCTGTGAGTTCGGGGCCAGCCTGGTCTACACAGCTACACAGAGAACCCTGTCTCCAAAAAGAAACAAACAAACAGTAGCATGCAGTAGAATCCAGGCCCTGTCAGGCCAAGGGAGGGAAGGTCTGGACTTGCTGCAATG